>NC_031981.2:23606738-24207051 GCF_001858045.2 Oreochromis niloticus | reverse complement strand
CTAGTTATTTTACACTTAAATTGGCCATACCAGACTAATTAATAAGGAATCATTATTACATTAAGCAGAAATGCAGAATGTAAGTAACAAATAAAAACTTTTGGTCTTTTGTCCTGCTACTTTTTCTTTATTTTTGAGCTGCAGAAAAAATGCCTTTTTAAAGATATGTAGTAATTTAAGAGTCAAATGTTGACTGGTGCATATTACATTGCTGTTGTACTTCACCTCTGTGCTATGTGTACTTGTTTGTTGAGGTGGAGGAGAGTCTGGACCTGGCAAAACTGAATAGCTGGTTGGATCAGATGAGTGAAACAACCGTCTCTGTTGAGGTCCCTCGCTTTAAGGTGGAGCACAGCTTCAGCTTGAAGGAGAAGCTTAAGGAAATGGGATTGACTGACCTGTTCAGCTCTGACAAGGCCAGCCTGCCAGGTACTTAAACCTGAACTTTAGATCTCAGTCCAAAGTCCACATCAACTGGATTAAAAGTGAATTTGAGTATTATTTTTGATTATACCATTACATAATCAAATATAATTATATAAAAGTTATTCAATTGTATTTGGTCAGTCTGGTCAAACACGATACATTTTGTCCAAACATTTAATAGTCTGAACGTTTTGGGGATTTATAATTAATGAAAGGAAGTTACAATCACAGCATTGTAAGATGCAACCTTATGTACATCTTTCACCATCTTACAATGCTGTGATTGCAGCCTTTCCCCAACTCTCTGTGAGTGGTACTCATGGTCATTGATCAGTCATCACTCATTTGATCAATGAGCTCTGATCAGTGGTTGTTGATCAATGGTCATGAGAATTTGCATATTAATGATAAAGGAATTGACCTCACAGCACATTGTTCTTTCAGTGGTGCTAGTTTCAGTCATTATGCAAATGTACTGTTTATAAGGTTGGGGAAACCTGCAGTCAGCTGAGACCGAAGAAGTCACTTGGATGAGTGACGAAACGTTTCTCTCACTGAAAACGCTTCGTCCAGATGAACAGAATCAACTTTTGGGGATTTACTTACCTGGATGATTGAGCATGAATCAGGACGAAAGGAAGTTTTGATTTATTTACTTATTTACCACATGACACTTTGGAGAGAGTAACTGTCCAAAGACCAAATTATATTATTTTCTAAAGATTCATGTCATTTAAATCAAGTTTTGATGCAAACATAAATGGAGGACACCTGCAGCATGGTGTTTTTTGATGGCTTCTATTAAGTGGAATTTATATTTTATTCTGAATATAGAAGGGAAGCAGAAAAAGTCAACTTGACCTGTTGTTGGTTTTGATTTCGGCAGTTATAATGAACAGTTAAGAAAAACCACACAATTCCTTCTGTTTGTGTTTCAGGGATGCTGGAGGATAGCAACTTTGGCCTCTACATCTCAGATGCCTTCCATAAAGCTTTCCTGGAGGTCAGTCAAATACTATCCACATCACTTAGAGTATGTTTTACATTATACAGGTCCTTAAGTGTGGGTCAGGACCATTGACTGTATTTGAATGATCAGCGTAGCTTCCAGGTCTGGAAAGCAAAGCTAATGCAGAAGTATAAAAACAAGTTGTTGTCCTATGAGCTTGCAGGTTTTCTTGGTTATTTCAGTCCTGAGATGGTAAAAAAACATGACAAACTGGTGGGTGATGGCTACATACATCTGTACAAACACCCTATGATCAGGACTACGGGGTGAGGGGATGCTTCTGTAATGAATGACCACATTTGAGTTGTAGTGTTTCCATTTTAAATGGTTTTTGAACAATTTGTCTTTGGAAAAAATGTTTTTCCCATAAATGTTATTTTGGGCCTTTTTTTATATATCATTTCGTTTGGTATTAAAACATAAGCATCTAAATCCATATTGGTATCCTGACAGTTGATATAAATTCAGAGAGATGCATTTATACGAGTTCCGCTCTCAGACACAGGTCTTAATTTTAGTTAATAAGCAACTGTGTGTGCTGGTTTGCAGGTGAATGAGGAGGGCAGTGAGGCGGCAGCAGCCACCGCTGTGGTGGCCGTCGGACGCTCCTTCAATCCGTACAGGGAGGTTTTTACAGCTGACCGGCCGTTCCTGGTGCTCATCAGAGAGTCCATCATCAACACGCTGCTATTCACCGGCCGTGTGGCTGATCCCTGCAACCAATAAAAACCTACACATGAAGCGATCACTGCTTTATTAAAAGCCGCAAATCATAAAAATATAGTAATAAATATTTCAAAATGTAAATATACTGCATAACAATTCAGCACTGTGCTGTATGATGTGGAACTAATGCAAACTTCATTTTACAACATTATACACTACACACACACTCAAGAGTGGGGTTTTTGATTTTTAACCAAAGTTTTAGACGTTTGTTTTGTACTTCAACTCCATTTCATTTAAATCCATCCATCCATCTTCTGATTATCCGGGGCCAGGTCGCGGGGGCAGCAGCCTAAGCAGAGAAGCCCAGACCTCCCTCTCATCAGCCACTTCCTCCAGCTTGTCCGGGGGAACACCAAGGCGTTCCCAGGCCAGCCGAGATGTACGAGCCGCTGGTGTATGGTGCCTTGGTGCTTCTCCCTCATTTCCCAACAAGACGTCACAGCAGTTAGATTTATCCAAGCTTGGGACCGGCGCCGGGAATCCACTAGCTGATCACCCCTGAGGATGGGTTGGTGTCTCGTCTTCCCGGTCTCAAATCAGCGATCAGGGTGACTTAGAAAAGATGCAGCTTTCAAAAGTGTTTCCACAGTAATTGATTTAAGTAAATAAATGCAAAACAAATGAAATAACAGTGTTGCTGAATATCGCCGCCTTGAGATACTCACCGTGGCTTCAGTTGAAAAAGAAAAGGAACTGAACTTGAAAAGAGACCACATGGAGGGCAAGGAGCATCTGCCCTGTCAGCCCGAACCGGGGTTACTGAAAACCATCCAGATTCTCCACAAGGACCGGAAAAAAAAAAAACCATCCACACCTGACAAAGTGCCAAGAAACGCGAGGATTTACATCCAATAACTTAAGATATTAAAGAGCAGAAAATCTTAACGCATTAAAATACTTTAATTCTGAGCGTTTTGGATGAAGGTGTTCGGAACACTGCAATAACAACAAACTTTTTTTATTTTTATACAATTTTTTTTTTATTTTTAGTAGTAGTAGGAGTAGTTGCAGCATTCAGTTTGAGGCACTTCTAAACATGTTCATGGAAAACAGGTGAGAGAGTAGTGCTCCAGATGTGTGTGTCACGTTCATACGCGCACGTTTGTGAATGCTGTTGGAGACAGAGGCGAGTCGGTGGCATTTGTCACTTAAAGTGCTTTATTTCCTTTGAAGGAGATGCAACCTGTGAGTGATCTAGTGGTCATAGTGAAAGTAAGCATCTTCACATTTATCTAAACTAACTGACCTTTGGCCTCACATCCCCCCACCCTCCCACACCCTCCACCAACATGATTTAGCAATAGACATGCAACATAAAAGATGTTCACATAAAACCTTTTAGGTTCATCTACTACAGAACTTAAGTACTTCCTCTTCAAGAAAAAAAAAAAAAGTACAGTATTAAAAGTTAATTTACTATCTAAAATTTGTTTACTTTGACTTATTTTCTGCATTGATATATTAGGATATACTCTGAGGAATCAACATTAAAGAGTTATTACGTGAATATAGTTAAATGATCTGATTTATGGTTAGGCATGTTGTGGTCAACGTTACTGGATATTCATGTGCTAAACACTTGATTTATCCAGGTAGGAAAAAGAAAATTTAGACTGCACCTATTACAAGATAATTGAACTAAGGTTTAGCATTCTGAATAAAGCAAATGAGCTGGAACCTTGACTGGATCAAAGACGTGAGGATCATGAGGAGGTTCCGCTGTTTTTCACAGTTTGAGGATGAAAGTGGATCAGAACATGAGAAATCATCGAGGAGGAAAAGTCTGATTTGGGCCGTCTGTGTTTAAAGCAAACGCGGCTGAAGTAACGGTGAACACTGCGATGAGCCTTAACATTTACTCATGTCTGACTCATTGCTGCATCGCTCGTGTTGTTGAGCATAATGACAGAGATTGTTATGTCTGTGACTCCAAGGGACTGGACAAACAGCAGATACAGGCAAGTTTACTTCAGAAATTAACGAGTGAACAACATTTAAGAACGCTAGGCGAGGCCATTTCACTGCACAGACGATGGTTCAATTGAGCACCTTCCCTCTTACAGTTCAGTGTTCACTACACTTCACAACCCATTTTGGGTGAATTGAGACACATTTGCTTGCTTTTACCAAGTTTTTCTTAATATTTTTGCGTATAACTATACAAGTCTGATGTGCAACAGAATGATAATTTGAATATAGACTGAAATCTGTCATTTCCACTGGACAGATTCATGAAGATTGGGTTGCTGTTGGTGCCTTATAGGCAAACTGTCAATGCTGCATGTTTGAGCAGAGAAAGACTTGATTGAGCAGTTCTCTTATGACCAAGTTTGAAATGCAGTTGTTTCTGAATGCAGCTCTAAGCCAACTTTTCCTCCTGTAGATTTCTCAAGTAGGACCACACTGAACCAGAAGGGAGCAGCTTGTTACCAACAATAACTTGAAATGATGTATTGCTCAGTGAAAACATGAAGTCTTCCCTGCTTTCCTACAACTCAGAGCAAAGAGGAGGAAGCAGAAACAGAATATGAAACAGAGAAAAGAAGGCCGATCTGTTTGTTCCTGGATCTATGGTGGTCGGAAACCCCAAGTTAATGTCTTTACGCTGGAACAGGTCAACATGTGCAACTCGAATCTTTTGTTCTTTGTCAGAAATGTCTCTTTGAAGTGCTTCTCATGATCACTGCTCTAAAAAGTTTTCTATACATTGGATAATTCCTGATAAATGTAAAACACAAAGTGAACCAAAATGAACCGGATTTCTTATGAAACATGAAGAAACGCTCAGGTCTTAAATCATCTACATGATGTCGGTAATTGAATCAATAGAGGGGCTGAATCCTGACCTGTGCAGAAAATATTATTGAAGCTGAAACAGTGTTTTGGGCTATGCTTTCTGGTACTGGACTTTATATGTGATAAAACAAGTATATGCATCTGGGATTTTACAAAAATGGTGGCACACACATTTCTTTTAATTTTTTTTTTTTGGGGGGGGGGGGGGGGGGGGGGTTCTCAGGAATAAAAGGCATTTTTGTTGGTCAATGGCCAGAAACAGCAATACAATGCTGAAACAGTCTATACTACACAACTACATGCAGACCAATCTAGTTGTTACCCCCAAAAAGGCCCACTCTGAGGCAGGAAAGCCCTGTACCTGTGGATTTTTAGTTCACGTTTAAATACAAGAAGAAGTAGCAGGTAACTGCCAACGTCTTCTTTTTAGCCTTATATCAACAAAACTAAAGAGTTCCACACTGAAAAGTCCTCAACTGCTATATTAGTTATGGATTACTGTAGGGTCTACCTTACAATATAAAGATTATTTTGCTAACATAACATGTTAAGACTACAATACAATGGATACATTTGACCTGAAAAAATGATGCAGGAAGTAACACGAATACACAAATGTACTGTAAAGTCACACGTTAGCTCCTGCTAGATGCGGGTTCAGGCAAATGACTCGAGCTGCTCTTTGTCATGTCACATACCTCCCAGCACGTTGCTCTGTTTAATCTGTATAATCACGGCTGGTTTTAAATAGTTTTTAATCAGCTCCTGATTTGAATGTGCTCGAGCCATGATGAAATACTAAATACCTTCCAGAAGTAATGTCCATTTAGGTGATTTTGTTCAAAGAATTTAATTATTAATTAGCAGCTAAAATCATTTGATTGTCACTTTATGGAACATGAAATATTTTTTAAATGTGCTTTTCCCCGTTATTCTGTAGGGTCTTTAACTTACAATACACAGCACCTTGGGGGTGACTGTTGAATGGAACTTAATTGAATAATGTTTGCTTAATTTTACACAATATTTCCTGCATGAGTCATTGTATTCAGCCCCTTTTGGTTGCTTCTAAAAGTCGCGATTTCTTTCAAAACACCTGCTCAAAGTCACGTTCCAGCCCAACACAGCAGACAAAACTTAAACATCTGTTAGAGGCAAGATCACCACATACTTATACACCGACCCAGACTGTGGCAGACATCCACACATTCTGTGGAAAGAGGTCTTGAGGTCACCATGCTCATTTCTGTTTCATATTTCCCAGTCTTGGTTTTGCCGACCTCTACGGCGACTCGTGAGGATGCCTTCCCTGCTGCTTTTTTTTGTTTACAGGTAAGTTTTATTTCTGCAGCGTGCATACTGCACTGAGGTTTAGCTGTTAGCATACTGCTACGTGGGAAAGGTAAACATCCAATTCTTTGAATAAAAGAAAAGAGTTTGTATACCTGATATCCTGGTTAGCCTGAAGTGTGAGCCTAGCGGCAGTGGCTGCAGTGGCATCTGGGACAAAATCTCCAATCACTCGATTGAGGACAGAGCCGCTGGCTTCACTTGCATAAAAAAATTGACCATCCACTGAGAATCTGTTTCACAGCTCTGTAGAAGAAAACAGTAACAGCCCATCTGTGTGCTACCTGCCTACTCCTAGCTTGTTTACATTAATCATATTTAAAAAACAAAACAAAAACATCTTAGTAGTTTAAATACATTTGTCTTATAATGTGTGTAGATTTGTTATTGTTCTCTTGTTACAAAAACTTTGTGACCTTCTCGTTCTCCCTCATTGATAAGAGGTTTAGTTGTTTTGGCGTTTTGAGGGGCCCACGCGGCCACGCCATCTTTCCTTTGGTTGCCAGATAGTCCGACCTGCTCCCGCCCTCCGACAGGTCAACTCTGATCACAGGAGGCTTCTGAAGTTCAGCTCCAAGGCCTGGCCACTACATCCATCTGGTCTATCAGGGTTTGGCTTGTCAATATCCAATCAACGTTCATCCAGATCAGAACCATCTATTGTCAGTGACGCATTACCTCTACTGCACTCTACACACAAAAACGAAGCCAAGGTTAAGTAACATGTGTCCTGTTCATGTACTCAAATGTATATATTTTGTGGTCTACCTTTTTATGCAAAGACTCCATTTATCCTCAACAGTGTCACCGTTTCATGTCTATGACATCAGGAGTGAAGGTGAACTCCTCTGTGGCAGCGCTGTGGTGCTCAACAAGTTATAGGATTTTTGAACTTTCCCAAAACTAATATTTTTAATAGGTTAAATAAGGCAAGCATATTAATGTATTATTTTACGATCTTTACTATCCGGTAAAAAAAAAATATTGACCCTTGGAATACAGTTACACACTCACGGATAAGTAAAAATTGACAACCTAATGAGGTAATATTTATACTGGGACTAAGCAGTAACCTCAAAGCCAAAAACTACAGTTCATCAAGTAGCCACAGAGGTGTCCAACTCCAGGCCTCATGGGCCGGTGTCCTGCAGGTTTTAGATCTCACCCTGGGTCAACACACCTGATTTAAATGATTAGTTCATTACCAGGCCTCTGGAGAACTTCAAGACATGTTGAGGAGGTCATTTAGCCGTTTAAATCTGCTGTGTTGGCTCAAGGACACATCTAAAACCTGCAGGACATCAGCTCTTAAGACCCGGAGTTTCCCACCCCTGCTCTAAGGCGAAGTATTCCCCAAAGAGACCAGAAGAGATCATTTCCCTTTTCCTGACACTTTATGGTGAGAGGTTTTTTTTTTAATAATAATGCATTTGTTTAGCTATGTCAGTGGGGTCTGGCCCCCTTATATATAAGACTTTCTACCCATTTATATTGTTTTTTTAATCTACGAGTCATATTTTTAGTTTTGTTGCACAACAGCAGTTGGAGCCACGTCGTCTCGTCTCTCTGTACACTGTGTTCACAGTAGCGATGACAATAAATTTTGATTCGACTTTGATCGGTGTGCTGACTATAATTGGAGTCACTTCAGCAGACCTTTCTACTGTGTCGGTGTCTTGAATACCTGTGCTTCACCTGTGCTTCACTCTTAGTTTCAGTCTGATTTTTTTCCCGCAGGCTTGTTGGTAAGTGCAGTAGATTAAATGCGTCACTAACTGTCACACAAGATACTGATCGGGTCGTCCCAATATCTTGTTCTCCTCAAACAACAAGCTGTCTTCCATCACACCCGTTGTCAGAGCAAGAAAGTGTCCAAGAAAACCGAAGAAAAACAATAAATACATGTTTGTTTATAAAAATATCTGAGAAAAGTGACTGAGATCTCTGTGGGAGTGGAGCAGAGCGCTTCCTGGTGGTGCTGTGCTGCAGCTGTATTGCGTAGTGATGAGAGGTAATTGAGCTGTGTAGCTTATCTGAGGCTGGACAATGTCCAGTTTTCCTGCTGTGAGTTTGTTGGTGGTCAAGTGTGATCTAAAACCTGCTGTAGAAACTGAGTTCAACTGCCACAATAAAAACACTATTGTAAGGAAGTTCTATTCATTTCATGCCAAATTCATTAACCCAGTGTGACCGGAGTCCCCACAGACATTTTTCCATCCATTTTGCCTGCATGAAGCGTGAGAATCCCTCTCAATATCTGTCCTACGACACATCCCGTGCACATCCAGAGAAGCGGAAAGCTGATGATTTGATTCTCAGGGATATACTTGTGCATACATACAAACTTGTGACTTTATCACAGGATCACATGAAAGCACGTAATAGTTTTCATGTGACGCAAATAAGTCACATGACCTATGTTGCATTCTCTGTTGAAGGCAATGGGATATACTAGTGCATCTCAAAAATTTACAGTGAAAAAGTGATTATTTTGGCAATTTCATTCACAATGGTAATTTTCATATATTCTATATTAATTACACACAAAGTCAATATTTTCAAGCATTTTTGAAGATCGCTTATAGCTCAAGAAAATTAGAAATGGAGTATTTCAAACTGTCCGAGATACTGCACTGAGGTCTTTATCGTTTTAGGACATTTCTATTCAAACCACAGTATCTGTCTCAGACTCGTACACAATCACAGTCATGGGGAAGACTGCTGACCTGACGGCTCTCCACATGACGATCATTAACATCCACCACAAGGAAGGTAAGCCACAGACGGTCACTGCTGAAAAGGCCGGCTGAGTGGAGAGTTTTTATATGTCAAAGGATAAACTTCCAGGAAGACGGCTGCATTAACAGACTGCATGTTTCTATCTAGTGATGCCGGTGCAAATTTCCTTTGCCAACATGACTGACCTGACTACAGCTCCAAAACTACTACCAAATGGTTACCAACAATGCTATTACTCCACTTAATTGGCAAGCCGAGTCACCTGACCTAAACCCCACAGAGACTATGGAGTATTTTCGAGGAAGATGTGAAAACCTGATCCAAAAATCCACACGAAGTTGGCATCAGAGCAGCTTCAATAGCATCTTAGCAGAGCCACACTTTTTCTCCATATTCTATTTTTGTGAGATGCACTAATAGTTAAAAACTTTGTGAACAGCAGTTCACAACCCCAACAAAGAAAAATTTAGTTCACAGTGACGAAAGCAAATCTTCTCTCTTTTAAAATGCAGGTTTTTGGGTTTTTGACTATTCTTGATCAAAAATAATAACATTAAACATTTGCAGATTTTTATCGGCCAAGTGTATATTCATCTACACCTGCGATTCTTCCACTGGGCACACACAGGTGGCCATGACTCAAGAGGTAGAGCAGGTCACCCTCTAACTGGAAGGTCGGTGGTTCGATCCATGGCTGCTCTAATCTCCAATCCAAATATCCTTGGGCAAGATATTAACCCCAAGTTGCTCAAATGTGTGTGACTGTTAGACAGAAAGCACACAGCAAAGTGTTTGTGTGAATTCATGAATGAGGGAAGTTGCATAAAGCGCTTTGAGTGCTCAGAGTAGAAAAGCGCTACATAAGAACCAGTCCACTTACATCGTCCTTCTACTGTCTCCCAATATATTTTACAATTTTTGATGGATGATCATATTTGTGAAACAGAGGATTGTGACTGCAGTTTTTTGTGCTGTACAGTGAGGTATGTACGTAGTGTCAAAGTGTGTAGTGTAATACCTTTATCTATCCTGAATCGTGCCAAATGCAGGAAAATGGGGAAAGATCAGAAACTCCAATCACACTGGGATGCACCTTCAGCTAAATAGTTTTAAGTTTCTCATTGAACCTTTTTGTGCAACTATACCTTTTAACGCCATTATGGCACTTATAGAACGCATAAGATTATTATTATTACTACTACTATTATTATTATTATCATCATCATCCAACGGCTCCAGATTGTCTCAAGGCAAATATGAAGGATTTGAATTGTTTAACTGGCACTGAGTAGTTTGGCAAAGTCTCCACCAGACATGCTGTTGTGATGCTGCATTGTGGACCAGTAATACCTGTAAATATAAAAGTAGAAATCTGTAACATAAACTAGGCGGAGGCAAACGAGAACCACTGAATTTTGTGGCATGAGGTTGTTGGAGTGTGTGGAATTTCTTCATTTTAGCTTAATCTGTTCGGTTTAGTAGGTGAAGGTAGATGCGGTTTAAAGCGGATAAATCTCATTTCAGACTCTGAGGGGTCCTTTGACTTCAGCGGGTTTAACATCCTGTTAGCTTTGGTTACAACAGGATCATGCTGCCCCACTCACCCCCCCACCCCATGTTCCTTCCTTCACTGGGGTCAGTCTGGTCCTGTTGTAGAAACAGAGGCTTGGGGACCCTCTCCATATTGCCCTCCAGCACTATTACCTCCTCCACCTTCAGATTCCTCCTGACTGGGGGAGGCCTCATCACTGGGACCACCCCTGGATGTAACTGAAGCGGTGGTGGTCTCAGGGGAGGCGCTGTGGGCTTCCTGGGGTGCACAGCCTGGGTGGTTCTTGCGGAAATGCTGGTTGAGGATGGCCTGGAAGGGGAAGCTCTTCCCACAAACGTGGCAGTGGAAAGGTTTGTTGCCGGTGTGCTTGCGGATATGGTACTCCAGCTGGTCTTTACGGGTGTACTTCTTCCCACAGATGCGGCAGACAAATGGTGTTATACCCATATGTAGGCGCATGTGACGGTCTAGGCTCCCTTTCTGGTTGAAGGATTTGCAGCAGTAGATGCAGGTGAGGCGTGGATTGTAGCGGAACCAGCGATCTCCTACCTGCTCCCTCAAGTAGTCCTCATAACCGCCCATATCAAACGTTGTATGCTCCTCTCCCTGATGGGTAGAATGAAACGCAAAATTAAGCGTTAATATAGTGGACGCCATGACAGAATGAATCAAAAAACACTTTAGATCATCATACTGTCCTCCTTCATCACACTTTTTAAATGTATTATTGTAGTGTCTTTATGTTACAATATAAAGCACCTTGAAACAACTGTTGTTATGATTTGGTGCTATAGAAATAAAACTGAATTGAAAATCCAAACTGTAATAGATTCCCCGGGACATCCATCATCTCATCAAGATAAAGACCAGATGTTGTTAGCAGTGCGTATGAGCACAAAGAGGCCATACGCACTACTAACCCACATTATGACGCAAGCCTGTGATGATATTTTTTATCTTTCATTTTTAGTGAGTCCAGCCCTCAAAGGGTTGATCAGTTTTTCCATTCACACTGACAGTTGTATCATTTATGATAACGTGTATCAGTAAAGACTTTCAGCTTAATTTAATTCAAGTTTAGCACACAAAGATCCAATATGTAATTTAAATCCTTATTTTTTTGTATTACTGCACAATAAGGAGATTTTTAAAAGTCCTTTAAAAGGTTAGAATGGTTATTCAGCAGGACCAATCAAAAGTTTAAGACCACTTGAAAAATGGCCACAAAAAAAACATATTTTGCACGGTTAGAACTCAACAAGGTTCCAAGTAGAACTTCAACATGCAACAAGAAGAAATGGGAGAGTGACAAGGCGTTTTTGATGGTTTCCAATATTACTGGCATGACAAGCAGATCCCACCTCAGATGTTTTCTATGTGCGACAGTGGAGGGGGCGCCATAATGGTCTGGGGTTCTTTTTCCTTCAATGGACCAATGCAGCTTCAGGAGGTGCAGGGGCATCAAACGGCCGCTGGCTATGTCCAGATGTTGCAGAGAGCATCCCTCACAACTGAGGGCCCTCGTCTGTGTGGTAACGATGGGTTTTTCAACAGGACAACGCTACAGTACACAATGCCCGCAGGACAAGGGACTTCTTCCACGAGAATAACACCACTCTTTTGGACCATCCTGCATGTTCCCCTGATCAAAATCCAACTGAGAACCTTTGGAGATGGATGGCAAGGGAAGTTTACAAAAATGGACAACAGTTCCATATAGCAGATGCCCTTCTTGTGGCCGTCTTCACCACTTGGAGAAATCTTCCCACTCACCTCATGGAAACGTTTGCATCAAGCATGCCGCAACAAATTTTTGAAGTGCTCAACAATAACGGGGAGCTACTCATTACTGAGTTCATGTTTGGAATGCTGATTTCTGTTTAAGGTGGGGGGTTACGGGTTTTTTGCAGTCTTAAACTTTTGATCAGCTGTAAAACAGCTTAGTAAAAACTAAGAGTTTTCAATAAATTGTATGCTCAAAAACAATGTTTTGTCTCTCTCCCACTTCTTCTAGTTGCATGTTTAAGCTCTACTTGGAACCTTGTTAAGATTTGACCAAAATATGACTTTTTGCCATTTTTCAACTGGTCTTAAACTTTTGATCGGGACTGTACAAAATGATCACGCAGTACTTTAATTTTTGTTGTTATGGGATCCAGAAAAAAAACAGTGCTTTTCTTTTAGGTTGTTGAATATCTACAGGAAGAGTCTAGTGATCCTTTATCATAACTAGGCTGGTAATCACTAAATAGACTCTGTATCTACTTAAGAACCACTTTGTACGCCAGTAACAATAAGCCACTGGGCTTTCAGTTTCTTTGTAAATTATTACATATTACTATATAAACTTAGTGAAGCTGTATTTACTAATAAAATAACACATACCAACAGGATGCATATAACATATTTACTATTCATTTAATATATCTAAATTTCTTTACTGTGTTTCTCTGTCATTTATGTCCACCCTAGAAGAGTCCACATTGCTCTCACTTTCAGTGTGTACACCTCACTTCCTCATTTTACCATGAGTGTAACAAAACATTCCCAATAAGGCGTCAAACCTAATATAAGAGAGCAAGAAAATGTGAAAGAGAGTGACAGGGACAAATGTGACAGATCTCCATATTGCTGACTCTTTCCTGGTAACTTCCTCCATGTTTCGCATCCATGTTAGTGGATAAGAAACATGGTGTTTTTATAATTTCAGCTGTCTGTAATTAAAAAAAGGTTGGTCTCTACTGGCTTACTAACTATGACAGTTTGTGTTTGTACCTGTGAGCTTGGCTGTCGCAACTCATCTGCCCTGCTAGGAGACTCGCTCTTTGCTCTCTGACGTTCTGTGAGGACGACCACGCTGCCAGTGGGACTAAACCTGACATCAAAAATCAGTTAATTTAAATGGAAAGGAAGGAAAAAAACAAACACAAATCATCATCATCATCATCAGGTGTCTACAGACCAGTCAGTGAACTGTGGAGGAGTATCTTAGCTATGACTCACCTGTCTGTCTCACTGAAGCTGGAGGATGGCTGGATACTACGGGTCCCCAGCGCTCCTACCGGTCCAGTCACCAGTGTACTGCGTCCTGATGTGTCAATCATCACCGTGGCCCCCTCTTCCATTGGCCCTCCCTCCTCCTGGTGCTCTTCTGTTCCAATCCATTCCTCCATCCTCTCTGTTTTTATCCTGATCCCATCCATGCTGCCCTCCTCAGCGCTGCCGGTCCGTTCCGGTTCACTGCTGGTCTCCACATACCACTGACCAGCTCGGTTGATACGTAGTATCGGTTCTTTGCCTGCTCTTCCACTGGTGGTCCCTGGCCCTTCTAGCCCACTGTGCTCCACCGCTGGAGCTGGGCTAAGTGGCTCTTCTGCTGGACTGACTGCTTCACACGGCTCTGCACCTCCCCGTGGGCCAACCAGCCGCAGACCACTGTGACTCCCTCCTCGCACCACGGCCTCCAATGTCCTACTATTCCTGGAGCCCCGTGCCACCTCGTCATCCCTGGACTCTTCGTCCAGGTCAGCCAGACTGATCTTTAGGTGGATACCCTCAAGAATTTGGGTGCAGCGGTCAATAATATGCTGCATCTGCAGGAAGCTGGCAGCTGTCAGGTAGCTGATGATGTCTGCAAGCTGCAAGCAGAGACGGCCCGTGTAGCAAAAGGACAGCAGTTGCTCGAACACTGATGGATTACGGATCACTGTCAGTGACACAGTGCTCATCTGACTCAGAGACATGTGGTCCCGAAAGTATGGCGAGCTGGCAGCTAGTACGACCTTGTGTGCACGAAAGCTTTGGCCCTGAACATTGACCACGATGTCACAGAGACGGCCTTGAACACGCAGCTGGTTCAGGTGAGAAAGAACAGAGTTACTGAAGTCTGGGATGTCCAGCTGTATGCTGCCGGTACGCTCCATGCTGCAGCCTGCAGGGACACTGAAAACACAGCAACACATCAGTGGTGACCCACACCAGGACCTTTTTCCTTAAAAATGGCAAGTGATTCCAGATTAATAATATGGGATCTGCTTGTCATGCCAGTAACGCTGGAAACCATCAGGACCATCAAGGATAGTCTGTTTTATTAATCTGATTCCAGATTAATAAAACAGGGTGTTTTTTTCATCAATCTTCAATGAAACAGTGACATTACTGATTGGGGTTGTTGTGACTAATGCTACTTTATCATGGAACGCCAATCCGGAAAAAGCAAAAACAAGTTACCGCCATATGGAATTTGCAGTGCATAATTAAGTTCAAGTTCTTCCACTGTTATCTTTTTCAGTGTCATGTGCAAATGTAGTGCAAAGAAGATAAGTAAACTCTGCCCCTACAGAGTCGATTATCTTGTTAATAGTGTTACACCCTTGCTGCATATAACTCAACATACTGTAGCTCCTCTGAAAAGAAAGCCTCAAATCAGAAGTACTTAACTCCCTGGTGTAACTCTCAAAGGCACACCTTAAAGTCAATAGCCCATAAGCTGGAGAGGAAATGGCGGAAATTTAGAAGATCAATATTTAGCCTGGAAAAAAAGTTTGTAGTTCTATAAAAAAAAGCCCCCCTGTAAAGCTAGAACATCTTACTATTTATCACTGATTGACGAAAAGATGAACAGCCCAAGATTTCTCTTCAGCACTGTAGCCAGGCTGCAAAGCGCCAGAGCTCTGCTGAGCCAAGAATCGCTTTAACCTTAACTTGTAATGACTTCGTGAATTTCTTGACCAATACAATTTTTACCATTATAAAATAATAATAACCATGTCATAAATGTATTACTATTTACAGCTACTTTAATTGATATTCAATTAGACTTTTTTCTCTCCAATTAAATTTTCTGAGTTAACTTCAACAATCACTTCCTCCAAAGTGTCGATCACGCCCCAATCTAATAAGACTGCTCGAATAAGTTCTTCCATTAATGAATGCTTTGATAATGTCTCTGTGGAAACTCTGGGTTAACTTATCGAATTGATAACCAGCTAGGGTAAGTGAATCCAGAAAATGGAAATATACCCTGCATATGTTAAACTCACTTTGTAGTAGAGCGCACAGACCTCATCATAACTGCCCAGTGAATACTTCGAAGTAGGGACTTGCGCGACAAGTCAATTAGCCGACTAATTGTTGATGCCTTCTCACTAGTCTATACAGACTAGTCATTTAATCCAATTGTTAAAATTTTAATTGCCCAATGAAGGTAAATTATTGTGTCCTAAATGTTTGCACCTATCTGCCACCAGTTGGCGCATCGTTGTGGAGAAACGCCATAAATCTGTTCATCTTGGTCTCATCTTTTGTTAATGATAGTAGATACAAGTGGCGGACAAGGGCTTTCTCCGAAAGGTAGATGGGCTTTCCCTTAGCGATAGAGTGAGGAGTTCAGTCATTCAGGAGAGGTTCAGAGTAGAACCCCTTGTCTGTCTCGGGTATAACGTGTAATGTTGATAATGCACCATTCGCACATTTAAGGCATGATTCATTATTGAAGAATATAAATGTCATAAGAGTTTGACATTTTCAATTAAACAGTTCTCAAATCTACCTTAATACATGGGTATTTCTTAGTTTTAGACTAGTGGGTTAGTCTAATTTTCTTCTACCGTTAGTGGACTAATAAATCAGTCACCAGGAACATCCCTACTTGAAGTCTTTCTACTTCCCGAGAACCATCAACTCTCAGAAGCTAAACCTCAGCTCCTCCTTCCTCTACCCATCCCTCGTGTTGTTCTTCTTGAATTTGGTCTCCAGCTTCCTCCTGTATGAGCCCTTGCATATCCTCAGCTTCACCCTTAGGTCGTACGGCACTCTAATCAGCTCTTTTGTTGCTGGACCTTTTTGTCTCGTTGTTCTTTCAGGTTACTACTGATCGAAGGCTTACTGTTCACAAAGCATACAGTGCTGGCTGGTATGATGGTGTGTTCAGAAAATTTGACATATTCTATTCTTTAGCCAGTCAAACTCTTAAAACCCATCCTGCTATGCCTCCACAGCCTCATCCATCCACCTTCTGACAACTCCCATAGACACAGGTTTAATTTAAAAACAGGAACATACTATGGTGTCAGTAGGACTAGATTACAGTCATCAGGTACTGCATCTATTAACAGCATTCTGCTTCATATTTGCTATTCCCAAAGATTTCTATTTCACGATTCTCTGAGTGCCAAGTCTCTGACCAGTCTTCCTCCAGTTCCTCCAGCAAGTCTATTCGATGACTATTCCTATTCATCAGATGATTTTCAATCTTTATGAGGATGAAGACATGCTGATTTGACAAAACTCTGATTTTATTCATGTCAGAAAGCTAAATTCTATCGAGATGCACTTATTTAAAACCTGATGTGAAGGTGTGTAAGAAAGACAAACTATTGTTTCTAGAAGTTTCTGTAAAAACTAAATGTCCCTGCTGGAATTACAGCCAATAGAGCTAAGGCTAGAAAAGTCATCATCTACATTTGTAGGCCAATACTTTCCAATTACTAAGATTAATTTTGCTCTCATCTGGTGATAAACTAAGGTGATTTCCATGTCTCCTGTACAATAGGCGATGGAGGAGTGTCAGACCTGAACACACTAACATTCAATGTTTCAGAGCCTAATGTGCAGCTGTCACCAAGAACACATGGCAAGTTTTAGATGATTATAAGTTCACAAAATTAACAGTCCTCCTAAATATTTCTCTCTTATTTGCAGCACCAGTGTTGCAGTTCATTGTTATATATTTTAATATATTTCTTGTAACCTTTATCACCTGTCAAAAGATACGTTTTCTTTTCCCTGTTTCCTGTGAGCACGCACAGAGCCTGGACCTGAAGGCCCCGGATAGCAAAGGATGCTGATAACCATTATCGCTGGCTGGGCTTTTAGGTTATGTCAGTCGAGCTAATGCAGAGAAAGAAAGAAAGCTTGGCTGTGTTAAACTGCCCCGTAGCACTCAGTTAACTATCAAGTTATCCCATAAAGTTTTCCCATGAAATGTTAGTTATACTTTACACATATTACACTAATCAACAATTACTATTCACTAAATAACTGCAGTTTTTCTCTGTTTACTGTCACATTCAATGATGCTGTGTTTTGTAGGTATGAAGGGTCATAGACAAACATGCTCATGGGTACAGACACATGAAAGGCCTACCTCTACCACACAGGGGGACCCAGATCCTTGGTGGTTGCTTTGCATTTTTGTGTAGTGTTGTGTCTGCATGGTTGTTATTGCATGTCTGTGTGGTTTTAAGTTTGGCTTTGAGTTTCATCATCTGTCTGTTTTTTCACCTCTCTGGAGTTGTTTTGCAGTCATTCTTCATATTTCTTTTCTTTTTGTTTTTTTTAGAAATGGAAAAGTAGTTTTGTTTGTACAGGATGTTCAGTTTGGTGTGACCCTTCTGTTCAGCACTTTCTGTGATCAGGAGCACTTCCTATTAGAAGTCTATTTACGCCACCTCCACAATAGAAACTCAAGTACTCTGTCTGCTGCCAGGCTTTGCCTAAAGCAGCCTCACACGCTTTTAATTTGTATGAATCTGTACAGTGTGTTGACACTCATTGCGCTGGCTCATTGCAATGTGCAAGGAGAATTTAGTCCAGGCACCAAAATCACACAAAGTGTGCTTCAGTCAGGGTCATGTTGCACCACAGTCCCCCCCCAACCTGCCTGTACAAAAGGCTGACAGACACCGAGGACTCCATCAGACCTCAAGTTACATCAAGACCTGATTCAAACTGATGGATTAACCGATCAAAATGGGGGAAATGAAATGACAGGTCACAGGGTAGATCACCTGTACTCTGATCAGGTCCAGCCTGCTCACAGGAACACTACTAAACCGATGCGAGTCGGTGTGTCTCGGGGGGCAGGTGAACCTCCAGGTGTGCAGCCGGATTCTCACCTGAGGGGGAGGGAGCAGTGAAAAATGCTCTGGTCTGCTTTCGGGTTGCCGATGCTTCAGTTCTGCAGCTTGCTGAGCATCATTAACAGGGCGGGAGATGACAGCAGCTCGGCTCGGCTCGGCTCGGCCTGACAGGCTGCAGCTCCACCCGCGGCTCCTCCAGGCTCCGAGGCTCCAGCGGCGGTCGCGAGCTATTCAAGACCCCGGAACGACAGCTGAGCGCGGGCTCCGGTCCGTCAGCAGGCGCTCTGCTGCCATTCCACTGTACCTGCGAGCTGGTTCAGGATCGGCTCAGTGGCGGCGGACAGCCCAGACTTCACAGCCTCCTTTTCACGGCAGAAGGGCCGAGACTGCAGGAAGGAAGGAAAGGGGGAAGAAAAAGCGCGCGGCGCGATGGGAAATGTAGTCCTAACAGGGCAGAGCGCAGTTTTCAGTACCGCCTTAAACACTACGGTTCCCTGCATGCATTCGCCCAGAGACCTTCTGCTGGTATTTGGAGTTTGACTCCAGCAGATCTAAAGTAAAACAACCGGACATGTTCACAGCTGGATTCAGAAAAGCGGCTTCATGTTGGTTTCTGCTTTCATAAGATATACAACGTCATAAACCCCGGCATGTGATAAAAAGCCTTTTAGGTATTCAAAGTTCTACGTTTGTACATTTCAACAACTTTTTCAGACGTGGGAAGTCAAATGTACAACTTATAAACACCAGATCATTATAATGAAAATGCATTATGGCAAGGTATGAAGACTTGAAAGTTATTTTTACATTTTTGTTGACACCCGTAGTGAATCTACAATAATATAATAATAATAAATAATATAATATTCATCCCTGCGTGCAGGAATTTTAGGAGAACAAAAAGCACAGATAATGGGCAAAAGATTTAAGAAAAGCAAACCTACAGAAATTAGTTTTTAGCAGTCTTTTGAAACGAACCACAGATTTAGCACACCTGATGGCTGCTGAAGGCTGTTTTGACGTTTGGCCATTACAAAGTGAAAGCGCGATCTCCTGTGGTTTCAAAATAAGAGTGTGGAGCAGTTAAGTGGGGCACAAGGGGCAGCGGTGCCCTGGGTAAAGCCGAGTATCAATGATACAAAAATAACTGATTTCTGAGAGGTAAAAAAAGGAATTTACTGGACAAGGACCTGAAGCTAAGAAGGGAAATAACTGCTGAACTGTCAGGCTTTGGCGGTTTCACAGGGCACATAAAATACATGAATAATTCTGCAATTAGAAATTTGATTAAAAAAATAAGACTATTAATTTTTGTGCCCATAATTACAGTGATAGGTAAAACTGCAGTATCAGTAAAATATGAGGTTGGTGAGTTATCATAACCAGATCACTTTATCTTAAATTTTGATCTTGGCTTAATAATTGAGAAAATGGGCAATGAGAATGACTGAGCATAAGGAATGGGAGGAGCTGGTGACAGTGTTGTGAACATAGGAGAGCAATGCAGAGTACTCAGTTAGTGAGACCTGTAAGTGGAACTGGTAGATAAAACAGAACTCACCCCTATCTGGAAAAGAGGAAAATGTGGGATCTAAACAGTCAGTCGGATGTTGCAGACTCGACAGTCTGGCTGTACAACCAGGCTGAGCACCTGACAAAAGTGCTTGAGGACTTCAACACCCCTCTACTCCCCCCTGCCCTGGCAGTGACACTCCACCGGATGGGGGAAGAGGACGACCCCTAGGCATTCCAATCCAGTTGAAGAATGGGCCCTGAGGTTGCTGCCATTATTAATAGGGGAGGACCTCAGCCGCCCTGCAGCAGCAACCATGTCATTCAGTTCATTTCAATTAAATTTTATGTATATAGCGCCAAATCACAACAACAATTGCCTTGAGGTTCTTTATATTGTAAGGTAAAGACCCTGCAATAATACAAAGAGAACAGAGAAAACCCCAACAATCATATGACCCCCTATGAGCAAGAGCTTTGGTGACAGTGTAAAGGAAAAACTCCCTTTTAACAGGAAGAAACCTCGAGCAGAACCAGGCTCAAGGAGGGGTGACCATCTGCCATGACAGGTTGGAGTGAGGGGAGAAAGACATATAATGATAACAAATAGTTAAATGCACTCACATAGTGAGTGTAAAAGGTGATGGCCCTGATGTCTGGCGAACAATGTTGGACAGGCTGGGCCTCTCCATGGAGGACCATCGCTGCCTCTGTAGGGAGGGGCAGATGGGACCAGAGGACTGACCCTTCTTCTATGGCTTGCACCCTGGCCCTCAGGAAGAGAAGGCCGACTGCTGAGCATCCGTATTGCGGGCTGCAGCCACCAGCATCAATCATCCACCTAAACATGAGATTCAATATGTTCTGGACCTGAGAGCAAAGCTGCACACATTGAGCAGATTATATCAGGAGGAAATTTGCCCAAGGCTTAGGAATGTCAGCGGCACCTGTGCAATAGAGGGACTAGTTAGATAGATAGATATAATTTATTTCGAACATGCAAATATAATTGAAATAACAACAGAAAAAAATCAAAAAACAAAACTTAAAAATCATCAAGTTTTCATGTATATATCTATGTCTACAGAATGTGTGTGCTCGAAAAGGCTCAGGCAATTTTCACTGAGAGACATAGTACTTGTATTACTTCCTTCTTCTAGCTCAAAGTTAATCGCCAAGTGGCAAGGACACTTCGTGGTCATGCAGTGAGTGGGTGACGTTGACGATGGTATTTTTGGACGGGGGAGAGGTCACACAGATATTTCACCTCAACCTGACAAAAGCATGGAGAGAGGCTGAAAGCCAGAGGTGGAAAATTCCACTATTCTCACCTCCCTCCATTGTGATAACCATCTCACACAGGTCCACAGAGCCAATGTTGCTGCATTGCAACAGCATTTTGTGGATGTGTTCTCCCCCCTGCCTGGCTGGGGCTACCATAGCAGTATAGTATTGCAACATGGTATTTGGGTCTTCTAACTAAAATAGGAACATAAATCGTGCCATCATTGCCAGACCTGGCCCACATCTGGTTAACATACACCCAGCCATGACACCAGTCAGTCAGAAGTGCCAGCTTGTTGCCGGATCTGGGCCAGACCTGTTTTCTATGGGCCTGGGTCACATAAACCAAACCACAATCAGGCCAGATGTGGCATGCCATCACATAAACAGAGCCATCTACGCCAGGCCTGGCCCATATCTGATGACATAGCAGTTACCATGCCAGAAGTCAGCCAGCAGTGCCGGCTTGACACCAGATCTGGGCCAGACCTGTCTGCTATGTGGGTTATGGTTTGTAGCAGTTTCTGACACTTCAGTTCGTCTTCTCTGGAGCCAGCCACTTTCCAGTGCCTCTTGGACTGGGTGCTGGGTCTGCATGCTCCATATGCTGATGGCTATCTGGATGACATGATCATCCATAGGTAACAACTCTTCTGTGGCAGGTGTAGTTTGTGCCTCAGCTGCAGGTGATTGGTGGAGCAATGATTCAGGGTGTGGTGTCAGGGGAGGCTGACCTACAAAGCTGACCATCATCTGATCATGCTTCCCTTTTGAGTAGGACTCTAGAGCCTAGTGGGAGAGCAGTGTAGTGTGTGCTGGGCTGAAATAGCAAGGTTGAAAGCTGCATGAGCAGACTGTGTTGTAAAATGCCTGGCAATAAACACTTACAGCGCTGTGTGTTGGGTCCTTCTTATCAGACTTTCAAATCCAAACATACAAACAAATGAAACCATAGATGATAGGGTGTATCTTTATAATCAGGATAAGATGGGAAAACCAGATGAAGGCTTTGTGTTCTTATGCAAGAGATGAATGTGATCTACATTGTGTCTAGAGAGGAGAATGCTGTGACAGGGTATCAGCGTTTGACCTGGAGAGAAGGCGCCTCTGCTTATTCGCCTTCATGTAGGGGTGGTTGGCCCCTTGAGTGCTTTCAGCCCCCAACGTACATCCAGTACCCACCATGTAGTTCATGTATTTGGACATAAAAAAATTTGTTTTGTCTTTTTGTTCTTCTGCTTCTTCTTCTTTTTGTGGTAATAAAGGCAGATTCAACTGAATATAAGAAGCAACATATTTTTCTCTGACAACAGATCAATTCATTCAAAGTCATCTGACCTTGCTAAGATTCAAAATTACTGTCAGAAGTGATAAATGATATAACAGATAACAGAAATACCCCCTCTTCCCCTTTTAATCATCTTAAAGCATCCAGTCAATTAAACTTTCTGACTTTGACCTGGTGAGTTAGATAGCGCAAGGGTTTGATACTCACCCACTAAACACTGGATGTTGGATAGACGTGCAGATATTGTCTATATTGGGTCAGTCAGTCCTTGACCAATTCTGGACATGACTAACTATCAGCAAAATGACACACAACTTATGATTCTGTGTTTAACAATTACAGCACACGTAATACCATTTCTCTCATTCAGAATCGTGTATAATGACGGCCCGCAGACACATTCTTATCTTTTCACATTCCTGCAGCCACACACAGACACTAATCTGCCACGGTCTATGAATCAGGTCTACACAAACAAAATCAAGACATTAGAACAGACATTTCCATCACTTAAACTTCATTTCTCATTCATAATATTAATTCAAACTGTACTTTGATTATATCTTTTATTAAGAATAGAAATGATTTACTATTAGCAAAAGCACATTTAGATCAACTCTGTTTAGCACTCCGTATCGCTTTAAACATAAAAGGCTGGATGTTAAGTCTTTTTACCTTTTCTCAGATGTAATGAGAGGTAACCCACATAGCAGGCAGGTCTGGCCTGATCTGGTGTCAAGCTGGCACTGCTGGCTGACTTCTGGCCTGGTAAGTAGTATGTCATCCAGATATGGGCCAGGCCTGCCATAGATGGCTCTGTTTATGTGATGGCATGCCACATCTGGCCCGATTGTGGTTTGGTTTATGTGGCCCAGGCTCATGGAAAACAGGTCTGGCCCAGATCCGGCATCATACTGGCACTTCTGACTGACTGGTGTCATGGCTGGGTGTATGTCAACCACATGTGGGCCAGGTCTGGCAATGATGGCATTTATGTTTCTAATTTCCTATTTTAGTTAGAAACCCAAATACCATGTGAGTGATTTTGTAATGAGGGTTACACTCAATGAATTACTTCCACTTGGATGTAGAAAAGATGAATGAAGTCACAATTTAAAATGAAAGGTTTTTCAGATAGCGGTAATTTTTAATCAGTGTTAGTGTTATAAGTCTTAAATCAGCCTACATCTGCTTTAAATAGTTTTAGACTAATTCTTGAAAGAATTAATGGCAGCTTATCACTGAAATAGGTCTGGTTTCAGACCATACTCAGACCATACTGTGTTACCACATTTAAAGGCAGATTTTTAGAAAACCCTTTTGTAATCTTAGCACAGTTAAAAAGTGTTTTTTCTGCTTAAGATATATTAACATGTTTTAGTTTCTGGACCATTAACCTTTTTAGGTTCAATAATAATGTCAAATTTCTATAGATGTGTTAACATGATGATGAAATGTGATGGTTTGTGGTTCCATGGTGGAGGTAAAACTTATTTTTTAGAGACTAGCAAAGCACTTCATAAATACCATTCCAGCCCATATTATAGCCTAATCTTAGATGTTTGTGAAACCTTTTTTGGCCCATTCCTGGGTGACTGAGATGATAAATGCTTTGTAATGTTCTGTGTCATGATTGCTTTGATGAATGAAAAATAACATTAAGTATTGACCTAACAGACTTCAGATTAGTCTGGATTAGATGCAGGGCATCAGCTGACCATCGACTGGGCCTCCAATCAGAGGAAAAGGTTTTAGTTATATTTATCTCTCCCTGTAGGCTCACAGAGACAACCCCCTTCTTAGAAGTCAGGGATCGGCAGCTGGGATAGTCAGTGAATCTCATTAACAATGACACTCTGAAGCAAAAGACAAGCTGAGAACCAGACTATACATCAAGTGTAATTGATTTATCTGTCTCTCTACCTCCCTTTCTCTCTGTCTCTCTAGACAGAGAGAAAGGGATCGAAAATCTATCAATCCATCTTTTATATGTATATATATAGATAGATAGATAGATAGATAGATAGATAGATAGATAGATAGATAGATAGATAGATAGATAGATAGATGTGTAAGTTAATTGTAAAGAGTTAATTGTAAAAAAATAAATAAATAAATAATAAAATAAAAAGAAATCTTTTGACACAATGGCTAATCTGTTTGGAGGCTAAGTCTATGGTTTGCTCTGCTGACACTTACTGCTACTGTGTTACTGACACTGTTTTACGCTTCATTGGTCCCCTAGACTTCTCAGGCAAGAGGACTGTAACAATCATGGATAAAACAACAATCCAAAGTTTAATTATAAATGGTTTACATGACTAAAACTACTGCTTGGACAAAGGGTTATAACTGTTTGCTAAAATAAGGATAGCTGTTAACTGGTAAAAACTAATTAACAACCTCAAATTAATGGCTCAAGAAAAGTGGAAATTGCCTCTTACAAATAATTGACACATGATAAAAAGGAAACTGATAAATTAGGAATACCTTTTTCACTCTAAAATGAATGATTCAAAAAAGAGAGAGTAGTGGCTACATTGACAATACGTGAAATACGTAGTTTAAAGTATAGTACAGCTGTTACAGAAACAATAACTATCACTCAACATCTGGTTAAAATTTCAATCACTTTCGTGTAAATAATTCTTCCTTCTCCTTTCTTTCATTGTTCTCATCACATAAAAGGTCTTGAATAATCAGGCCCCATCTTATCTGAAAGACCTCATAGCACCATATCACCCCAATTAACCCTCAGACTGCTGGCTTCCTTGTGGTTCCCAGGATATTTAAAAGTAGAATGGTCCCTGCTGCTGGGGGGCTTCCCTTGTTGCAGTGAGCCTTCCTTCTTCTCTCACCTCTTTTCACTCACTGCATTTAATTATTAGTTATTGATAATCTCTGGCTTTCTTCTACGTCATATTTCTGTCCTGTCTTCCTCCCCTAACCCCTAATCTTTGTATTGTCTGTATATAAATTTCTTTTGGAAATTGTAACATCAGTTTGCAGCCTTTCAGATGTTATTTGTTAAGAACAAAAACAGCGTGTTTCTATTTCTGTCTTTATTAATTGCTAAAAACAAAACCAAAAAAACCATCAACTCAACATTTGGGAGTTAAAGAATGCACAGGTCAGCTTGGACTGTGTCAATGTTCTTGATAAACAAAATTAAATTAATTAATTAATTGATCTGCTCCTGATAAAGGATGAGAGACGTTGAAAGGGACCGTTGATCTTGGTAACAGAGAACGACTGGCATGAAAGCCCATCCCTGTCAATAACTAAACACAATCATTATGATAAAAATGGCACATTTCCCTGTAAGCATTTCAGCAGCAAATTTAAAAGAAAAATCCTACAATTGCAAAATAGTCTCATCACAGGGACCAGTTTGCATCCTACTCATAGCTTTCAATAAGCTTATATGTTCTTTTGAGGATAGTTTACAGGAAATGTGGAAATTACATTTTTTCCTTTCGGCTTTAAAATAATTAAAATACACTGACATCACTACTAATAACAATGGGAACACAGACGGAAAGCAGAAAATACATTCTGACCCAAAGTTTTCTACAACTTTTGCACAGTTAATTCTTGTCACATCAAAAATATTCACGAATTCAGAGTTCAGTTTCTTCTTTGCCAAAAAAAAATAATCGATTTTTATCTAATTGAGTTTTTTTTATAGATAGTGTTTATTGAAGGGTTTTAGATGAGGCTAGTATTTTTTAATATAACTTTTGATATCAATATTTTGTCAAATATTTTATATTCCAAATTTTTTGTTTGTTTTATACTACAATAAACTCAATAGTCTAAATAACAATATTGGTGATGGTTTAAAGAATTATTTTTTATGATGACCAAGACAAAACTCTAAGTTTCACATTTCTGTGCTTTGTGTTTATTAATTATTATTATTGTTATTATTGATTTAACAAATTTGGACTTTTTAAGACTTCTGACTTCTTTATTTGATTATTTGTTTATTTAGTTATTTACCATTCAAGCCATTTTTTGGTAAGGCTCTATTGTGGTTTTAAGACCATTTCATTTCTATAACAATTAAACAAAATTCTAAAAAATAGAAACAAAATTCTGACAGAATCGCATCATTTTGGGAAAAGTAAATTTGACAAGATCAAAAATGATCAAAATGTTTTTTAAAAAAGTAAATAAAGTCAAAGAGTTGACAAATCAATTATATTTGACCCTTTATCTGAACATTTCCACCTTATTGAGGTTTTTAAAATTTAATTTAAAATACATGGAAGGCAAGTTACTTATGATTAACAGGAAAATACAATTACAGTTTAACTGAAAATTGGGGTTAAAAATAGTTTGTTTAAATAACAAACTGATTTTATTTATAATAATGACTTGTGTGACTTTTTTAATAGGTAAGTAATGTTTGCCTCAATATTATTTTCCTTTTTGAGCCAGAATGGACTTCATATGTGGAACAATAATAAAGCATTGGTAAAAGATTTATTCATGATGATTAAAGAAAAATGAACTGTTGTTTAAACCAGCTGAGCTCTGCATTCATAAGTGCGTCCTGTATGGGAAGGTAAAAGGGGATAGAGGACAGTTTTCTTTAATTCATTTTCATTTTTTAAACATCTGATATTAAGTGCTACATGTTCTAGTTGTTCTTAGAGGGTGAGTATAAAGTCTGATTCCTCTATGTGGATCACTTTCTATGTATGTCGTAAGTGTTATTCAGTAAAATTAACCTTGATGCATCAAAACACATCAATAAGTCACTATTTTATCATGCTTTGACTGTCTGGTAAAGTGTATTTTGCAGAGAAATGCTGTGTATCAGCAAGTTTGGGTAACTGTATAAAATCTGAAGAAGCACTTTATGTTCTGACCAGGTCTTCAATGACGCAGGACCACAATGATCTACATTAAGCAGATGAGATGAAACACAATCCATCCCAGCATACAGGAGTTACAGCCACTGACTCCAGTAGGTGCTGTCACATGACGGTTTTGAACTACAAACAGTGTCTGGACTTCTTTTACTTTCCAATCAGTTTGAAAGTCTGTGAGTCCTGGTCAGCTGGAGGTTTCGTGACTTGGCTACATGGCAGAGTTCACATGTATTTTGTGTACAAACACGTACTCCTCATCTGACCCTGTACATCTGCTTGTTTGTCCTGCATGTTTAAGATGATGAGGTGACATTCCCCGAGGACACTACGGTTGTCTCCCTCGGCGAGTATTCCACTTCCTCCTTGTTGGGATGAGAGGAGTTATCAGACTTGCTGCGGCTAAACTCCGCTCCCATTATTGGTCCTGTGAGCTTGGTGCGTGGTCGAATGAAGGCGGTACAGCACAGCAGTGTCTTTAGGAATGCACGCCGCATCTCGTTGCTGGTCAGCGTGTAGATGAGTGGGTTCATGGCAGAGTTTAGGACTGCAAGTGCCAGGAACCACTCTGCCTTGTAGAGGATTGGGCAGCTTAGCGTCTCACAGGCCACATCTAGCAGCAAGAGGATAAAGAGTGGTGCCCAGCAGGCAATGAAGCAGCTGAGAACAATGATGACTGTCTTCAGGAGTGCCATTGACTTCTCTGAACTCTTACTGTTTGCACTGGCATTGCTGCGACCATTGGACACTTTGCGGAAGACCAGTTTGCGGCTACGAGTGCGCACCAAAGCATAGATCCTGGCATAGAGCACCACAATGGCCATAAGAATGATACTGAAGACAGTGGTGCAGAACAGGATGTAGGCTTTGTGGTAGAGTGGTAGCACAGTGGAGCACTGCGTCATGCTCTGGATGCAGTTCCAGCCCATCACCGGCAGACCGCCTAGAACGGCTGCGATCATCCACACGGTGCTGATGAGTAGAAAGACGCGGAAGGTGTTCCCATTGTTGTGCAGCTTCATCTTCAGCATGGTGAGGTGGCGCTCAATGGCAATGGCAAGTAGGCTGAAGACAGAGGCTGCCAGTGCCACAAACATGCTGCCTTCCCTGAAGAACCACTGGGTGGGTGTCAACTTGTAGGTATTGGCACCCGACAGTAGGATGTTGGCAGTGTAGACGACACCGGCCAGAAGATCAGACAGTGCCAGGTTCCCAATGAAGTAATACATGGGCTTGTGGAACTTCTTGGTCCTCCAGATTGTAGTCAGGACCAGGATGTTCTCTAGGATGATGAAGCAGCACACAATGATGAAGATCACAGAGTCAGCCTTCAGGCCTGAGTCCTGCTCCGTCTTCCGGAACTTGCCGGTGTAATTGTAGTGTTTGGCAATCAGATCAGAGTAGCTGGGCTCAGCCATGGCCTCCATCTGCAGCAGTAGTCCAGCAGGGGGCACCGCGTCCTCAGACTTCAGTCCTTCATGTTTGGTAGTAACTGTGAAGAACAGCAGAGAGAGTCCAGCTGAATGGTGACATGGCCCTACAGAGAGAAACAAAAAAACATTAATAACTGGTCTCACATCAGCATATTAGACAACAAATAGTCTTAAATCAGAGTCTACACTACAGAAATATTCTTCTACAGAACTCTTCTCATGCACTTTGATTATAAACTGTTCACTAAGAGCCAGAATAAACAAAAAATGTCACTTCAGTCTGTGATGAAACAATGATCCAGCAAAACAGAGACTAATCTTTAGTAAGCAACTTAAATTCAAGTCATTTAAACTCTTAAGTCCATACAAATACTTGACTAAAAGCATCCTTTAGAATCACAAGCTAATGAAACCTCAGATGATATACAAAGCTTGCTTCATCAACCTAGCTGCTCCTAATCAGCTGGTTTGAGAGCAAAGATCAGAAAAAAACTAAACTACTTTTAATCTATTTTGTAAGAAAATCTTTCATTTTAGAGTTAAAAAAATGCACAGGTATTAAAAATTTAAAAAAGAATGAACAGCAAATCTCAAGTCTTTCTTCAGTCTGATGTGTTAAGAGAAAGATAGAAGATTTAGAATGCCTAAAATACAGTACAACACAACATTACAATATATTTTGTTATATTTACCTTTTAATCATTAAATGAAAAAGAAATGTTGAATTATGCAGCTTTATATAAACTTGAGTCTGGGATTTGATTTTAATTCAACCAAAAATATATGGAACACCAAAAAAAAGCGAAAAAACAAACAAATAAACAAACAAAAAACAGCAGCGTATCACAACATATGACAATATATATATTATAGGTCACATGTTTAATTATTAGCATTATAACTTTTAGCATTTTGGTGATTTGAACGCTCTAAATGCACTGAGGCATGATGATATGTTTTTTTGTTCAGAGTCATAAACCAACTGAGGATTTTTACATTCGTCCAGATTTGTGCTTAGACGGATCATTTATTTACAAACTGAACTCATAGCTTTAACAAAGGAAATTAAACATTTTGGTGTCTAGTAGCTTAAAAGCGAACAAACATCCTTTAAAAAAAAACCTTTAAAGCCCAGAAATTGGTTTTGGTTGAGAAACTCGTCTCTCAGATGTGTTTTATCAGTTTTAAAGAGATGCTCGTCTTAAGAGAAATGCTCGCATTTCTAACGGTCGCGCCTTACAAGACTACTTATAGAAAAGGTTTCAACTTATTAATGAAATATTTTCTCGGTGATCCCCTGTCCGGTGAAATCGGTTGGTTAGTCCTTGTTCATATTATAAAGTATTTAAGTTACTGCACGACTGCCTTTTGAGGATTTTCATAAAAACTGTCTGCGATTTTTTTTTTTTTAATCTCTAAAATTCCATTTATTTGATCAAACTGACCTGAGTTCAGATGAACGCGGAGTTCTGCTCTTCACACCAAATGAACGCAAAACGACTTCACGACGATCCACTTCGGTTTAATTTCAGCTAAATCAGCTAAACAAAGTTTCTATTCGAGCTTGAAGACAAGGCTGATAACACAGACACGTTCCCCTTTTTTTTTTCTTTTACATCTTCCGTCAGAGTCCCAAGGAAAACAGCCCGCATCAGCGTGAAAGACACCAGAGACGCACAAACACAATGAAACACACACACACACTCAATCCGAAACACACACTGAAGATGAGGATGGTATGATGAAGATACTTCCCTCCTTCGGATCCTCGCTTCTTTTTTTGTCTTTTTTCTGCCTTCTTATTATCGTTAATCACACAAATAAATGAATAAAACTCTTATAAAGATTATTATTAACTGAGACCTGAGAGTAAATAACATTAGAGTGAACACAAAACAAACATAAAATTGACCTGAGATGTCATCCAAGTAAACAAAGTTTACATAAAAGAGTAAAATTAATTAGATGCAGAAACTACATTCTAAAAGACATAATAGCATTTCAGTTATCATATACAGTATATCATTTAGTTTCTTTGGGAATCAACCATATGCACTCCCTACACCATATCCCCCCTCAATCCAGACTTGGTTTGCCCCATAATGAGTCTGTAGCCTCTGTGACCTACATCATATCTTTCATGTCATGTCATGGTGTGTGTGTGTGTGTGTGTGTGTGTGTGTGTAGGGGGGATGCATACACTTTCATATTATATTAATTATGTTTCCTGCATTTAACAGTGAAGACACTTTTTTCTTACACTTGACAGAGTAACTGGATGGGGGTGTAAGATATCTTATCGAGGGCTTATTTTGATATTGTGCTTGTATTGTGTCATAGTTTTCAAATTTTTATGCAGCAGATACTGTATATGACACACTGACACACTTAACTGAGTGAGTAGATTTTATATCTGTCTAACCAATTGTATTAAACATTTTGTTGTTTGATATTTCCTGAGACATTATGTATATCTTTTCTTCTGTCTGTTGCTGGGTTTGTGGAAAGATCATTCTTCATCATCCTAATATGTTTTCCTTTTATTTCAAAAATTCTTAGAGCAGTTGTCAAGCAGTTATATGAAGAATTGAAGAGTTTTAGTCAGCATTTAAAGTGAATCATTGCACATAATACAGAACTATAATAGTCCAGTGCATGAACTAGTTTTTTAGCATCACTCTGACAAGATGTTTCTAGTTTTAGAGACTTGTTTAATATGATCACCAAACACATCCTGGGGAGATGGGTAATGCCATCTAACGTAACCATCTGGTTAGACACTATATTTTTAAATTTTTTTTGTTCCGAGTACAACAATCTCAGTCTGGGTTAGGAGTAAGGGTAAGACAGCTGGGTCTTGATGGCTTTTTGCATTTTTTTTCCTCTTATCTTTCTCCATTCAGCCATACGATCCTTATACAACTGTTGTAAGAGCTTGGTCCGGACTCATTCCTGGTCAGTGTTGGACTCTGCCAGACTTGCCCTTTGTCATTGATTCTGTTCAGTATTTTAATGGACATAATTTCTAGGTGTAGCCAGCTGGCAGAAGTGTCATTGTCCTGGGTTCATGATCCATATGTTCTCATGTGGCATTTAGTTTCAGTTTAGTTTCTAGTTCTTAGGCTCTTGTTCATTTTAGTCTGTTCCCGTTTGTGCCTCCCTGTGTAGTCTGTCATGTCTATCATGTGTGCCAAGTTCTGTCTCCATGCTTATTCATCTGTTTCCTAGTTGTGTCTCTCCTGTGTCTTACTGTGTGTTTCATGTTTCCTGTTTTATTTTGATAATCTCCTGTCCTGTGTGCATTATGTTCAGTTTTGTTTCCCTTTCTTGTTAGTCTGATTGATTCCAGCTGTGTTTCCCTCCTGTTTCCCATCCCTTCGTTATCCTGGGTGTATTTAGTCCTCTGTCTTCCTCTGCTTGATGTCGTGTTGTCTCATGTTGTTTTGTGTTTCCTTGTGCCCCTCGGTTTCCTTGTTATTTCTAGTCTGTTCTAAGTTTCTAGTTTCAGGTTGTGTTTTTTTGTATCTAGTGTTTCAGGTTTTGCACAGCCAACGAAGCTGCCTCCTTCAGTTTACCCGCCTTGTGTTTGAGCCCTGGATTTGAGTCCAACTCCTGCCACTGCCTGCGTCACAGCAAACCTGGACAGGAAGGCTTCCACTTGGGTGGTCTCAGAAATTTGTCTCTGCCTTTCGCAGATGATGTGGTTCTGTTGGCTTCATTGGGTGGTGTGCTCCAGCTTGCGACGGAGCAGTTCACAGCCAAGTTTGAAGCGGCTGGAATGAGAATCAGCACCTCCAAATATCCGGTCCTCAGTTGGAAAAGGGTGGAATCCCCATTCTGGGTCAGGGATGAGTTACTGCCCCAAGTGGAGAAGTATTTTGGTGTCTTGTTCACGAGTGAGGGGAGAAGGGAACAAGAGATCAACAGATGGATTGGTGCTGCAGTGATGTTGATGCTGTACGGGTCCGTTGTGGTGAAGAGAGAGCCCCTTGAGACAGTTCCTACCCTCACCTATGGTCACGAGCTTTGAGTAGTGACCGAAAGAATGATATTGCAGTTACAAGCAGCGGAAATGAGCTGAAGGGTGGCTGGCTTGTCCCTTAGAGAGAGGGTGAGGAATTTGGCCATCTGGGAGGGGCTCAGAGTGGAGCCGCTGCTCCTCCACATCGAAAGGAGCCAGTTGAGGTGGTTCGGGCATCTGACAAGGATGCCTCCTGGCCATCTCCTGGGTGAGCAGTTCTGGGCATGTCCCAGAACAGCTCACCCAGGAGGAGAAGGAGGAGGCCCCGGGGCAGGCCAAGGTCATGCTGGAGAGATTATATTTCTCAGCTGGCCTAGGAACACCTTGGTGTTTCCCTGGATAAGCTGGAGGTGGCCGAGAGAGAGAAGTCTGGGCTTCTCTGCTTAGGCTGCTGCTCCCTGGCCCTGGATAAGCAGGATGGATGGATGGATGGTTGGATGGATGGATGGTCTGTCTTTTTCCAGTCTCCAATCAGTCACACCAAATGACTTCCTGTTCCTGATCCTGGTTCTATTGGAGGTTTTTTTCTTTTTAAAAGGGAGTTTTTCCTTCTCACTGTGACTAAGTACTTGGTCATAGAGGGGTTATCTGATTACTCATGTTTTCCCGGCAATTTTCTTGGGACTACAGGACACGATGACATCAAAAGCCTTACCCCTCTTAAGAATAGTGAAGATTTTATCTTTTTTACCAAGAAAAACACTGACAATAGCTCTGAGAGGCGCCATCATTGGGATCATTTCTGTGGGATGCCTGCGTGATGACCTTACTTCCTGTCCAGGTACTGCCATTGTTTCAGATCTGCAGGTCAACTGGTCATACAGAAACTGCTGATAAACTGCTGCCTGCAAGTGCAATAAGAGTGAGGTCAAAATCCCCTCTGAGATAAATTTTGATTTTTTTGCTAATGTCTTAATAAAAAACTGGGAATGCTAAGAGTGTATCAGAGACACACTGAAGGATACACTATATACTGAGATTCAAATTACTATAAATACAAAGTAAGATATACTTACAGGTTACATACAGATATCATAATAAGTAAAAATAGACATGTAATAATAGGATAATACTACTGAGGCTCTAGAGGATCTGTATTGGCACCAAGGTTATGCCAGTATAGCTTACTAAACTGGGGGCATTATAAGAATATTGAGATAATGACAAATTATATAAAATGCATGAAACCTTGGGACCCTACAGTAGGTCTATCTAGTGGCTCTGTTATGCTGAATGACGCATTTTGCTAGCATGCTTTGGTTCCAGGTGCCCCCTTAAAGGGACAGCAATGGTACTGTGTTAACTCCAGGTAGACGGCAGACTATCTGTCTCCCTGCAGAGAACATCTCTTTTCAGACAGTGTCTAAAATATGTGGTACAGACAGTCTGTGCTCTTGTTTGCGTTGTTATTGGAACGTCAGTCAGCTGTGGGGAAACATAAAGTACTTATGAAGAGCTGAAATGAAACCGAGTGTTAAAAACAATGACCACTGCAGAGATTATCTGTGCTTTTCATGCCATATTTTATTTTTGATATTATTTCCTGGTGAACTGCACTGTTGCGTCCCTTCAATGTGCTGGTCCACTGGTTAAACAGTTGACCAATGCACAGCGTCTTACACATTAAGCAATTTGCAGTTAGGATGTTGGAGTACTGCATGGGAGCAGCGTGGCTGAAAACCCTCTCCATAGATTAACTCACAAAATCCTGATAGCATACATTTTGTACTAGAATGAAGGAGCACAGCATGTTGAAACAGAATTTAGACTTTATCATATCATAAAGAATTTCTATCTTGAGGCAGTGTGTAGTGTACTTTTCACTGAACTGAAAATGATGTGAATGAAATGGTGTTGCCTTCACAGGTACCAGATCTCGACCCAACTTAGCACTTTTGTAAGATGCTTGATTGATGTCCTAGAAAACTGAATACATGTAAAGGATGAGCTTCTGAGAATTTACAGTAAATCCAGCTCTCTGGCTTTAAAATCAGATTGGACTCCTTTCTAATAACTGTTTATTACAAATTAAATACCAGTATGGCTTCAGTGCATTTCTTGTTTGTTGCCATCATCAAGTAGATTAATAAAACCTTATTTATTGAAAAGCTGGGACAATGTGTAAAATGTATAAAAAAATACAGAATTCAATCATTTGGAAATAATTTAAAGCCTTCATTTCATTTAATACGAAATAGTCCAAAAACATCAAATTGAATGTTGAACCTAAGAAATCATACTACATATCTCATGAAAAGAGGAATGTTACTGGATATATGTTTTTGGACCATACTGGGGCTGTATTGGTGTATATGGTAAATGCTGCTGCCGGATGTATGTCCAAGGTTAGATTTTATTTTGCTGAAGACGAAGCTGACATTAACAGAAAGTGTTCAAGGGGGAGAAAAGGGGAGGACAGAATAGGAGGTAATGGGGGTTGTGGGTAACAAAGGCCTCTTTCCTCAAAGCTGCTAACTGTATTCAGGCTCTGCATAGCTGAGCATCACCATGACGACAGTGAGAGGGAAACGGGTACTGAGAAGGAGCACTCTGAAACTGTGGAAGAGAAATCACCAACAAGCCCTCAGACAAAAAAAAAAATACAGTTAAAGTCCAAACGAAATAAATTAATTTCAAATGTAGTGGATCAAAGGGGCTGAACCTGACTGTGAACCTGTGATTATGTCTAAAATAAAGCTGAATGCTTTGACCTGATGATATCATAGAGATATAAGAACATGAAATTTGAGATTTTACAGCAAATCTTGATCCTTTTGTTGGATATGGACTTTTTTAAAACCGGATTTTAAATTTTTGATGAGTAATGAAAAACAGAGTGGTCTTAGTTCCAGTCCAGTGTGCTGGCCCTGTTAGTGCTCTAACATTCTGCTCCAGTGAAATTTTAACTGGTCTTCATCTACAGCCTGTAATTATGGTTTTGACAGACTGACCTTCTGGTGTGTGTGTGTGTGTGTGTGTGTGTGTGTGTGTGTGTGTGTGTGTGTGTGTGTGTGTGTGTGTGTGTGTGTGTGTGTGTGTGTGTGTTTAACAGAGAGCATTAGCCAGCTTCTTTCTCTCTGACGGAGAGACCACACTAACTTTTGTAAGGACAATTATTAGAGTTGGATTGAAAAACTGAGCTAACATTAGGTTAGCCAATTTGGTATTTGGTATCTGTGAGTGGGCTTAGTTCTGAAACATTAACAGCAAAATACTGCTCCTGATTTTGGTTGTAGTCTTGGGCCCCTTTAGGTCCCTTTAACACCTTGTTCTACTGGTTCTCATGTTTGCATTTTTCTCTATTTTCTCTGTTGTGTAAGCCCTGCACCTTGTCCTTTTTGGCATTGAGTCCCGCTGTTTCTTCAGTACTGCTGGTCCATCTTTTCTTTTCTTTTCTTTTCTTGGCTATGGTCCGACATGATCTTATTCTTCCTGTTGGTATTTAAGGAATTAGTAGTCAGTAGTCAGTGTTGCATTTTCTGTAGGTTCTCAGTCCTCCAGATCATAGTAGTCTAAAAGCTCTTTTCCACTTGTGCCTACTTGGCTGGACTTGGTTTTTTGGGGAAGTGTGTATGTTGTTTAGCTTGCTGAACTCTGTAGTTTTCTCTCGTCCCCCCCCCCCCCCCCCCAAAAAAAAAAACCAGGAGTGACATGGTTAGCTGCATGTTCACCTTAAATTGCTGGCTGTTTGAGTGGTGTCCAAAAAAGACTTTGGATAGAGCAGCTCTCAGATTGAGATTGAAGTCAGAATTCTGAGGAAAAAGAATTCTCAGAAAAAAGTGAGAATTCCGAGATTAAAGTGAGAATTCCAAGAAAAAAGTCAGAATTCTCACTTTAATCTCAGAATTCTGAGAAAAAATATCTGAATTCTGACTTTAATCTGAGAATTCTAAAACAAAAGTCAGATTTCTGAGGAAAAAGAATTCTGAGAAAAAAGTGAGAATTCCGAGATTAAAGTCAGAATTCCGAGAAAAAAGTCAGAATTCTGACTTTAATCTCAGAATTCTCTGAAAAAAAGTCAGAATTCTCTTGACTCAATTCTCAGACTCTTTGGAGCAACAAATTGTAAATTTCTTCAGTGGCAAGGGAATTACTATTAATAGTAAAGATATTGAGGCTTGCCATTCTCTGCCTCGAAAAAATAATAATGGAAAACCATCTATAATCATATGCTTTGTGAATAGAAAATCAATGGATTTGGGGCTAAAACCCTTACGGACAGACCCTGGGACTTGGAAAACGATATAGATCCTGAAAATAATTTCCATACCCATAAACATGATCAAATGAGCAGTTTAATCAAAATATAATAATAATCTAGCACAGTTTTCTAAGAAATTCACTGTCAGGGGGTGAGGGGGGGTTGACTTGTATACTGACAATAATTACAAAAGTAGAATCATCAGTGAACTTTCACTAGCACAGGATAATATAATGGAGTGCATAACAATTAAAACAGAAGCTGAAAAGTCAAAGAACCTGCAAATCAGCTGCATTTATAGGACCCCTAGATCATGTCTAAAATGTTCACAGAGGAAATGCTGAAGATGTATAATCCTGTTAACAACAAGAAAATGACATTTATTTGTGGTGATTTCAATATAGATTTGTTTAATCTAACTGCAAAAAAAAAAGAAAACATGGCTAACAAGGGGAATAATGAACGCATATAAGAAAAAGAATGTTGTATAATTTTTTTTAAGAACAGAACACAGAATAAGAATAAATGGATAAGAATTATAAGATCAGCAAAAGAAATTATTACAATAAACTTTTAGACGAAAATAAAAATAATATAAAAAACATATGGACAGTACTAAATAATATTGTAAATTAAGGAACTAAAGGATTGGAATATGCAAATAATTTCCAAATGTGTCTACTATGACAAAACTGTGACAACAATGATACCTGACCTGAACATGATAGTGAGCAGGAGCATGATAGAAACTGTGAGGAAAAACCAATACTTGAAACATGAACGTGCCCTGAACACAGTCATGTGAAAAACGTTAGAAACACTGACATGACATGAGGAGAGTACAACAGATGACCTAAGGATGACTAAATGGAAACACGCAGATTAAATACACACAAGGAGTGATCAGGAGAAGTGGAAACACATGAGGGAACAGCTGACTAGAATGAACATAATGACGCCACAGTGAAAGTGAAACTAAAACAATAAACATGGAACACCAAGACCCCTTCAAAGTAAAACAGGAACCATATTAAGACACAGACATGACATGAGCTACACAACATGAAACACAAGACAGCCAACAACGTGGACTTAACATGGTGGACTGACGAGGAGCATGAACACTGTAGAAACATACAGAGGGGAAAAGGGAAACTGAAAATCAGGCAAGGACATAATTAAGCACCTGAAGGGTGAGGGACACTTAACACAGGGGTGAAAACACAAGGGGGACCTAATCAGCAAAAGAACTAACATGGAAACCTAGAAGGAGCTTTGACAACTAAATGACAGTGAAACATAAACAATGAATATCAAAATACCAGAAAACTCAAAAAACTGGGTCACAAGACCGAGGACTGTGACAGAAATTGTAAAAACTGTACACCCTCCTAAAACTAAAAATATTAATGTAGCAAACTCAGTGTTTATGATGGGAGAAGATGAAGAGGAAAATATTGATGTAGTCACATCTTTCAACTCCAAGAAACTACCTACTGTGACGACATTGATATGGATTTAATTTAAAATATCATTGGATGTATTGTGAAACCATTTACCTACATTTGTAATTTGTTATTACAAAATGACATAACGCTGGAGACAAACATCTCCTCACAAACTATCTGCCCATCTCTTTGCTTTATCACAATAAATAATGTACTATATGGACAGCAGTATGGATTTAGGCCCAAAAAGCACCACACATGGATGTCAGACTTTTTTTAGATTTAAAAAAAGCATTAAATACAATCAAGCACAAACTTTTACTTAACAAACTATGCACATATGGGGTCAGAGGGGTGGCGTTATCACGGGTTAACAGTTACCTTAAAAACCAGAAACAATTTATCAAAATAAATCCATAAAGTCAAAATTGAAACCTGTTGTGTGTGGGGTTCCCCAAGGATCAGTTTTGGGGCCACTACTTTTCATATTGTACATTAATGACATACGGTATGTGCAATTTCAAAGTCTTTGAAAATAATATTATTTGCAGACGATACGAACTTACTGTGCTGTGGAAGTAACTTGGAACAACTTCTGAATGAACCAGAAAATGAATTAAATAATCTAAAGACCTGGTTTGACTATAGTAAATTACCGTTGAACCTGAGTAAAGCACAATTCATAATATTTGGGAATCGCATATATTCTACTAATAGTAAACTCAAAATAAATAACAATGAATTAGACAGAGTATCTAAAATAAAATTCCTTGCTGTGATAAGCACATTACTTATATTAAAGGCAAAATATCAAAGTCTCTCGTAATTCTCTACAAGTTTAAGGATCTTAGAAATCAAACATCGTTATATTCTCTGTATTGTTCTATTATACTCCCTTACATGATATATTTTGTGGAAGTGTGGGGAAACATGTAGACACACCCATCCATTATACATTCTGCAAAAAAGAGCAATAAGGATCATAAATAAAACCACTTCAAGAGAATCCACTTTTTATTAAATTTATCCATCCATCCATTCATCCATCTTCTTCCACTTATCCAGGGCCGTGTCACTGGGACAGCAGCCTAAGCAGAGAAGGCCAGACCTCCCTCTCCTCGGCCACCTCCTCCAGCTTGTCAGGGGGAACACCAAGGCGTTCCCAGGCAAGCTGAGAGATATAATCTCTCTAGCATGTCCTCGCTCTGCCCTGGGGCCTCCTCCCAGTGGGACATGCCCGGAACACCTCAACTAGGAGGTCCCCAAGAGGCATCCTTATCAGATGCCCGAACCACCTCAGCTGGTTCCTTTCGATGTGGAGGAGCAGCGGCTCTACTCTGAGCCCCTCCCGGATGGCGGAACTTTTCACCCTATCTCTAAGGGAGAGATAAGCCATCCTTCTGAGGAAGCTCATTTCTGCCGCTTGTATCCGCGATCTCGTTCTTTCGGTCACTACCCACAGCTCGTGACCATAGGTGAGGATAGAGACGTAGCTTGACCGGTAAATTGAGAGCTTCGCTTTTACACTCAGATCTCTCTTCACCATGACGGACCAGTACAGCATCCGCATCACTGCAGCCGCAGCACCAATCTGTCTGTCGATCTGAGGCTCCCTTCTCCCATCACTAGTGAACAAGACCCCAAGATACTTAAACTCCTCCACTTGGGGCAGGAAGTTGTCCCTGACCCTGGGTGGGCACTCCATCCTTTTCCAGCTGAGGACCATGGCCTCAGATTTGGAGTTGCTGATTCTCATTCCCACTGCTTCACACTCGACTGCGAACCGTTCCAGTGCGAGCTGGAGGCCATCACCCGATGAATCTAACATAACCACATCATCTGCGAAAAGCAGAGATGAGATTCTGAGACCACCCAAGTGACAGCCTTCCGCCACATGGCCATGCCTAGAAATTCTGTCCATAAAGATTACGATCAGAATCTGTGACAAAGGGCAGGTCTGGTGGAGTCTATCACCCACTGGAAATGAGTCCGACTTCTTGCCAGCTATGCGGACCAATCTCCTGCAACGGTTGTATAAGGATCGAATGGCCTGTAGCAATGGGCTAGACACCCCATACTCCTTAAGCACCTCCCACAGGACACTCCAAGGGACACGGTCGAATGCCTTCTCCAAGTCCACAAAACATACGTAGACTCGTTGGGCAAACTGCCATGCATCCTCAAGTATCATTAAGAGGATAAAGACCTGGCCCAGTGTTTCACAACCAGGATGAAAACCACATTGTTCCTCCTGTATCCGAGGTTCAAATAACAGATGGACCCTCCTTTCCAGCACCCTGGTATAGACTTTCCCAGGGAGGCTGAGGAGTTAATATTCTTAAATTTAAGGATTTGGTTGACCTCAGAACTGCACAATGTACAAAGCAGCAAATAAATCTTTGCCCCACAAGACACAGGCATTCTCACACTCAAACTCACACTCTCTCTCTCTCTGTGTCTCTCACACACACTATAGGAAGATTGTTGATTTATACATCTGTGTATTTTCTCATTTTTTGTGTTCCAGGTGCAGTTTGTTTGTTTTGTTTTGTTTTTTGCGTTTTTTTGTCTCTTACAGATGCAGCATTTCTACCTACCTCCCCTTCTTTTTCTCTTGCCTGTCTTGCCTTGAACATCGTCATACCGTACCACATATAATGTAATATCTGAAATAACACAAAAGAAAGAAATAAATCAACAGATAAAAGATTCACATATACAAGATGAGCCTGTAGAAATTTTTCTTGCAAAGCACAATGTGTTCGGCACCACCTTGCATTCAGATCACAATTCTGATTGCAAAAGTTGCCAGACAGGACAAGATTACAAAAAAAGAGAAAGGTTTAGAAAAAGGTTTTCTTTAAAACTATTGCAAAGTGCTTGCTCATAGAGTGTTGTATAATTGTTGCTGTTCTCTCAGACTCCCATGCCCTTCAACACGAAGTAAAATCTATGTGGTTGATCTGTGTGATCGTTTCAAAAGAATCTTGTGTTCACAACAAACACCACAGAGGAAACGCTCCAAAACCATCTGCCATTCGGGATCTTTTGATCCTATCACTGGTTTCTAATGCTGACAATAAACACTATGAGTTTGCTTCCGTACACACTAATGTCCTGCTGTAAAACCATGTCCTGCTTTTTATAATAAAGAAATTCGTTTGATTTTGTCCCCCAGTATTGACCAGAAGCCCTCTTTGTTTCAGTCCATGAATTTGACATTCACTTATTTTGAATGTAAAATTGTTGAATTCAGTGTCAATTGTTTGTTTTTGCACTTCATCAAACTTCATCTGCAGTTTGAATCTCTGAGTGGAGCTTCTGCAAAGTGCACCTTCGTTTGTCTTCTGCGCTCAGCAGCACATTTTATGCTTTGTATCCTTTTTGGCCGCAGTTACAGCAGGTTAACAGAACTTCAGAGTTATCTTTGTTCCTCCTTACAGGGACGTTCGCATCCATCACATTACCGCAGGTGGAACTGCTGTTGAATTTTTTCTGTATTCTAATAACTCCTTAACTCTTGAAGAGTTTAAATCAAAGCTGTCTTCTTATCACTTTGTGTTAAGTGTATTGCCAGCAGTTTAAACGATTTGGGCAAACCTTTCAGGATCATCAGAGGCTAATCACTCATATCTTCCCTTTACTTGCTTAATGCTCTCTCAGTATCTCAACTTCCCCCGCTTCTCTCATAATGAGGGAAAGACTCTTGTTATTCAAAAACTGTATCAGTTCAGCATAGGCGTCTTCATTTTTCTCTGCATTTTCATCTCTTTCTCCATCATTGGCGTCTCTCAGTATGGCATCCTTCAAACCTAGTAAACGCACGTGACCTAGAAACTTCGTCTCCCATAGCTCATCTCTGTCGAAGCATATCTGCCTCCAAGCTCCCTCCTGGGCTCATAGCCTGTTGGAGCAGTCATATTAAGGATGGGATAAAGGTCTGCTAAACTCATTTCACAGAGGAATGATAATGCATGGACATCATTGTTGCCAGAACAAAAAAGGCACCACTTTATTTTTTGACACACTTCACGATTACTTACTGGCCATCTTCCTGCATCTCTCTTGCATTGTGGGCTCCCTTACCTGGGAAGTAGAGTCGCTTGTCAGAAACGCTCACCATCACTCTAGTTCAACCTTTATTGTGGTGCATATCCCTGGTCAAAGATGTTCGAGAGTATGTTTCCGTATGTACTGTTTGTGCTCGAAACAAATCACTTGGTTCACCTCCAGCTGGTCTACTACATACTCTTCCGACCTCGGGGCGACCTTGGTCCCACATCCCAAAGGATTTTGTCACTGGCCTGCCTCCCTCAGAGGGGAAAACTTTTCAAAAGCTGTGCATTTTGTTGCCCTCTCCAACCTCCCTTCCTTTCACTTTACAAGGCTGGAAGGAGTTCTGTTCCATCTGGAGAGGGCGAATTAGGACCTGGAGGAAGTCCATCAATGTGTTGCATCTAAACTAAAAGTTTTCATGGATTGAGTATGCCTATAATTCATTGACATCTTCTGCAACTCATCTGTCTGCCGTTGTCGCAGGATCTGGAGGGTCAGCCAGGCAGCCCTTTTACGGACGAAGGAGCAAAATAAGCACCTCACTGACCTTTGTTGTACCTCTGTGCCCTGCTATTACCCTGGCCAGAAGGTCTGGCTGTCCACAAAGCGCATTCCTCTCAAGTCAGAACCTAAAAAACTCAACCCCAGCTATATCAGTCTTTTTGAATTCGAGTCTCTAGTCCATCCCCTTTCTGTCCAGTTAAAATTGCCCTGTAACATGAAGCTCTACAACATGTTTCATGTCTCCCAAGTCAAATCTACTTTCTCCAGTCCTCTGTGCCCACCTTTCTTTAAAATGGCAAATGGTAAACGGCCTGTATTTGTATAGCGCTTTACTTAGTCCCTAAGGACTCCCAAAGCGCTTTACACTACATTCAGTCCTTCACCCATTGGTTATGGCAAGCTACATTGTAGCCACACACACGCTGCCCTGGGGCGCACTGACAGAGGGGAGGCTGCCGGACACTGGCGCCTCTGACCACCACCAGTAGTAGGCAATGGGTGAAGTGTCTTGCCCAACGACACAACGACCGAGACTGTCGGAGCCGGGGCTCGAACCGGCGACCTTCCGGTTACAAGACGAACTGCCAACTCTTGAGCCACGATCGCCCCTTTACAATGTGCGTCCTAGGAACCAGGAAGTCCATGAAGTGGGAGTTCCCATGAAGAACTTCTGGCTGTTTTGCAGTATGGCTTAAAGCTAAAGCAACAACACCAGAAGGCCTTTATGCATTTCAGATTACATTTTTCTGTTTAACTTGTAGCAACCTACCCGCTTCTGTGATGTGAAAAACTGTTATATTTTCACTGTAATGCGGAGACACTCACTCCATCATGTTCTGAATCGTTGTATTGTAGGTGAGCCCTTTATATTCGTTTTAGACCCCACCCTAAATATCCAGCCAGCATAAGCAACATTAGCATCCACTATTCCTTAGTCTTTGTACTGCAACCCTATTTTGCATCTCATAGTTTGGCTTGCCCACTCTGTTATGGAAAGGACTGGGGCTGTTGTCTTCAGAGAGAGGAGGTGAAGCTGAGATGTCCCAGTGCAGAGCGGTACAGGAGCAACTTTGTGATGTAGGTGGTGCATGGGGGAGGGAGGGTGAGGCCTCTGCAGCACCCAGGGGTCCGCTTAGTATTCAGCAAAACACTCATTAGACATGCAAAGCTGCAGAGTTGGCGCTTGAAGCCTGAATGAGTTGCCTTTGTCCTGTAATTGGAGATGGTTCTGTGGGAGCCACAAAGAGAGCAGGGCCTCCTCACCCTCCTCACCCGCTCCACTTTTCTCTGATCCATCCTGTCCTTCCTCCTCACTTTGTTGTGTAACTTGTGGCACAAAGATTCAGTTTCCAGGAAATGATCCAAGTAAAATCTCAAAAGTAGAGAAGCAACCAAGCATCACAGGTCAAGTCTGTGATATTTAAAGTAACTCCGACGTTCTCACCTGTTAACCTGCAGATGGCAGACACCACATCTTTTTAACAGCACAAATGAGCATTCATTTTGAATAAAATTCATTCATTCTGATATTAATTCCTATGCAATGTACACGTATGGACAAATGTTGCTAAGTGGAAGTGAGATTTGAATTGTTATATTTGATAAGATCACCTTTATCTGAGGATCAAAGCATGAAACTGAAAATATTTGACATATTAATTTCATTAAAAATGTGTCAAATTCTTGAAAACAGTGTGGTTATATATTTAAACTCTGAACTTCCTAATTCGAAGTTCATGGTTTTTGCTGACAGCAGCATAGTAAAAAACAGCAACAAGAGGCTTCAGAGCATATAAGTCCACTCTGCTTCATGGATTATTTTTGTGGGTACAAAACCAGAATAAAACACACATCAGAAAGTTTTTGCTGGGCCACAAGCCAATCTACTCCTAGTGCCAAAAAGATCTTCACTAAATCAAACATGTAAATCATCAAGATTTCCATACTGAACTGGTCGGGGCCGAGGTTAACCGGTCAACATGGTTCCAGTGGAAAGTGTGCTACTGCTGGGCAAAGACAAAAGTTTGGAGGCACTGAGAGAGAAGTAAAGGCAGTGTGTGTAGTGTGGAGGTGGAGTAGTGTAGGGACTTTGAGTGTAGAAACTATGACTGGTAAAGAGAGAAAGCTGGTTGATGGAGAGAAAGAAAGCAGGAATATTGTATGTGCAAGAGACCACATGTAATAAAAGCAAGGCCAGGAGTATTGAATGTTGATTCAAATTATTCTATCATGGTGTAGATAGGAAAAAAATAGAGTAGGGGTGATCTTTAAGAAGAGGATGTGAACAGTAGTGTGGAGGTAAAGCAAGTGTCAGACAGGATCATGAGTTTGAAGCTGAAAATTGAATATGTGATGAAATGTTGTCAGTGTGTATGCCCCACAGGTTGGATATCCATCAGAGAGAGAGGAATTCTGGGGAAACTCGAACCAAGCTCTCACTACAGTAGTACAGAGACTTGATACTGGGCCCAGTACCCCAGGTTAGTTTCTAGTTTACCTTTATTTGCACCTGGCCAGATTTTGATTGCACATCCAGTCTCATTGCAGCTACACTATTGTTTTTTCCAGTCTTCTTCTTATGTGCTATTGCATCTGCTTTATCAATCACTAGCATTAGATCAAAACTACAACACTATACAAACACTATACAAATTTATTATCCATCCAAAAACATGGAAAAGCCATAAGCTTTATGTATAGTAATATGTTCCCATCCCATTTTATGCAGACATTGACATCCATACATTTCTTCCAAACAGCATTCACAAACGGCATGCTTTCAAAATTCCAACAAGTAGTCAGTGGCTAGTGTATTTGGTGATCTGAGTATCTGCTAATGCTTTTGTTCTTTTGGGTGAATGGATGAAAAAGGTTGCAAAAACACTTTCAAATCAGTTTCTTGCAGAACACCCATGCTACAGGATTAGTTTTAACTGGGGTGTATATAGCAATGTACAGGGTGGGCCATTTATATGGATACACCGTAATAAAATGGGAATGGTTGGTGATATTAAAGTCCTGTTTGTGGCACATTAGAATATGTGAGGGGGCAAACTCCTCAAGATGGATGGTGACCATGGTGGCCATTTAGAAGTCGGCCATCTTGGGTACAACTTTTGTTTTTTCAATAGGAAGAGGGCCATGTGACACATCAAACTTATTGGTAATGTCACAAGAAAAACAATGGTGTACTTGGTTTCAACGTAACTTTATTCTTTCATGAGTTATTTACAAGTTTCTGACCACTTATAAAATGTGTTCAATGTGCTGCCCATTGTGTTGGATTGTCAATGCAACCCTCTTCGCCCACTCTTCACACACTGATGGCAACACCGCAGGAGAAATGCCAGCACAGGCATCCAGTATCTGTAGTTTCAGGTGCTGCACATCTCGTATCTTCACACCATAGACAATTGCCTTCAGATGACCCCAAAGATAAATGTCTAAGGGGGTCAGATCGGGAGACCTTGGGGGCCATTCAACTGGCCCACGACGACCAATCCACTTTCCAGGAAACCGTTCATCTAGGAATGCTCGGACCTGGCACCCATAATGTGGTGGTGCACCATCTTGCTGGAAAAACTCATATCCAGTGGTCTTGAGGTTTCCATTGAAGAAGAATGGACCCACTATCGTTGTACCCCATATACCACACCAAACCATCACTTTTGTTGTTCCAACAGTCTTGGAGGAATCCATCCAATGTGGGTTAGTGTCAGACCAATAGAGGTGGTTTTGTTTGTTAACTTCACCATTCACATAAAAGTTTGCCTCATCACTGAACAAAATCTTCTGCGTGAACTGAGGGTCCTGTTCCAATTTTTGTTTTGCCCATTCTGCAAATTCTGTGCGCCGATCTGGGTCATCCTCGTTGAGATGCTGCAGTAGCTGGAGTTTGTAGGGGTCCCATTTGTGAATAGCTAATATGCGCCGAAGGGATATTCGACTAATGCCACTCTCCAGTGACATGCGGCAAGTGCTACGCTGTGGGCTCTTGCTGAATGAAGCTAGGACAGCCACTGATGTTTCTTCATTAGTGACAGTTTTCTTGCGTCCACATTTTGGCAAATCCAACACTGAACCAGTTTCACGAAACTTAGCATGCAGTTTGCTAACTGTAGCATGGGAGATGGGTGGTCTCGTAGGGTGTCTTGCATTGAAATCTGCTGCAATGACCCGGTTACTGCGTTCATCAGATATCAACACAATTTCGATCCGCTCCTCACGTGTTAACCTCTTCAACATGTTCAAGAAGGTCTTCAGTTTGACTCCACCCTCTGGAAAAAGGCCTTTCTGTGTGCAGTTTGCGTGGGTTCTCTCCAGCTACTCTGATTTGAGGGTTATGAGTTGCTTCCACCTTGCAGTGAACCTTCTGTATTTACTTTCATGCAGTCTTCTCTTTATGGTAGATTTGGATATCGATACACATACTCCCTGGGGAGTGTTGTTCACTTGGATGGCTGTTGTGAAGAGGTTTCTCTTCATCATGAAAAGGATTCTGCGATCATCCACCTTTGTTGTTTTCCATGGTCGTCCAGGTCTTTTTGTGTTACTGAGCTCACCAGTGCTTTCTTTGTTACCCAGGATGTACCAAACTGTAGTTTTTTGCCACTCGTAATATTGTAGCAATTTCTCAGATGGCTTGTTTCACCTGCAATGAGAGCTCATTTGACTGCATGTTGTCTGTTCAGAGCAAAATCTTCCAAATGCAAGCACCACACCTCAAATCAACTCCAAACCTTTTATCTGTTTAATTGATAATGACATAATAAAGGAACTGTTCACACCTGCCCATGAAATTGTCTTTGAATCAATTGTCCAGTTACTTTTGGACCCTTTAAAAAGAGACATGGTAATAACAAAGGTAATAACAAAGTTAAAATGGCTAAAAAGCAAGGCCCACTTTGCTTGCAGCTGGCCCTGCCCAGTCTGCAAGCAAAGTGCTCTGTTAGGATGATAACGTACCATGAGATCTTTGATGGTTGATTTGATGGTGCCCATTCAAGATTTTATTTGTGCAGAAAAGCACTTTAAATTTAATTCTGGATTTAACAAGGAGCCAATAAAAAGATGTCATTATGGGGGATATGTGTCTTTTTCTAGTCACAGTTAGGTTTGCGGGTTCCCTTCCTTCACCTTAGTCTTAATAACTTTGTTTTGAATCTTCATCTTCATAATAACGGTACATGTTCAGTTTATTCTGTTTGCCTCAGGAGTCTGCACTTGTGGTTCTTGACACAGTGAAATGATTTAAGGTATGATTGACCTTCACCAAACATTAAACAGCTTTAATCCTGCCCTAAGTCTTTATCTGTTTGATCCTGTTTCTGTCAAACAGAGACAGTCTGATATCAGATTGCATCACTGGTAGTCACTGAAGCTGTGGACACTTTACAAACATAGAGCACAATTGGCACTTACATTTTTAGAATTGCAACTAAGCTCATGATCTGAGACTAAGATAAATATTATACTAATATAGGTCTAAAGTATTATTAGTAAAACTTAAATGCTCCATCTTCATAATGAGGTTTATGAAAAAAGGTTAAATGTTTTGCACAGGCCACAAGTTTTTCCAATGTTCACCAAAACTTGCAGATAACCTTCAGACCAAGACATTAAAAACATTTTCAGATGACTTTTTATTTGTCAGCCAATTTGAATTGGCAGAAAACAGAACTGAAGTCATACATCGGCCTCCATCAACTGATGAATGCCAAACTTGGTCGATGGGTTTAATTGTTTTTCAACAAATAATTAAGCCATGTAGATAACAATCCAAATACCTAACAAATACTAGAAGCAGAGTCAAGGGAGAAAACAAAGAAGAAAACATGAAGACTTTTAGTACACAAACAGAAACATGAATACAAGGTAACAAGAAAAGCTAATTACTCAAATACAGAAACACAGGAATACTAAGAAATATTTCTGATATAGGCCACATACGCTGATAAAAAAAACTTTGGGGTTCTGACCTCCTCAATATCCCAGGTGAGAGCACCCACCCTGCAGGTGGCAGGTAGAATGGGAGCTGGGGAAGGATTGTTCATTATCCGAGGAATACTGGCGGGAAAGTGCTTCTGGCTTGGTATTCTGAGAGCCTGGGTGGTAGGAGAGAGAGAGACATTAACTTGGATGAAAAACAGAGACCAGTGAGCTTGCTGGAAATGAAGTCCTTTAGCGTTTCGGAGATAAGTTAGATTTTTGTAATCTGTTCACATGAGAAACGGCTGTTTGTCTCCTTCCAGCCAGGGAAGCCATTATTCCAGGGATAATTTATAATTTCCAGAAGCTCTCTATCCCCCACGTCATAGTTTTACTTGGTGGGGGTGAGGTGACATAAATAAAGCTGGCGTTTACCTTGAGGTTCGCATCTGTGGGATAGCAGTGCCCCTACTGCTACGTCTGATGCGTCGACGTCCACAATGAACTGCTTATTAGTACCTGGGTGAATTAGAATGGGGCAGAGGCGAATAGCTGCTTTAATTTAGTGAAGACAGTGTGGGCCTCCCAGGGCCAGGTGAATGGTACCTTAGAGGAGGTGAGACGAGTGAAGGGAGCAGCAACTTGACTGTAGTTTCTGATGAAGTATCGGTAAAAGTTAGCGAACCCAAGGAAGCAGGAGAGTTCCCTTCATGGCTGAGGAACGGGCCATCCCTGCACTGCTTTGACCTTTGCTGGATCTGTCTTCACCTGTCCACCCCCTGTTAGAGGACATAATGATTGTCTCACATGATTTCCAGTTCAGCTGATGATCGGCTGTTTGTGGGCAATAGTTAAACAACTCACATGTCTTAAAGAAAAGGAAGTCCCATAGAGTTCTACTCTGTGTTTCTGTCTTGTGCTTCAGTTTACTGTGTTGTTAATGTACCACAGGACATAGTTTGATGTTTTTCAGATTTTCCATGAACTGCACAAATTCAAGTCCAATGGGGCAAAAACACCTGAGCTACTGACTCGTAAAATTTACTTTGATCTTTAAAAGAAGGACATGATAAATGAAATCTGCAAAATAGAAATATGAATCACAGGGCTGGAAACTATTTAAACTGTTTGTAACTGTAAATTTGTTTGCTTTGCCTTTTCTTTTTCCTTTGAGGGGCAGATCCAGATCAGAGTTTGTCAGGATTTGAACCTGAAGAGAAACAGTTAACAGAGACAGAGTGTCAATTCTCTGGATGACTGGACTCCAACAAACCCTAAAACACAGCAACAAAAGACCACAATCTGCCTCTCCAACCACCCTCCTCTTCACCCCATCGCAGAAAAAAAAAAATAGGATCCCATTATGTAACCCACCAACCATCCCACTCATTAACTGGTTCCCAGTTAAAAGAGTGAAGGGGATGGGAAGGATCACGTGGTGCAGGGGCTTGTTTACCAAAACAAGGGTTGAACGAGGGAGAAACAGACTGTGAAGAAAGAGAGTAAGAAAGAGAGTTAAAAAAGAAGAGGCGAAGCAGCTTTTCCCACCAACTCATTCACAACTCAAATGCTTTCAGTCGCTGTGCTGCTGACCACCGTCACCATGGAAACGATTGCTCAAGCAAAAGCAGCAAGGGGTGGGAGGGTGAAGGAATGGGAGTGGGGGCAGAAACAGTTTCACATCTGTCCATCTGTTTGTCCACTTCATGAAAACTACACGATTAAAACTCTAAAGACACCTGAACGTCCTTTCTGTGCACCACAGTGTAGCCATTGTGTGGTTGCAAAGGGGAAATGAAATTTAATTCAGTTCTGTTTGTTCTTCTGTAGTCTGTGTTTTGTTCTGTTTGCTATTTGTAGTCTCTCTTTTCTTGCCTCTCAACTGTGACAGACTTATTTTAGGATAAAGTTCATAGACTTTCTGAATGCTTTTTGTTTTGATTTGAATTTTTTGTAGGTTTGTTTGGCTTTAATCAGATATGAATGGTAATTATATGTATGCAGTTTTATGTGACCATTAAAGTTAATTTAAATAGTATTTCCTCAAAAGGCATTTCAAGATGCCTGCTGAGTGGCAAGCCCAAAAAGGATCTTGCTGTTACCATAATACCAAAAAATTTCCCGCGTGTGGGACTAATAAATCTTATTTTAGTTCATTCAGCTGAAGGACAGAAGCATTTTTCAGTAGCCAGTCATCTGTTGTGCACCCATCCCTCACACCTCACAGAAATCCTCCTGGAATACTGGTCAGATTTTAGTGAAATACAACTAATTTGTCTGGGATACAACTCTTTGTTACACTCCTTGACATCTCGGAGGGGTGGTGGGATTACTGTTTTATATTTTTAAAAAAAGTTTAGTAATAACTCTGTATTTCTGCCTGTATTAGTCCTCACTATATATCATCTTCCTAGACTGAGACATGGCTTCTTGGAAGAATTGGTCAACTTCTTTTTTCAAAATTAGAATAGAATAGCCCTTTATTGTCATTGTACATGTACAACGATAGATGTGCTATAAAACTTTTTTTTAAGCGACATGGGACATTAACGTCATAACTCGGACAGCTTGTGATCTAATGATAGATAATGTTTTGTGCTCTTTTACAAATCATACAGGTCAGCCGTTCCACACAGATCTCAGTTTGTAATAATGTAGCTCTCCACTGGAGAAATCCTGCACTCCACCCGAGTTGCACTCGTCCCGAACTACTTAGTTGCTTGGGAGGTAGAGAAGGAGGTACAGGAGGTCATCTACTAATTGGAAGGTCAATGGTTTGATCCCTGGCTGCTTCCAGTCTGCATGCAAAATGTTTGTGGGCAAGATACTAACCCCAAGTTGTTCTCTCTGATGTATTCATCAGAGTATGAATGTGAGTGTTAGATGGAAAGAACTTGCATAGAAAAAGTGTTTGTGTGAATGGGGTGCTTTGAGTGCGCAGTGAGATTAGAAAACTGCTTTGTTGGACTGTTTTTTCTCGGATCCCCTCCCCAATCGGACCTGGAGTGACATACCGCATGCTCTTGTAAAATTAATGACAGTGGCTAAAACGATGTGGGTTTTACAGATAATTGGCAACTTTTCTGCGGCAAAAACAACGGCATCCATCCCACTTTGGATGGAGAAGCTCTCATTTCTAGAAATCTGAAAAGAATTATACCCCCCCCACACACACACGAAGCATAGTTGCAGCCTCTCTCCAGCTCTGTCTCCTTGAAGGAGGGAGTCCATCGTCACACTGACACTTTCTACTTTTAGCCATTTCTGCTTCTCCTGACAGAAAAATGAAGTTCATTGAGCTGCTTGTAATTCAGAAGGCAGATATACACAGGTTTTACGCTTATTTCCGACAGAAAGACTGCTGCCATGATTGACACATGCAGACCCACTTGTAAACCAAGCTCTAGTAAAACTACTAATATGATCTCAAAGCTCACGCTTCAGAAGAAACAAGAAACTAAATCAAGTTATAAATATATGCGATCCATGTATCAGCGAATCGGCGGACTTGCCGTCAGCACGCTGAAGAATTAACCGTATCGCGGCTGTAGCTGTCGCAATTGTAAACAGTTCACGACAAGCCGTATTCCAAGTAGCGCAGCGAGTCCCCACGTGAATGTGGAAAAATTTCACGCCTGGGTGCTTCTTTTTGTGAAGTTTTAGCTCCGTTAAGTGCTGCGGCAGTAACACTGACCCTGTACGGAAGGCGGGACCGGCAGGATGCTGTATCTGATCGGTCTGGGGCTCGGAGACGCCACAGACATTACAGTGAAGGGTTTGCAGGCGGTGAAGAGCTGCTCCAGAGTTTACCTGGAGGCCTACACATCCATCCTCACCGTGGGCAAAGAGGCGCTGGTGAGTCCGGAGCATTACGACCCGGAGGATTTGGACCAGGGCTGAAATGAAAGCTCGTCCCAGGAGAGGAGCTGCTTGTTTTGGCTGTAGGACTGATTAGGAACTAGGAAGAAATGTGTTACTTTTTACATAAGAACTGGGTTTCAGTACGTGTTACTTGAAGACATCACATGATTTACAATGAGTAATTAAAGTAAATCTAAAAGACTAATCCAGTCTGTTTTCAACTACTTATTCGGTCCTGGGTCCTGAATTGAATAATTCAATGATTTTATTTCAACAAAAAAATAATTTATTTCTTCCTTCAGACAATCGGTCTAGTATTAGAGATCTCTAATGTCTCTCATAGTAATTTATCTTGGACTTCCTCACATTTTAATCAAATTAATACCACAAGCTCAATGTCCTCATTCTCACCTGTAAATGCTAAAAATCTGAAAGAAATTATTCATCAGTTAAATCTCGCATCTCTTTACTTGATCCCATCCACAATAAATTGTTCAAATCTGTATCTCACTGTTTTACAAATTATTTAGTACATATTATTAGCAGCTCTCTATAGACTAGCATTTTCATTGTTTCTATTAAATGTACCTTAATTACTCCAATTCTCAAGAACAGTAACTTAGATCCATTGGTAATTAATATTTATAGACAATTTTCTAATCTTTCAATCCTCAAAAATAATTTGGAAAACTGTTTTTTACAAACAAATGAATGAATATCTTTGATGCCACAGTCTTTATAAGTACCAATAAGGATTCAGAACTGGTCATATTAGAGAAACAGCTTTTACGAAAATCACCTGCATGTCTTTGGACTGTGGGAGGAAGCCGGAGTATCTGGAGAGAACCCACGCAAACACAGGGAGAACATGCAAACTCCACACAGAAAGACCCGGCCTGATGGTGGAATTGAAGTCAGGACCTTCTTGCTGTGAGGCAACAGTGCACCAGAATCCAGAATCTCTTCTCTTGAATTAAAATTCAAGCTATTATCTTTTAATTGATAAGTCAAATGTCAAATTGATATTGATAAGTCAAACACATGAAACCGGACCAGTTCACCTTTTGTACTTGGTGCTGAAGTGCGGGTTGAGGATGGAGACCTAAAGCATGAGGCTGATGAGGAAGAACTGCTGCTGCTCCTTCAGCCAGATGAGCTTCATCTTTACCCGCCCCTCAGAGCTGCGGTACACCATCAGAAAGTCGTTGCCGCTGTAGTTGAACGACTCAGATTTTACCATGAAGACGGTGATGGGGGCGCTGACGCACCAGAAGGGTTTCTGGAACTCATCCAGCAGGGTCAACGTCATGATGCAGCAGTTCTCCACCAGGTCCTCCAGCTCCTCGCTCTTCCAGGGCAGCCAGATGCTTCCAGACAGCGGTTGATGCTGGGACACATTGGTCCTGCTGATGACCTTCACACAGGAGAGCTGCCAAAAGTGTCACGACAAGATCTGGGAGCTGGTGTTGTGCAGGACAAAGTGCAGAGTGTAGCCGTGGAGACCAAATTCAGGGTCTGAGTTGTCCACGGGGGCTTCTCCACCAGCCTGTGGAAGTCCAGGCTGATCATGATGAAGGCCACGTTACTCTGACCCCTCCAGATGCCGATGCCTGATCTGTCTGTCTTTGCCGATGAACTTATACGGATGAGTCTGCATATCCGGGTTTAAAATCCTAGACCGCCAGGCCAGCTTCTTGGCTGTCTCCTTCCTGACTATAGCTGGATGCTGCTGATATGATGGTAGGATGGGAAGCGCCCAACGCTCCAGCAGACGATCGCGGAGGACTCTTAAGAAGTACGCTTGGCTCTGCTCCAACACGACCTTCTGACCCCCATGAGTGTGCAGCATCAGCTCCCAGCTCACATTCAGGTTCCTTAGCACCCACTCAGTCTGCCAGGGCAGCACGGTGTATGGGCTGATGTCTCTCTATGCAGATGACATCCAACTTTATCAGTCCTTAAAGCCAGATAACACACACCAGTTAGTTAAGCTGCAGGAATGTCTTTAAGACATAAAGACCTGGATGACCTCTAATTTCCTGTTCTGAATTCAGATAAAGTTATTGTACTCGGCCCTAAAATCTTAGAAATATGTAACCATATGCTTACTCTGGATGGCATTACCTTAGCCTCTAGTAACACTGTGAGGAATCTTGGAGTTGTAGAGCAGAGAACAGCCAAAGGTGCAATCAGAAGGTTGGTGAATCGATCCCCAGCTGCTCCAGTCCACATGTCAAAGTATTCTTGGGCATGATACTAAAGACTGAGTTGCCCTCCAATTACCACCAGAGTGTGAGTGGGTGCATATGACTATAAGAAAGTATTTAGGTATAGATTAAAGTTCAGTATGAATGTGTGCCTGTGATTGGGTAAATGAGACTTGTAGTTGAAAGTGATTTGAACGCTCCAATTAGTACTGTATAATTACCAGTCCATCCATCTTTTGCTTATTCAATGCAGGGTCTCAGCAGAGTGAGAGCTAAATAGAAAATAACAGCTACTTCAATAGTACCTGTCTGCTCTGAGTATTCGTGTTAAAATATCCTAACAGTATGTTTCTTTGCTTCAGGAGGAGTACTATGGGAAGCAGCTGATCCTAGCAGACCGAGATCTAGTTGAACAAGGAGCAGATCAAATCCTGGAGGATGCAGATGTCACTGATGTGGCATTTCTGGTGGTGGGCGACCCATTTGGGTGAGTCACAATGTTTCTGGACTGTATAAGCAGCAGCAGCTCAAATTGATCCCACAGATCCAAAGTATGCTATGTCAGCACATGGAGTGTAGTGGAGAGCAGCAGAGGCAGATAAAACCACAGAGTTTGTGTCAGAGCAGAGTTTTTACATTTCAGCAGATTTCTGCCCAAAGCCACATTATTCCTCTCAGACATAATAACAGAGTGCTGAGCAGCTCGCCTGCTGACTGGAATATACAAGCTCTATAGTCTTGTCCGTGGGAATTTCAGACTCAGTTTTTCATCAAAAAAACACTGGTTCGTTTTTGACCCACTGAAAACTATGAAGCTTTTTTTTAATCCCACTGAGGTTTGACCTGTCCGTGACCTCAGCATCTTTACATTACTCTGTCATTCAATCTGCCCAACACAAAAGTGGGGAAAACTTGTTATCTTCATTGGTTAGTTTACTGTAATAATAATGAGGCAACTCATTGTCAGCTAGTTTGCTGTTACATAGGCACCAGGTATATAGCAGCTGAATTGATTTTGTGTATTTTATAAGAAAAGGCTGCCCTTGTTTTATGTGTCCTTCTGCAGAGCCACCACACACAGTGACCTAGTGCTGAGAGCAGTGAATGCTGGGATACCATACAAAGTCATTCACAATGCCTCCATCATGAATGCAGTGGGCTGCTGTGGTTTGCAGGTAATTTTTTCCTGAACTGAGTCTGTGAAGCAGAACTTCCATACACAGACTCAAACACATCCCCTTTTCTTTTTCTGCAATTTGTTTTTTTTACTTCTTTATATTTTTCCACCTAGTGGCAAGCAACAACAATAATGTAATAATTCCACAGGGGACTAAAGTTCAGAGATGAAACTGGTTTGAAAATGCAGGAAGAAAAGCTGCTGTTTATATGTGTAGCCTGATGGTTTCTACTCTGTTCGCTGCCTAGGAGTCAGTGCTGATAACAGAAGGAATAGAGTCACTGTGACCAGAAGTGACCATATTTGGATGCAGGACTGGCAGACTGGGGTAGTGGTCCCCATCTTTAAGAAGGGGGACCAGAGGGTGTGTTGCAACTACAGAGAGATCACACTCACTCTATTCTTTCAAACATATATTCGATTCAGTAGACTTTATTCCATTTGACAAATTAGTTTTACACTGTGGAAATAACTGGAATAGATTTTTAGAATATTAACTAATTAAATTTATAGTAAAAATGAAATTCAAGCCTAATCAAGTCTAATTACAAGCACCATCAAGTGTGGTGGAATTCCTTCATCTCAAAACCCCCAAATTTACTGTCTCAATATACAGGATACTGTTCAAAATAGATTAATCAATATCCCTTCTTATGTGAAATGGGAGGCAGATCTATGAGTTAATTTTGACTGGTCTCAGTTATGTTTTAAAACCCCAATTAATACAATTGAGAATCCTGCATAGAGTGCACTATACAGGCCAACTGATGTTCAGGATGGGTTTTGTGTCATCTAACACAGCGGTACCCAACCCTCTGGCCACGGACCGGTACCGGTCAGTGAGTCGTTTGGTACTGGGCGGCGAGAGTTGAGGCTCGGGTGTGAAATTTATGGTTTTCAGGGTTTTTATCAGTTTTTATCAGGGGTTTTTTTGTATCGTTTTTATCATTAACTTGGTTTCCCTGGGTGTTTTCCCGTGTGTTATGAATAAATCTTTTTTTTGGTACCGGTACTGGTTTTACTTCCGTGAAAATATTGTCAGACATAAACCGGTCTGTGGCACAAAAAAGATTGGGGACCGCTGATCTAACACCTGCTCACACTGTCAAGGCAATACACCTGGTGTTGGTTACCGGCCTGGTAGCTGCGCTGCTCCTGGGTGAGTCCGGGGTGGGCTTGGTGACTGGGTGTACCACCTCCATGCTCTGGTTCTGGCTGGGCCCCAGGGGCTTGGGTCCTAGCTGGTGTTTTGACGGAGTTTGGGGTTGCTGCATGCACTGGGGCCTTACGTTCTCATGACACATACATCGAGTGCCTTGGGGGTGGGAATATTGAACAGCATCCAGACGAGGGGGGTGGCGTTAGGGTGTCTATTCATTCAGCTTCACTTCTCCTGCTGGTGGCTTCTCAATTTTAAATTGCATGTAGGCATTGAGAGTTCTGGAAGGGGCCATGCTGATGCTAGATGTTGTCTGGCAGAGGGTCATCTATGCCATTTAAAAAAAGAAAAAAAGTTTTAAATGCACTTTAAAACAGCATGCATCAACACCACATTTCTCTGTTTGTCACCTGGGACTGGTGGCTAGGAGGAGGTGCTGGCTGCCTGGTCGGGGTCTGGGCTGATGGCCTGCTCTGCTGCTGAGGGGACCAGGGCGGGTCTGCTTGTCTCCACCCTAGAGTGACAGAGACCATCTTCTGTGTCCGGGGACTGACTGCCCTTCCTGGGGTATTGGTGCCTGGACCTGGGAGTATGAGTGTGTTGGGTGGGTGTATATCTTTGTGTGCCTGTTTGTCTATGTCTATGTGTCAGGTCAGATCTCCTCTTCTCTCTTGGTACATCTCAGCCCCCCAAGTGTGGGGGCCTATATCCCCCCACCACACTCCCTGCCAGTGGCTGGTGCCCCCACTGGCTGGTACATTGGTGGTTCTTGGTGTCCAAGGCTGGGAGCTCGGGTTTGTACTGGCTCGCTCCTGGCGCCTGCTTGCAGGGCTTGGGCCCCTGGCTCTGTCTGGCCCCCGCTGGGGGGTGGGATGTCCTTGGGTCTCGAGTTTCTGGGCCCAGAGCTCGGTCTGCTCTGGCGCAGCCGGCTGCTTGCGGAGCCTGTGGGCTCATCGTGGCAAGCCCATGATGCTTCCCCTGGAGGAGTTGTTCATGATTGACAAGCAAGGCATGGATTTGACTGTAAAGTCAAGAATTTGTCATCCTTTCTAAGCCTACTAAGGACCATAATTTTCAAAAGGGATTAAGCAAAATTGTGTCACCAGAAAAGTGTTTACTGAGGTGACAGATCAAGAGAGCTGGTTTTTAAACAACTGGAGGAGTCGAACACTGGCTTGATGTTTCAGACTCAGAAACCACTTCCATTTTTTATGCACAATCTGTGTTTGTATTTATGTGTCATGAGTGCAGCTGCAGCTCATGATGAACCTTTTTAAACTCTGGTTGTCACAGTAAACACCTCTCGATAATGCCACCTCATCAATAACTGAACTGTCAGAGCAGCCAATCATAGAGCAGAACCCAGCTGCAGCTCCTCCTCATGCAAACACGCAAAGATTAGCATTAATGTAAAGACAGCATTTCCAGTGGGAGTAGTTAATATGGTAATGAGAAAGGACACATGCAAATGAGCTCTATTCCTTCCTCTAGGTGCTATGCACTCACACTCACAACTGGAGTCCTTCAGTGCTTTTCTCTATAAAACAAACAGTATATTAATTTTTTTGATGGAGTTTGATGGTGTTTTAATTATAGATAAAACTAACAATTATCAGAAAAAAACATTTATCCAAGAACAGCTTGTCAGAATTTCACTGTTCAGCACCTTTCAGACATGAGCTCCTTTTTGTTAATTTGCATTCAGTCACATTAGCACATGCACATTAGGACTCGGTGTCTCTTTTCTGGATCTTGAGTTGCCAGTGGCAGATGGTGCCCCCTGCTGATTGGTTCTGCTGGAGTTCTCTTCTCGATTTAAAAAAAAAATAAAAAAAATAAAGAGTTCTTCTTTCCCACCACTACCAAGTGCTGTTCATAGGACGTCATTTGATTGTTGGGTATTCTATGTATCTAAAAGTGATTAACAACGCCCTCTGTTACTGAGCATTGGCTAGCATCTTGATGTGTGTTCAGTCAGGTCCAGGCACATTTATAGAAAGGTTAAAAAAAATTAGAAATGTTGCCTCTGTAACCCACCACAGAGGATTGTAAACCAAGCGGTCAACATGTGACTAATAGTTCTCCAGCCTTTCTAAAGGTCATTCAGAGTGTTTCTTTGGGCATTCTTCTTCTTCTTCTTCTTTATTATCATTATTATTATTAATAATATTAATTTTCAGTCCAGTTCTTGTACCTAAACCATTTTCAAATGGTTTTTTTTGTTGTTGCGCCACCCAATCATTCAAAAATGTAAAGCACTTAAGAGCCAGTGTTATGTCTACACATAAGAGACAGCTTGGCAAAGAACCACTTTTTAATTGCATCTTTAGGAACTACAAACAGGAATCTACAAAGGAAAAAAAGATTTGACAGAAACAAAATAGCACTGCCGTATAGATGTGATATGTAGTATTCTTGGGAAGGACCTCCATCTTGATGAGGCTGATTATGCTAAGAAATTATACAGGGAGGCTTATTTTCCAAGTCTTGGGGATCATGAAGATGTTTTTGGCAAACATGAGGCTGTGTGTCCTTTTTTGGTCAGCAGTGGTTTTCTTCTTGGAACTCTCCCATGAATGCCATTCTTGCCCAGTCTCATTCCTATTGTTGAATCATGAACTCTAACCTTAACTGAGAGGAGTGAGGCCTGCAGTTCTTTAGATGTTGTTCTGGGTTTTTTGTGAAGGTTTACCACTTTTCTCCATTTGTGGATAGTCTCACTTTTGTTCTCTGGAGTCCGAAAGCCTTATGAATGGCTTTATAATCCTTTCCATACTGATAGATGTCAATGATTTTATTTATCCTCTATTCTTAAGTTCCCTTTTGTATGATGTTTTCCCTTTTGAGACCATCAAGCCTATGTCACTTTGTTAAATGATTTCTAGATTCAACAAGTCTGGCAGTATTTCAGAATGGGTGAAGTTGAGCTCAGCTTTCCGAAAAATGTAGTTGATTGCAGTTAATTCATGATTTAACAAAGGGGTCATATAAATGGGAAGTATAACACATTAAACTTAATTTGGAGTTCCACACTTAAGAGCCAGTGTTATGTCTACACATAAGAGACAACTTAGCAAAGAACCACTTTTTAATTGCATCTTTAGTAACTTTGTTACTAGCAGCGTGTCGCAAAAGTGCTAGAACCAATTCTGTTTACATTATACATGTTAGGCAGTATTAGAAGAAGGCAGCACAACATGCATTTCCACTGCTATGCAGTCACTACTTAGCTTTATCTATCCATAAAACCAGATGTCACACAGTAATTAGTTAAACTGCAACAATATAAAGACCTGGATGGCTTCCAATTTCCTGCTTCTAAAACCAGACAAATATGAGGTTATTGTACTCGGCCCTAAAAATCTAAAAACGTGATGTCTAACCAGACACTTGCTCTGGATGGCATTACTTTGGCCTCCAGTAACACTGTGAGGACTCCTGGAGTCATTTTTGACCAGGAAATGTACTTCAGTGTGCATATTAAACAAATATGTAGGATTGCTTTTTTATCTCTAAAATTAAAACCATCCTGTCTTTGAGTGATACTGAAAAGCTATTTCATACATTTATTGCTTCTAGGCTGGTCTATTTGAATCCATTATTATCAGGATGTCCTAAAAACTTCCTGAAAAGTCTTCAGTTGATCCAAAGTGCTGCAGCAAGAGTCCTGACAGGGACAAGAAAGAGAGAGCATATTTCTCCTTTATAGGCTTCTCTTCGTTGATTCTGTGTTAAACCCAAATCAAATTTATAATCCTTCTCCTCATATACTATCACCCCAGTAGAACACTTCACTCTTGGAGTGCAAGAGGTTTCTAGGTAGAAAAACATGAAAGGGAGGCAGAGCCTCTAGCTTTCAGACCCCTCTTCTGTGGAACCAGCTCCTAGTTTGGATTTGCTCCCAACCTGTCATGGCAGATGGGTCCTCTCCATGAACCTGGAGCTGTTCGAGTTTATCCCAGCTACCATAGGGCGAGAGGCAGGGTACACCCTAGACAGGATGCCAGTCTGACACAGGGCTGTAAATAACGGAATTAAATTTTATTTATTTATCATCAACAATATTGAAGCAGTGCGGGATTATCTTGACAGAGAATTGAACAAAAAGTCGGCCAACATCCAAAGAACTATGGTGAACTATTCCCGAGGACTGCTTAACAAAATTAGAAGAAATCCTGTCTAAGAGTTCAGTCATTGTTGAAGAATAAAGGTGGTCATACCTAGGGATGGGTACCAGTAATGGCACGGGTTCTGACATAAACGGTAGTAACCAGACCGAAAAGCAGCGCACATTTCGGTGCTTTATTTCGGTGCTTTTTTTTCCTGAGATGTCATACACTTTGGATTCTAGCCAATCGTTTTACCTTTGCAAGCGTAGTAGGCGGGCCCAGGTACATACGTTCTTTTAGAGCAGAGCTACAGATTAAAAACGCCCAAGGCGAAGCGGTCAAAAGTCTGGCTGTACTTCACAGCAAAAGATGCAAACTCAGCAGCCTGCAACAAGTGCTTTAAGGTGATACTGTGCAAAGGAGGTAACACCTCGAATCTGATGAAACACCTGGCGACGTATAGCATTTTGTTAAAAGCCGAGAAATGCACCGTGTTTGATAGCTTGCTGCGAGACGTCACACCGAGCACATCTACTGTGGGTGTGGTGCCTGTTATCGGACCCGGAGTTAGCAACATCCCCCAAAAACCCGAAGAGGAGAGTCCTGGCCCCTAGCCCTGCCAGTGTAGCAGAAATGATGAGGATGATGATGGCAGCAGCAGCCGTTCTCCTCTGCGTGAGTAGCTTCATGTTGTTCGTGTGTAATTAACGTTGAGTACGCTAACCACATTATTACATTAATGCATGTAAGGTGAACTAGCAAACACCGTCGTAGTTACATGCGGCTGTCTTCTTGTTTGATGGCAGATACTCCCTTCACCCTGGCCAAAAAGGCTAAAATGACCAAAGAAAAGTGGAAAACAGCTAAACATGAGAGGTTTTTGGACAAAGTTTGTGTTTTTTCCATTGATTAAGCACTGCTTCCAACCAAGAGTGATACCATATATGCCCTATAGCTGCAAAAAAGGCTAACATTGTTATCTTTTTACAAAAAAACAGCTGAACATGAGAGGTTTTTGGACCAATTTTGTGTTCTCCATTCTTTAAGCACCGGTTCGAGCACCGTTTAAGCACCGGCACCGTTTCAAAAGTACCGGTTTGGTACTGGTATCGGATAAAACCTAAACAATACCCATCCCTAGTCATACCAAATATTGACTTTCAAGCTTGGAGACTTGAAACAAAACATTAGCGTATATACTATATTTCTATTTATGTTTGCACATTTGAAGAAACAACTGCACTTGTTTCCCAGTGTCCTAGCACAGTATAAGTGTGTTGAGGCAACTCTTGTTGTAATTTGGTGCTATATAAATAAAATTTAATTTAATTATAAAGAAATGGCCCAAGACTTCTGCACATGACTGCATAGTCCCCCATTTTTCAGTCTCTAAAGTATTTGGACAAACTAACACAATTTTAAATATGATTGTTTTTAATACTTTGATGAAACTCTCTCCCTGCAGTCTAAAACACATAGATATCAGCAAATACTGTGTTTCAACCCTTGAGATTTTGTGCTTGTCGTTTATTGAAACTGCCTTCACGTTTTGCTTTGTTTGTGGGTCACTCTGACTTCAGTTTTGAAAAGCATGCACTGTGAGCTGAGATAATGTGACTGGAATGGAAATTGAAGAACATCCCATTTCTTTGGCTTTAGAAACTCTTGTTACTTTTGCAGTTTACTTTGGTTCATTGTCCATTTGCTGTGTGAAGTTCTGCACAATCAGTTTGTAGTTTTTAGTTGTATCCAAGCCAAGTGTACAGAAAGTCCTGTACATCATACCACTTCTAAAACAGTTAACTGGTTCCACTGGTAGCTGTACATGCCCATTAAATAACACTGCCTCCTCCATGCTTTTCTGTTCCCATCCTTCTGGTGTAAGTTCATCTTGGTTTCATCTGTTCAGATCATTTTTTTCTAAACTTCACTGGCTCGTTTCGATGTTTTCTGTAAAGTCTAATCTGTTTCTCTGTATTTCCATTCACGAAGACATTGATATAGCTACCTCCTGGAGTATGTTTATGTTTTTTAACCAGTGAAATACAAAATGTCAATCAACCATTTTACAGTCACATATTTGAATATACACTCGCTTGCATTATCACATTGTGCGGCCTCGCTTCCTTTTGAGGGACAAGAAACTGTGATTCTCCTGGAAATAGCTGTTGGAAAAAAAAGCCCTTTGATGTGATGGAAACGTGTTTGTCTGTGTGTGTTTGTGTGTTTCAGCTGTATAATTTTGGAGAAACTGTGTCGGTAGTGTTTTGGACAGAGACGTGGAGACCAGAGAGCTTCTACGACAAAATTTGTAAAAACAGAACAGCTGGACTGCACACACTCTGTTTGCTGGGTGAGGCTTGCACACAAAGACAGACAAATCTCCTAAAATAAAATCCACAATATCCAAGATGAAATTATAATGTAAAACAAAAAAATTGAATTTCTAGCAAAGGATTATAGAATAAAATTAGATATATTTGATACCACTGAAATTTCCCAAAATTTTCATTTTAAGTGGCCAAAAAGCACAAAATGAAACATAATTTTCTAAACTGAATTGAAATCATTTCAAGTAAAAAAATATATTATAATCCTCTAATACATATAGTTTCATATATCCAAGAAAAGTAGTACAATTTAGCAAATAATGAAATGCTGAAATAAGGCATTTTAACATCAAAAATTTATTAAAAATGTAAAACATTATTGAAAATATGCAAACAAAAAGTCAGACTCAAAACACAGTCATTGTGAATTAATCTGAAATAATGCTGATGGCCATCTGAGGCTCTTTTTTTTCCTTGTTTTTTTTTCCTGTAATGAATATTTAAAACACACCCACTCACCAGCAGGTCATCCACCTCCCACTGGACTCTTAATTTATGGGCGTTTGGGGCATTTGGGGTCCCTGGGATGATTGATGCTGGTGTCCTCACCGCTCATCTATTACTTCTCCACACACACATTCACAAAAGAGCACGGCCATGTTTTTTGACTTCACAAACACGGCAGGACACCCAGCTGGGCCATTTATTTTTTTTCAAGAATTCACTGACTTTGGACATTTAGAACATAATAGGGAATTATTCATTCCCTATTCAACTAAAATAACATCAGTGATTAAAAAAGCTGCACCATAATTAAAAAAGATTTGTAAAAGACTGATGGTGTATTGTTTTCACCCTGCCGACCAGGAGGGCAAGTTTCATGGAAACCCAAGTTTGTCAATGTGATCAATCAAGAACAGGGCGACATAGGAGCTTAAAATCGATACCATAGGTCAGGGGTCCCCAATCCCAGTCTGCGAGGGCCGGTGTCCCTGCAGGTTTTAGATCTCACTCTGGGTCAACACACCTGAATCACATGATTAGTTCATTACCAGGCCTCTGGAGAACTTCAAGACATGTTGAGAAGGTGATTTATCCATTTAAATCAGCTGTGATGGATCAAGGACACATCTAAAACCTGCAGGGACACCGGCCCTCGTGGACTGGGATTGGGGACCCCTGCCATAGGTGTGTTTGCTAAAAGTCTCAGATGAGTCCAAATAATCAGTGACCTTGACCTCAAGGTCAGAGGTCAAATTTTCTTAAAAGTGTGTGAATGAGATAACTTGGGAACAAGGTGACATATTTTTGAAATTTGTACTATGGATGTGTGAGGGATATCACTGGCAGTTGACAGTATTTTTTATAATGTTATGTAAGTTTTTTTTTGTAATGTTATGTGGTTTGTTGTCTAAACCTCAAGACCTTCAGTTTCCAATATGACAAGAAATTGTTTACCAAATTGGTAACTGGGTAGCTGTGGCTCAGGAGGTAGAGCAGGTTGTCTATTACTATCCATGGATGCACTCATTAGAGTGAGAATGTTAGACAGAAAGCACTTCGGCACAGAAAAAGTGCTTGTATGAATCGGTGAATGAGGGTTGTACTCAAAGTGCTTTGAGTGCTCAACCAGAGTAGAAAAATGCTCTATAAAAACCAGTCCATTTACCAGAATACTTACTTACATTCTTATCCATCCATTCTCTTCTGCTTAATTAATGTCCTGTGCTTGATTCTAGTAAAAATAAAAGCATGGTTTGGAAATGTTTTGTAAATTCTGTACTGTACTTGCATAGTGCTTTTCTAGTCTGACCACTCAAAGCATTGTTTTTACCACAAGCCTCGTTTACCCAACACACACAAACACTTTTTTGTCCAAGTGCTTTCTATCTAACATTAACACACTCACACTAATGTGTGCATCCGTGGCAACTTGGGGTTGAGGATTTTTTCGGAGGATAATTTGACGAGCTAGGGATTGAACTACCAACTTCCCAACCCACTCTGTTCCCTGAGCCGCATCCATTTTTAACGGGTAAGAATTTTTATTTTTTTAAAACCTGACACATTTCTGTGAGATATTTTACATTGGATATTAATTTAAAGGGATATTAGAAAAATACAAACAGATTTTTTTTGATAGTCTTCAAAGCAAATGGTTTCTTAATGACTGTTGGTGTGTAAGTGCACGTTTAGTTCAGAGCTTAAAAGTAAAAACAGTGCGAGATGTGTTTAATACAGTTTTCTTCTTCTTTTGTTTTTATTGTTAGATATTAAAGTCAAAGAGCAGAGCATCGAGAACATGATGAGGTAAGAATCAGATCCAGATCACATCCAGAACCACCTCTGGAGTGTTAGAGATCTCACTGTGAGGTCTGTTATTTTCTGACTTAACCCCTCAGTCAGTGTTTGTCAGAACCAGAAACCCAGACCATGTCCACATGAAGTTTTTGTGTGGCTTATCTGCGTAGCAATTTAATAAAGAAAATTATAGATAACGTCTTATTTCATAGTGTAATCTTCACGTGCTCTATCAAAGCACATTCTCTGTTGATTCACCCACTAATTACATTCACAGTATTCACTCACTGTGTCTTTAGGGACTCGCTAGCAGCACGGCCTCTTCACCGTCCCTCCTGCACTTTCCTGTTCAGTATGTTAGATGTTTAGTTACTCTTCAGCCTCCTTTACTAATAACGATACTTGTAATGATTATAGCCTGTTTGCAGCTCCAGGGACCAGGATCACTGAATGGGAGACCCGGCTTTGCACACACGGAAAAACCCTACGGCTAACACAGAGACAAACAACCATTTGCACTCACATTCACAACTACTTGCCATTTACATTCACCAATTAACTTAACCCCACTTGGATTCAGGGGACAGACACTATCTCTACTTTTAAGATTAGGCTTCAAACTTTCCTTTTTGATAAAGCACATAGTTAGGGCTGGATCAGGTGACCCTGAATCCTCCCTTAGTTATGCTGCAACAGGCGTAGGCTGCTGGGGGATTCCCATGATGCACTGAGTATTTCTTCTTCAGTCACCTTTCTCAGTCAGCATGTGTTAATAGACCTCTCTGCATTGAATCATTACTTGTTATTAATCTCTGGCGCTCTTCCACTGCATGTCTTTTGTTCCCTCTTCCTCCCCTGAGCTCGGTTCTACTGGAGGTTTCTTCCTGTTAAAAGGGAGTTTTTCCTTCCCACTGTCGCCAAAGTGCTTGCTCATGGGGGTCATATGATTGTTGGGTTTTTCTTATTATTGTAGCGTCTATCTTAATATATTAAGCATCTTGAAGCAACTGCGGTTGTGATTTGGCGCCATATAAATAAAATTGAATTGAATGATTAATTCTTTGGGAACTGATCAATATGGCTTAAATCTGTGACTCTCCACCAATTGGCCTTAGAACTGAAAAAGCTTCTCAGATTAGAGGTGAAGCATCTTCGAGAAATTTAAAGAAGTCCAGTGGCTTTTCAACCTGTGCCCATGAACACCTGAATTCAATGATTTTAGAGATGTGACTGAATACTTCTGGTAATATAGCGTAGTTTCAAAGTTTTCTTGCACAGATGTGAAGGTTTGAAATAAAGGAGCCTGACATCTCGTTAAAGTGACTCTTTGGTTACTGATTTCAGAGGGAAGAAGATCTACGAGCCTCCTCGCTTCATGACAGTCAACCAGGCTGCAGATCAGCTAATACAGGTCATCCACAGGAGGAGGGAGGAGGGCGAGGAGTTGGGTGAGTCATACCTGACATGCGAGTACTTCCTTTCAACCCCATATTTGTTCAGATTGAAGTTCTGGTACAGTCAAGTCATCAGTTAGAAGGAAAAAGATCAAGTTTACAAAAAATATTGCAGTACTGTGTTTTAACTTTAGGATATTTTGAACCACGACTTTGCTTTAAGCACATTTTTAAAATTGTGGATGAAGGGCTCAACTGTCTGCAGTCTGAGAACCCTCATCCTTTCATTATTTAATATTTTAGCCTCTTAGGTGATACTGCAACACTAGACTCGGACCTAAAACACTTGTTACTGTGTTGCTTAGCTATGACACTGCTAAGCACTGTTAATCACATATTATTGTTACTGATAGCATGCTGCTGGTTCTACTCCTAACAGTCTTGAAAATCATGTGTCTGATTGGACCACCCCATCTTTCCTTAAAGAGCCAGTCAGCTGTGTTCGCTCTCAAACTCATGAGTCTTTGCCCCCCTTTTCCAGGCATGACGGAGGACACTGTGTGCGTTGGTGTGGCCCGACTCGGCTCTGATGACCAAAAGATCCGTGTAGGAACATTAAATCAACTGGTGTCATGTGACCTCGGTGCTCCACTCCATTCGCTGGTCATCACCGGTCGACTCCACCCGTTGGAGGTGGACATGCTGCGAGTAAATGCAGAACCAAACGCACTGGAAAACCTGCGCATGATTGACAGCTCAACCTACAGCTCTTGACACACTTGTGTTCACCTGCTTGTCTACAGCTACCATTAGTGACACACTATATAATCCCAGGCCCCAAATGGTAAATTAAACTGCACCCTGAGGCAGAACTTGACCCTTCCCAATGAACTGTTATTTTTATTTTTTGTTTGGTGATGTTTTAGACTGAATTGGAAATTTTTGGAAAGTTGAAGACATGTCATCACCGTGAACTTTTACTCAGTAGTACAGCTGCTGTCCACTTGTGAACTTCCCATGCTCATTTCTTTTTCAATATTCCAAGTTTCATAGATTTAACTTTTCTTAATTGCCCTTCATAAAAACAGCTATACAAGGCTGAGTCATTAGTCAGGATTTAGTGGCATAATATTAAGCCCTTTCCCTAATTCCCAAACTCGGTTTGAACATTTTTGGGGCCAAAAATGTTCCCTAACTGTGATGGATTTAAAATAATTCTCACAAAGAAGGCACACACACAGATGCAGAAAAAATGAATTAAAGTAATATATTTTTTTTAAAAAAGAAAAACATTTGAAGGAGGCAGGAAATTTGTTTGAACTCAGCTCCAACTTGTGACAATTTCATGTTAAACCTGCATGTTTCCACTCGTGCAGAGGCACCACTGTTAACAATTCTGATATTAAAACCATGTACAAATATTACTGCACGTGGAGTGAGCTTTTCTTTCCAAAGGGCTCCAGTCCTCCTGCAGCTGTTTAATTAACTCAGTTTTATACTACAGATGTGATCATGAATAATCATTCTCAGAGAACCAGATTTATTTATTACAGCTGTAATAAATATTAAAAAAAGGCTTAAATCCACTGGTCGGTCACATGGTTTGGCACATACAGAGTGACTTCACACGCACTGTCAACCAATCGAGTCTGAGCAGTGATGTCAGAGGTGTTGGGAGGGGCTCAGATTGTCTCATGACAAAGGCACTTACCCATAATTCTTTGTGGGAGGGGCAGAATTTCCACTGTGAGTAGGATTATTATTATTATTTTTATTTTTAAGAAAGTAGGTGGGGCTGTTTTAGTTCATCAGTTCTGAGAGCCCTCCCCCTATTTCAGTCTGTGCTGGGGTGACTGTGGGGGTCAGAAGTCACCTGCAGAAGCAGACTGAATGTGATTGGTCCCAAGTGTAGTGGAATATTAGCAGCTTCTACATGGCAGCTGTGTCGATCTGAACATACAGCTGCCGAACTCCTGCCTGTGGAGACAAAACCATTCATCATGGCTGAATACTATGTCGACATCCTACTACCATCAAACCATCACTACTGCTACTGAAAGTAACGTCTTAATGCATTCTGAATCATCCAGGAAAGTAAATCTCCAAAAGTTGAATCTGTTCATCTGGACGTAGCGTTTTGTGGGAGAAACGTTTCATCACTCATCCAAGTGACTTCTTCAGACTGAAGAAGTCACTTGGATGAGTGATGAAACGTTTCTCCCACAAAACGCTACTGAAAGTAACATTTGTAAGAATGGTGCTGCTGACAGAACCCTACATCTACAACTTCAACTGCCACCAGGTACAGTGTACTTGAATGAAGCTGTGTTTAGGTACCTGCGTGAAGATGTGGTGTGTCTGGCTAAGGATCCAGCGGGTGTCAGCGTCAGGGGCGACCAGCAGCTTTAATGTTCCGATATAAACATCAGTACACAGAGTCCAGAAGTGAGGCTCCTGCAAATTATACACTCCCTGCAGTTGCTGCACCTGGCCACAACACAACAAAACAAACATCAGACTTGTCCACTCCATTCAAGGGCTTGAGGTACAATTACCTTCTTAAATTAGTGCTACAATTGTTACTACTACCACTAAAACTAATGATAGTATCACGAAATGTACAGTTTATACGCTAAAATACATATTACAGAATCTATTCAGTGGCACCTTCGGTTTCTATTGTCATGAACTGCCAGAACCTGCAACAAGTAAAGAACTGGTTCTTATTCTACTAACTGTATCCTAAGATGATCTGTGCAAAGTCAGAGTTCCAGGAAAGGCAGCTGCATACACTTTTAAATTATTAATTTGTCAAGTAACTGACAAAGTACACCAAAATCTAACTTTATGCTAAATACTGATGTTTGCTCAGTTCCTACCTCTTCTTCGAACATTGAGTATGGTCACTACTCACCCTCTGGTAGCACTCTGGTAGGGCATGGTCTAGTGAAAATGGAGTTCTCTGCATCAGAATCCCAATAGACTCCTTTAGTAAAGGTACCACACTGAGGATCAAATGATAGAAGAGAGAAAGCTCAGACAGAAAGTAGAGTGTCTTTATTGGTTTATTTAGTTATGTTGTGGCAGTTCCCAACAACAGCCACCTCAAGGCACTCTGCATTGTAAGACCCCACAATTTTGGAGAAAAAAATTCCAGCAGTCAGACGATCCACTATGAGTAAGCAGTGACAGAATCAAGGAAGAACTCCCCTTTAACACAAGGAAAACTCCAGCAGAACCAGGATCAGGAGATAAAAGTTATAACATATAACAGGAAAACAAGGGGGAACAAAAAAAATTGCAATACTGTTCCACTGCTGTGCAAGAATACATTCATGTAAACATCCATGCCACTAGTCAACAAATTTTGAAATCATAGTCCAGGTTCAGACTCGTGCATGTACCATGAACCACAGTTCAGTGTGAAAATTGTAGAGATTCTTAAGATGGGTCCGAGTTTAACTCATTTACAGAATCTGTAGATTTACAACTGAAGTTCAGCTCCGTGAAGAGTTCGACTTTCCAGCTGCAGAAACTTGATACCTGCAGTTATGTGAAGGCCTCTCAGCTAACCACAGCACCACTCTGCTGACTCTTTAAATTGGCAGCTGTGCTCACTTCCAGCATATCAAACCACATCAACACATATGAACTCCATTTATCTTGGATTTCTGGGAAATCTGACCACTGCATTCACATTCAGAAGACCAGCGATTCGAGAACAGACTCCAGGACTGTATAAAGGACAATACCAGTGGTTTGGCATGTTGGAGTCCATTAAATACTAATTGGACATTCTTTACATTAGTGGAAACCATTTTCCAAAGAGTCTGTCAGTTTGTGATTGATTTTCTTTCTTCCAGGCAGATGCTGTTTCCAGCTTGTTTTTCTCTGGCATTCGACTGCAAAGCTGAAACCTGATTGATAATCCATAAGCTCTAGTAGTCAATGAGGAGGATCTGAAAGATGTTAAGGAATGTCTGCTATTGTCTGAAGAAAATGAGCTTTTTTAACATATGTTTCTGATAAGACAAAGTTACACATCATGAGCATTATTAAAGAATGTAAAATACTCAAGGGATCATTAAAAAATAAACTAAAAAAAAAAAGGTTCTCTCAGTCCTGCAGTGACTTCAGGCCTGAAAATGGGTTTTCATTATTAGAGAGTGGTTCACTTCTTTTTGGTATACGTCACTGTTATGCCACAGACCAGATCCTACTCAAGAACGGTTTATGTTCCAGATAGGAAAATGTGAAGTAATCACCTACTGACCCATCAGCTCCCTTAGATCTTCGGGTGGACATAGTTACTGCCTAAAAGTTTTAAAGACCAAGCATTGGTCATGGGTGCTGTAACTAAGTTTAAGGATATAATCATCCACAGTTATCTTCTTCATTTCCTTGTACCAACACAGAGCAGAGCAGCTACCTTAACACTACTCCAACAGAGGTCGATTATCTTGTTAATATTTTTTCCTCTTCATTACATATGACTCTGGATACTGTAGCTCCTGTGAAAAAGACAGCTTGACTAGTATTTGACTCCCTGGTATAACTCTCAAAAGCGCACCTTAAAGCAGATAACTCATAAGCTGGAGAGAAAATGACATATCACAAATTTAGAAGATGATGATCATTTAGCCTGGAGGAATAGTTTGCCGCTTTATAAAAAAGCCCTCCGTAAAGCTAGAACATCTTGATTGATTGAAGAAAATAAGAACGACCCTACGTTTCTCTTCAGCACTGAAGCCAGGCTGACAAAAAGTCAGAGCTCTGTTGAGTCAACCATTCCCTTAACATTAACTAGTAATGACTTCATGAATTTCTTGACAAATAAACTTTACAGTACATGTACTGATCCTAAAACGGGACACCTACACTGTTCTTCCTGACCCCACATCAAATTTGCACATAGAATAAAGCCTTTGTTTGATATTTGTTTTATATTTAATCTCAAAACAGCTCTGAGTCTGCAGCAAAGAATCTAAACTGAAATTGTCAGGAGCAGGTTGTGTTCAGAGTTTTAGTTTAAAAATCAGCTGGGAGTGCCACATTTTCACTATTTCTTTTATTTACGACAGGTTTTAAGCTAATTAAAGATTCTCTGCTAGGGGAATATGTTTTATATGTGCAGCTTCTTGAGCTGTACCTTTCTAAAACCATTGGGTGAAGCTCAAACTGTGTGCCACACTGTCAAAGGAAGGTCCGTTTATTAATTTGGTGAATTTGAAAATGTATAAATGTTGTTATATGTGATTCTAATCTGCTGGAACTGCAGCTACTGAAACACAGGACACACATCAAGTTAATCAAATTAAATTGTTCAAAATTAATTTCACTTTGATCTGCATCAAACTGAGGGAATTTCCACATCTCTTTTATCAGGCTGGGATACTACTGGGATGATACTGGGACAGTGAGCTTTAAACTGGATTCATTTAAACATTGAAGTTTCACAGCTCAAATGTACAGCCATCATCTTAGAAATCAACAGCAGCACTGAGAGAACCCTCCGTGATAAAATAATTAACTAGAAATAAAATGTTTATTTCACTGCTCTGTGCACTAAATCATCCGATTATGGGCATGTACACACATGTATTCGGTTCTCTTCTACTGTGCATCTTTTGCCCTGTTACTGTCCCCAAGTGGTCGCAGCAGGTCGCTGCCTCTCCCTGAGTCCGTTTCTGCCAGAGATCTTTCCTGTTAAAAGGGACCTTTTCCTTCTCACTGTCATCTGATTGTTCTGGTTTTCTCTCTACTACTGTAGGGTCTTTACCTTACAATATAAAGCACCTAGAGGCAACTGCTGTTGTGATTTGGCACTATGTAAATGAAACTGAATATAAAATATCAGAGTAAAAAAGGGTTTTAGCACAGTATTACTGTCCAGACCAATACTGGCTGATCAAATCACTTTATGAATTAATGGAAATTTCTGCTGTAGCGTTAAGTCTAGGCCACAGTTTTTGTATTCTCAGTAACAGGAAAACAATCATCACCTCAGTATAAGAAATATTAATAATAGCATCAATATAAGGACTCACATATGTCAGCAAATCCCTGACCACAATGAGGTGAGGGAAATGCACAAAGAAGTGGGAAAAAAATAGAGGGGCAAATTTGTCTGCCCTTAAAAAACTGAGCACAGTGAAGAGCGAGGACCCAGGAGGGAAAAAAGTCCAGCATTTTATTTGTTTCTATCAGCTGGCAGCACATGTAAAACACCAGGATACCAGCACATAGTTAACCCATATGCACCAGCACACGCAGAAATAGCGGCAACGACGGCGGCCATTTCTGTAGGTTACATCATAGCTCTACATAAATTCCCTGGCCAAGGCTAAATCAGACATTAAACAGTAAGAACTGATAAGGAAGTATCACCTGACTCCAATGAGGATGGCGATCAGCATGGAGCAGATGGGATCGGCAATCATTAGATCATATTTCTGCATCAGCAGAGCAGAGATGATCACACCGACACTGCCCAAAGTGTCTGCAATAATATGCAACAGGACTCCTGGAACACAAAGATACAACACACATCGATACAACTTTGATACATAGTGATCAGAATACAACAAGTTGAGACTAGTTTATGTAAGACAATGAAAAAGATACTAAAATAGGTTAAAAAATAAGTCCAAAAACGTGTTATATACTACAATACTACAAATCCAATTGTAAGTATAGTTACGAAATTAAGCTAAATAAAAAGTAGAACAAACTGCTTCATGTAAAGTGATGGAATCTAACATGTAGCGTAAAGTTCTCAAAGACTTAAATTTATAATTATACTCCTTTAGAGCTAGCTAGTAATATCTGTAGTTACTGTACACTACTGTTAAATCTGACAGAATGACTTTCACAAATTTGACTGCTCAGGAGGAGGAAGTACTTTAGCTCTTTACTTAAGTAAAAGTACCAGTGAAAAAGTTTGAAAGCACTCTGGTTCAAGTCCTGTGATCACAATCTTATTTATTTGCACAGGAAGGGCCAGAGCAGTCTTTTCCGAGGCGCCTGAGGTCTTAACATCTGTTGGACAACACTAAGCAGTTTCCAGAATTGTGCTGTGACCAGTGCCATCCTTTATGCTGCTGCATGCTGTGGCAGCAGGCTGACAGTTGCAGATGCCAACAGACTCAACAAACCGATCCACAAGACCAGTAGCGTTGTGGGGTGGAGCTGGACTCTCTTAAGATGGTGTCAGAGAGGTGGATGTTGTCCAAGATAAGGACAATGCTGGACAATACCTCCCACCCACTTTATGACATGCTGGCCAGTCACAGGAGCACGTTAAGTAAGAGACTGAGATTACCCAAAATGCACCACTAAACGACACAGGAAATCATGCCTGCCTGTGATCCTCTTGCTGTACAATTCCTACATCTAAAGTACAAATAAACACTGCAATAGCACACACTTCCTATCACATCCTCTACAGAGAAAATAAAGTCAGTATGAAAAGGGGGCACCATAATTTCAACTTCAGCTACATTCAACTTTGTGTAATATACTGTGATAGTTATATATTAGAGCTATTTTAATTTATTAGAGATATTCTATAATATACTGTATTATTTAATATTGGTACTATTGTTATTATATGCATTAGTCTTCCTACTGTCTTGGAGCACATGTGACCACATAATTTTCTCTGGGATCAGAGGACAAATGTACAGGGTACCAAATGCTAAGTTGATGAGGATGCTATGTACTGCATGCTCAGAAGACAAAGAGCTTTGGGAACACTTTCGGAATGCCCCTCCACCCCTGTAGTATGGTGTAGCACTGTGTGTGTGTGTGTGTGTGTTCATTTCTCACCCTGCAGGATCTGTTTGCTGGAGCCTTTTCCCGGCAGGTGTTGCAGTTCGTCTAAAAGGCAAAAAACAAATAAATAAAAAACACAAGTGAGGTTGCACATGTGCGAAGTCTGTACCATGCAGGTTTGTTTTACTACTAAATGAATTTCATAAACCAGGAGGTTCTGATGGCAGTTTGTTAAATCTACATGTGCATTCAAATGTTTTTGTTTTTTTACAATATACCGTATTCACAGATTCACATTTATACTATGTCTGCGCTAGATAAAAAGGTTTCTAACATTCACACACTGATGAATGCACTGGGAGCACCTTTGGCATGTAGTCTGAGGCAGCCAGAGATCAAACCAACAATCTTCTAATTAGTAGCTAACCTGCTCTACTCCTGAGCTACAGCAATCCCAGAACTGGATCGGCTTGACCGACTCAGTTCTTAGGGTTTTCCATTAGGTGGTAGTACCTGTTACCAGGCACTTTTTTTAGTTCCTACTTGGCTGGGGTTCCAAGCAATCCGAGGCCATCCGAAATTGTGAGCCACTGATTGGCTAGTCAGTGGCATCTGAGTGTGTCTCCTTCATGAAAATCAAAACCGCCATTTTTGAAGGAGACAACAACAAAGGAAGTGTCTGCACAAAAAAAATAACACTGTGGTCCCCGAATCTGACAAAAAAAAAGCCATACACCAAGCAGGAGATATACCATCACCTCAACAGCCTCCATTGTTGTGGTGTTCATGTTGTATACAAATGACATCACGGGACGTGACATTGCTATGACCTTTACGAGGTGGTCCTCAATTGTAATAGAAAATGAGTTGAGTCTAACTGAGCCAATCCAATCCAAGTACGTACTGAGGGAAAAGGGCTAGAAGTGTCTAAACTGTGTTTGTGGCATGCTCCTGCAGCATTTTCCTGGGTCAGACTCTCACCATTATAGTGTGGTTCCTCGTGTCCTCCATGACTGTGCCAATCTGCATGTTTGTCGTGGTGGTGATGTCCTCCATGACTGTGGCAATCTGCATGTTTATCGTGGTGCTGATGTCCTCCATGACTGTGGCAATCTGCATGTTTGTCGTGGTGGTGATGTCCTCCATGACTGTGACCGTGACTTGTGCTACCATTAAACAGAGAGTGACTGTGTCCGTGGTCTGAGGATGGAGAAGGAGACATCAGACAAGCAAAGATCTGCAGTGAAGTTGTACAAGGCTGCAGTCAACCTGTGAGGTTTTGCACAGATGTATCAATGTTCTAGTGGCATGCAGTAAAGTTTAACTGAGCCTGAGTTTAGTTCACTTGATTTACAGAGGGTCTACAGAGTTGCAGAGTCCCTATAAAAAGGTGGACAAGCTTCGAACATCTGCCAGGTTTACAATATCAAAGTTTTAGAGACCTGCTTTAGTGTTTGGGTCTGCAGAACACATTTTAGAGAGCTGCAACAATACTGTGAAACAGAGACCTGTGGTTACATGTTGTATCCCTGCACTCTGTACAGGCTCTACTTGATTGAACAAAAACTAGCTATGAGGGTTCAACTCCAATAATGTGATTTATTTATTCCTAACTCCATTACAATGAGGTTTTTAGGTATAAAGCCCAGGAATCCATGAAAAATGTAGGATATAATGCTGGGTAGTTGACACTAAAGATGCCATATTCTAATTTAGCTGAGGTATGACTAAAACTTTCTGTGGAAAATGGCTGGTGAAGGTACACCGTACCCGCAAACCTTTCTGACACCCCATGTCGTATCCGCGCTCTAGAAATGTAACTACACACTGGCATCAGTGCAGCCCGCACAGGTATGAATGCTGAAAACAGATTCATTTTCACTAGAACCAAACTGTGGAATCTACTCAAAGCACTTCAAGAGCGGCAGAGAGACTCTAGGCTAAATCTTTCAGGTGTATTACCTCCCTCTCCATGTGAGTGCCCATGTCCTCCATGCTGGAACGCAAAGATCCCGACCAGGTTCACCAGCAGACCGGCTACAGAGACAGGAAGCAGCCGCTCATGGTGAACATCTGGAGGCTCTAGAGCTCTCTGACAAACAGAGACAGATGGTCACATGCTGGCAGGTGTATATTCACTAAATTTCAGCATGCTCTGTTAAAGCTTAAGGCTATGTAACTACAAGAGAAAAAATGATTTGTTTCTACCCCAACTTTTGCAGTATTAGGAGAACTGATACAGGACACATGATCAGCTGGAAAAACCTACACAAGGGACTCATTGTTCTTACCTTGTTTAATCACCCAGTTGATCACCCAAGATCAACTGGGTGATCTACTGTATACACTCTTATTATATACTCAAAAGGTAAGTGTGACTGTGCTGTCTGATTTGTTGTTGTTATAATAATATAACAAATATAATAAATCCATCCATTCTCTTCCACTTATCCAATTCAGCATCAGAGGGGGCTGAAGCCCCGTCTCAGCTGCTACAGAGTGAGACGAAGGGTACACCCTGGAAATTTAGAATCACCAATTAAACTAACCCAACTAATTGCATGTCTTTGGACTATGGTCCTTTTAGTGGAAATGGGTAGAGGATAACTGAGTACTGGTACTGAATATATTATATCTGATAAAAGGTGAGATTTCTTCTGCTGAAGACTGACGGATGCAGCAGATGCGACTTTACTTCAGCTCCATCATCATTCCTGCCATTATGTGTGGAATATAACAAACCGTGTAGTGAAATTTTGTTACGTATTTCATTGATTTGATCATTTTTTATGGACAGGAAATTCTTTTTTCCTTACATGGGTGCTAATAAATTGCACATAAGAATTATTCCTTCTAGACTAAAGCAGTACCTCTCTGACAGTAATGAATCCGGGTGTGCAGATGTTGCAGCCATAGCTGGTCAATGTCATTTAAGCCATTATTTAACCTCGTTTACAGTGAATAAACCTAATCCAGAAAAGATTTGACTCTGAGTCAAAGAAAGATTGTTTGATTGATTCTCACAGCAACCAATCAAACAATCTCGTCAAATCGAAGGCTTTCTCCCTATAGGCTCCCATCTGCATGAAACTATTGATGCTGATGTCAAAGCTTTATGATTTTCATATCAGTATACTGATCCCAAGTTGCTCTCTGATGCATTCAATGTAGTGTGAATGTTAGATACAAAGCACTTAGGTGTAGAAAAATGCACTTGTGTCAGTGGGTGAATGAGGCATGTTGTATAAAGTATTTTGAGTGCTCGAGTACAGAAAAACAAAGAACCATAAGAAACAGTTCTTTTAATCCATTATGTTGGCCTACTTGTAATGCCATAACAGGCACTGCATAATAGGCAGACACACTTTGTAGATGTGATGGTTAAACTTAGGTAAAGTGGCAAATGTGTTACCTCGACTCCTTCCGAGAAAATGAAGAAAGCAGTGAAGATAAGGAAGAGCCCATTGACAAAGCCTGCCAGAACCTCTGCTCTCACATAGCTGAGACACAGACAGGACACAGACTGATTAAACACACTGACTGTCAGTCAGAGACCAGAAACAGAGCTCAGAGTGGATGCTCTCACCCGTAGGAGAAGCTATCGTTGGATCTCCACCTGGAGATGACGGAGGCTGCCAGACCTGCCAGCAGGGCAGTGCAGTCAAAAAACATGTGGAAAGAATCTGAGATCAGACCTAAACTGAACACATGACACACATGTAAAGAGATTCATTAAGAAACAGGAGCATCTGAAAAGATTATCATGCTGCTGCAGATAAAACGATGCTTTCAAATGGTTACGACACCCATCACGCTTTTCCTCTTTTTTTCTGTCACACATACACTACCAGTCAAAAGTTTGGACACACCTTCTTATTTAACTGTTTTTGTTTATTTTCATGACTATTTAAATTGTAGATTCTTACTGAAGGCATCGAAACTATGAATGAACACATTTGGAATTATGTAGCAAACAAAAAAATGTGAAGTAACTCTAAACATGTTTTATATTTTACATTCAAAATAGCCACTGTTTTCTTTGATTATGGCTTTGCACACTCTTGGCATTCTCTCGATGAGCTTTATGAGGTAGTCACCTGAAATGGTTTTCCAACAGTCTAGAAGGAGTTCCCAGAGAGGCTGAGATCTCTTCTCCTTGTTGCTTTTCCTTAGTAGTGGTTTCTTAGCAGCTTTTTAACCATAAAGGTCTGATTCGCACAGTCTCCTCTGAACAGTTAATGTGGAGATGTGTCTGCTACTGGAACTCTGCGTGGCATTTATTTGGGCTCTAATCTGAGGTGCTGTTAACTTACAATTTCTGAGGCTGGTGACTCGGATGAATTTATCCTCAGCAGCAGAGGTAACTCTTGGTCTTCCTTTTGGCCTCATGTGAGCCAGTTTCTTCGTAGCGCTTGCTGGTTTTTGCGACTGCACTTGGGGACACATTCGAAGTTTTAGCAATTTTCCAGACTGACTGACCTAAAGCTCTTAAAGTAATGATGGACTGTTGTTTCTCTTTAGTTAGCTGAATGGTTCTTGCCATAATATGAGTTCTAACAGTTGTCAAATGTACTGCTGTGTACCAACCTGACTTCCTCACAATACAACTGATGGTCCCAACCCCATTAAGAAGGCAAGAAACTCCACACATGAACTGTAACAAGGCACACTTGTGAAGTGAAAACCATTTCAGGTGACTACATCATGAAGCTTATTGAGTGAAGGCCAAGGGTTTGCAGCACTGTCAACAAAGGGTGGCTTCTTTGAGAAATCTAAAATATAAGACATATTTAGAGTTATTTATCAACTTTTTTCTTTTCTACAAAATTTCATATATCTTGCTTCATATATTTGATGTCTTCAGTATGTATCTACAATGTAGATAGTGGTAAAAATTAAAGAAAACATTAAATGAGAAGGTGTGTCCAAACTTTGACTGGTAATGTATACTGTTCCAGTGATGGATGCTCATATTAAATTTGGCTGAAGTTTCAAATTTTGATCTCAGTCTATGTATGTATGTAAAATGTTTTTTTTCCCTCAGAGCCAAAAGTTCAGCTCTAAACAGTTTCACAGTTTTTTCCCCTCTTGGCTTTATATGACACTTTATATGAGTGGATACCCCTAATATGGTCATTTCTGGCACACAGATTTGGCTGTGAGCACAGATCCACCCACATGCTGCTCAAAACTTCTGCTTGCCAATCAAAAGACAGGTAGTTTAAAGGGAGCGCAGCAGGAGGAATGAAGCAGCTTTTTTTCAGTCAATGGATGAAGTCCCAATGTAAGTCAAACAGGACTATTTTGAAATGTGACTTTTGTTAAATTCAAGAATCAATAAAATGGAGCTGGAAATGAGCAGAATAGCTCCACTTAAAAAAATATTTAAGACATGTGGAAATATTCTTTGCAAGAACGGGGAGCTCTGTTCCCTGCACATGTCCAAACCATCTGAGCCTTTCCCATGCAGCTGTGCTTCAGCGCTGGAATATTTTGAGTTTGGAAAGGCTGACTGTGGATTTAATCGCTTAATTTCTCACTCTATTACTATTTAATATTGTTCATTTTCCATCAGGTCACAGTATTTTCTCTCTGTAAATCCTGAAATAGTCAAAACCAATGATTCTTATGTATAGACAGACAAATATTTATTCCCCTTGTCTTCTTCTGTTAACAATAAAAACAACAACAATAATAATAATAATAATAATAATAATAATAACAACAATAATAATATCATCATTATTATTATTAGTAGTAGTAGTAGTAATAATATTATTATTACTATTATTATTGATGATTTGCTATTCATGTTTTGGTATTTTTCAGGATGCACTTTTAAAAATATTGGGAAGATTTGGAAAGTTTGAGTAGTGTAGTTTGTGTATCTGCTGGCTAACGGCAACTTCTGCTTTCAGTTTAAAGACGACGGACATTAACACACTCTGGCTTCCTCCATGCTAACACGAACACATACGTGGCACATCCTGAAAACAGCAGATTACACATACGTACACTGCCTGATGCTAACGCTATGTTAGCCTACCTGTTACTCCAGATACCATACGTTAACTCCACAAAGGCGAAGGACAGGTTCAGACATAGGAAGAAGAACAGATTTCTGGAAGTTTTATCGGCGAGGATAGACCTACAAAAAGCACACAACAGTATGAAAACCAGCAGCACAGATCATAGCATGAGCCACAGACCGCAGACAAATCCCTGTCATGAACTCCTAGAAATTATATATACGTATAACTGTCGTTCAAGCACAAACCCTGAAAGCTGACAATTTTTAAAAAACATTTAATGCAGAGGAAGCTAACACTGGCACAGATTCATTTAGGCTAGCCGGCCAGCAATAGGCTAGCAGCTTATCATTAGATGGCTCCCTTTTAGTCGCTATTAGCAGTGCGAAGATTACCTGAACCACCCGGAGAGTTTCAGCAGCAGGTTGTACTTGGTCGGCTTATACTCATCGTCTTTAATAGATAATGGTAACATTTTCACAACTGGAGACACACACACACACTCACACACTCACTTGATAGTTTAGCTACGGAATGCTAACTGTCAATTTCCGGTTTGTGAGATTTCACAATAAGGCGTCATTACTGTTACAGGTTGTGCTCGCCTGCCGTAAGTCATGTGGAAATGATGATGATGATGATGATGATGATTATAATAATAATAATTATTATTATTATTATTATATCAACTACACTGCAGTTTTGGAGAGATCACAACAATCACAATAGGATTTCTGTTATTGCTTTGCTGCTTGTTGCTCTAAATAAACAAATTTGGTGATATATAGTTTGGCTAAAAAGAGTGGGAGACAGTAGAAAGTATAGAGCAGTTAATGTGTGAGCAGTATAAAGTGGAGAAAAGTGATTTTAAGGGTTTTAGAAAACATTAGAAGAGTACGTTAGTCGTTTATTATTATTATTATTATTATTATTATTATTAATGTTGCTGTTGGCATTATTGGCATTATTATCACCAAATGAATGTTTACTTATTAAGGTAGTTAGAAACGTGTTTGTTTCCTGGCATTAGTTTGTTTTGTATTTGGCATACAGTCAGGGTCTGACCCCGCTTCCCGCTTTCTTATTTCATAATTTGGTTTGGTCCAGGTGCACGCGCTAGAGCGGCAGGATGGTTCAGTTAAAAGGGAAGTCTGGATTTCAAAAAAGAAAAGAGGGACAACTCAACTCATATAAGTCCGTACGAAAGAAATTGCTTAACTTTCCTATTATTAGTTGGTTTCATTTCTAACAGAAAATAATGTGTTTGAGTTATTTTAGCATGTATTTGGTGCAGACAGACTTTTAGTACATATGTATACTAAATTACTTATCTAACAGATCAAACCTTTGGCTCAGGCTTAGCTGAACCACTCCCATCTCCACACTCCTGTCCACTAACCCCACAGATATAATTAGGTGAGTTCTTTGATGTCAAATTGCAGGTGCAGCAGTAAAAAAAATTACCTTTGCAAAATTTTATAGATGAGAATTTAAAATTTCCCTCCCAGTTAATCTCCTTAGACCTGCCATTTACTTAAACTGTAATTTTGTGTGATTTATAATGGAAAAAGAAAAAAAAACACCTCCTCCACCAGTGGGCTGGTAAATTTGATGTGTAAAATGAGTTTACATAAACCAGCTGCCACAAAGACAATTTCATCCCCCAGACTGTCACTCTGATAATCACAGTCAAATAACCCACTGTTCTATCATTCAGGTATGGCATTAAACTTGTGAAATAATTTTGTCTTTTGAAAATCATCATGTATGATATGATAAATTAATCCTGGTGTGTAAAAATGATTTGTTGACTTGTTGTATTATATTAGGTTTTGTTCAGGTTTCAGTCTGTGTATACACGTGTGTGTTGATTATTAGACAAGGCAGACATCACGTATGGAGTTTATATTTTCTTTTTAAATAACTGTCATGCCTGGCAGCTCTTGCAATCAGATTCATCATCTGAATCCACTGTTGTGTCAAATATATTTGCTTTTCCCAGATGAGTTTATAGGATCCTCTTGTTTGTGATTTTCTTTTCTTTTATGTATTCATCTTCTATTATCCTATTATTTATGGCAATGCCAGAGTTGACAGGCAGGAAGAAGAGTAAAAAGGGAGACAATACATGAAAAGATAAGAATAAGAGGACAGATCACAAGTAAAAAAAACACTATCGGTCTTTAACCTGCACCTCTAAGAAAAAAATAGAAAAAACATACAGCACCTAAAAATAAAGAAAAATGAATCCAGCCTTTACATTACTGCCATCTTGTGCCTGCAGTCAGCTATTGTTGCCGCTATTGTGCTTATTTCATTTCATTTCACTGAAAAGCGTAGTCGTCTCTGAGGTTGTGTTCGTCTAGAGTTAACATTGACTGGAGTTGGCCAAGCTGAAAAGCCAGCAGCTATCTTCTGTTGGTTTGTGCATGCACATTGCAGGTTAACCTTTGGCCTGACTGTAAACTAAAGGGAGACCAGAATGAGAGGCAAGTTGCTGCTGGTCTGCTTTCACTGCTCTGAGATCAGTTATTACAGTCTGCACTTTGTATGGACACAACGAGCAAGAAAAAAAACCTCAGTGATTTATGATTGATAATTCACTTACATTGCCTAAAATGCATAGTTTGGGTGAGGTTGGGATAGAGCAACAAAAGTATTTGGATGAGTCTTCACATATCGTTCTCAGCAGAGTTTCCTGTACAGTGGATTCTTATGTTTGAGCGTGTAACCCATTTGGGAAATCCTTTGTCCTGTTTAGAGATATCTGGATTGTTCCAAATTGGTATTAGTTTACATGGCATAAGTGAAGAAAACAACAAACAAATCCCACCGTGGTGTCAGGGAGGTGTTCATGGTAAGGTTTTTAAAGTTTGCTTAGTTCCAATGAAAAGCAGGTCAGTGTTTTGGCTTCGATAGTGTTTTTAAAATTCTTCATAATGGTTTGTTTTTCCATAAAAATAATGAGATGTTTGAGTGTAGTGATTTAAACTAAACCATAGAGTGTTTATTAGGAATTTGTGACAAACGATTTTAGAATAGAATAGAATTCAACTTTATTGTCATTGCACATGTCACAGGTACAGGGCAACGAAATGCAGTTTGCATCCATCCAGAAAGTGCTTTAGCCGTGATATAGATATATTACAATATATATTAGCAATAATATAGATATGTAAGTATATTACAGAAATGGGTCTATTATGGTATGTTATCATGTACACAGTGTGAAGTATGTTATGAATATTCTATAACTATAAGTATGTACAGGCTATGAACAGGATATAAATATGAAAAAAAATATACAGAAATCTGAGATATACAGTTATACAGAAATGTGAACTATGCAAGTTATAAACAGTTGTAGGATTAAAAATTATCGTATGTACAGAATGATATTCACACAGAACTATACAGTAGTGCAGTTAAGATAAGTGAGATATGTGGATAATTGTGATAGTGATAAAGTGCTAGTGGTTGTGAGTGGTGGTTCAGTCCATGTTATTATTGTGTGTTTGAGGGTACAGTTGTCCATTGTGTGTGTGTGTAGGTGGTTGTGGGTGTGTGTATGTTCAGTCCATGAGTTTAACGTGGGTCAGATGTCAGGAGGCAGAGTTCAGGAGTCTGACAGCTGTGGGGAAGAAGCTGTTCCGGTACCTGGTGGTCTTAGTCCGGAGGCTCCTGTAGCGCCTCCCAGAGGGCAGGAGGGTGAAGAGTCCATGTGATGGGTGACTGGGTTCTTTGATTATTTTCCCAGCCCTTTTCAGACACCACTTCCTGTAGATGTCCTTTATGGCAGGAAGTGGTGCTCCGGCAATGCGCTGGGCAGTTTTCACGACCCTCTGCAACGCCTTCCGGTCCGAGGCAGAGCAGTTCCCGTACCAGACTGTTATACAGTTGGTCAGGATGCTCTCGATGGTGCAGCGATAGAAGTTCACCAGGATGTCTGAGGACAGGTGGTTCTTCCTCAGAGTCCTTAAGAAGAAGAGGCGCTGGTGAGCCTTCTTGACCAGCTTGGAGCAGTTGGTCGTCCAGATGAGATCCTCGGAGATGTGGACTCCCAGGAACTTGAAGCTGCTCACACGCTCCACAGCCGACCCTTTAATGTGGATGGGTGGATGTGGGTCAGCATTCCTCCTGTAGTCCAGGCAGAATCATCATTTTAATTGCAGCAACTCTCCATGAGTGATAAAAATTTGTGACATCAACCTTTCCCATTTTTAGTAAAAGGAATGTGATTCAACCGCACTAAGTCTGAAAGCCTGGTGGAAAAATTTAAACCTAAATATCTAATGTTATCTGGCTGTAGTGGATGTATTTAGAGGTAAATCTGTTGATTTATTCTAGTTGTTGAAGTCAGAGGGAGGGACAAACAGGGTGAAGGGAGACACCTGGGGAGAAACAGCTGAGCTAAATATGCTTAATGACACAAAGGGATGCAAAACTAACCATGATGCACACAGACCAAGAGACTATCACAATAAAACAGGAAATAGGCATAGAGACTATGACACATGAACTTGACAAAATGGGAAGCAAACATGGAGACATGACTGCCTGCGGGGAAAAAAGACAACCCTCAGGGCACTGAGGGACGGATATAAGGACACAAGTGGGGAGACAAAGGGTAACAGATACAGAGACAAGACCAACTTCACTCAGGACACTCCGGACAAGCGACAAACACAGATATGGGAACATAGGGAGGCAAGAATACAAGGGGGACTCCAAGCATAAACTGAATATACTTAACCTGTAACTAGAAACTGGAACTAATAGCGCAGAGGCCAAAATATTACATAACAAGACTCTAAATAAACCCAGGACCATGAACCCACGAAACAAACCACTGAGTGGATGACCAAGGAACCATGACAAAGTCCCCCTTATCCTTAAGGTACAGCTTCTAGACATCCCAAAACAAAACCTAGCCTGCCTGGGGCAGGCAAATAGGTTTGGAAGGAGGGCCTGAACCAAACACATAAGTAAAATCAAACTAAACAGAAAAAATACCAAAAAAATACCTCAAACTGTCCCGGGCTGTCCAGGGGGATAAACAACAGGTTCATGGGGCCAGCAAAGCCTTTGGGAGAGTTGCAGGGACAGACAGCTATAAAGCGCTCAGTCCACAGGGCTTCCCAAAAGGCAAACGGCTGTGCCAAAAGAACTCTGGGGTCCCCCCAGTGACCAGTAGTAGAGACAGCAGGGCTCGGGGGGCCAGCCCCAAGACCAGTGTTGGAGACCACATAGCTCTGGGGGCTGACTGAGTGGTCCGCTCTGGTGTCATGGCCAGAGGCTGGCAACAAATGAAGTCCCCTGGAGGCCAATGTCAGAGACGACGTTTCACCTCTGGTGGCCTGGCAGGGAGCCAGCAGTGAGGGCAGCAGCGGAACAGATTCACAAATGGCCAACAACACAGATGGTGACCCTCAAGTGGCTTGAAGGTCAGTTTGAGGTCAGCGTCGACGGTGGAGAGCCTTGGACTCCAGCAGTGTGGAAGACTTGGGCACTGGTTCTGGGTGCTCAGGACTGGAACAGAGATATACTCCACTCAGGGAGTGAAGTCACTTTAGCTTTATTGCTGATTACTTTCAAAAGATACCAGAATACACAAAGAGCCAACGGGAAGCACACTATTACCCCCCTCAAATAAAGCAAAAAAAAAAAAAAACCAACCCTGAAGGAACATTGAGACTATATATACATTCATAAGGTAGTGAGGCAGAGTAAAAACACCTGGGGAAAAAAACAGCTGAAACTAATCTCAAATAAAGGAAGTGAAAATTAACACAAGGCACAACAGACAACAGAGTATCATAGTAAAACAGGAAGTAACAAACAGGGATTAGAGACAAAGATTTTAGAAGATACAAACGAAAACTGGGAAGGTTTAATTAAACTGAAATATAAAGAAGTAAATGCAAACCAATATTCAAAATGTAAATAGAACACAGGAAGTAAAAGATTAAACCAAGAATATAAAACTCAAAACACTGGTCCACGACCAAGGACCATTACAAGAGGCTAAGAACCTCAAGAGAAGTGCTCAGTAAACAAAAGAAGTTTTGATGTTTTAGTGTATGCACATAAGCTTAATCTAAGCCTGTGACAAAAGTGACATTTGTGTAGAGGTCTTTGAGATTTCTGAGGTAAAAATCCCATCATATAACCATCCAAAAGTATACATGTCACAAGCTACGATGCTACAAAATTACGCTACACATTTAATTTTAGAGCAGGGGTCTCAAACTCTCAGCCCACGGCTCACGTCGCCCCGTCTTGCGGCCCGTATATTGACATGAAGAGATATAATCCAATTTGGCCGTTGAAGTTCCTTTTTTTGTTAGGGAGGATTTGTTTGTTGTAGAGTGCAATGTTAAAATAAGTTATTTAAAAAGCAAAAAGTTATTTAATATAAAGGCAATATGAGCAGAAGGTAAAAACATGTTTTGTGTGTTTTGTGAACATGTTTCTAATGTGTACATTTATGTCTGCATTTTTATTTTGTTAAATATGAACAAAATTATGACAGAAGTCCTGCCATGTGTCTGGCCAGAAAGAAAGTACAAATATGTTTATTTGGTAGTTCACTCAGTAAGTTAAGAATGGGGGGAAATTGCATTCCCATTTGCAGTTTTGTCTTGTTATGCAATATTTGAATTTTTTTTTTAAAAACCTACATTTTCAGAAATATTTGTGGGTGTTTTCTTGTTTGTTTGTTTGTTTGTTTGTTTGTTTTTTGTACTACTTGAATACTAAAGTGGCCCTCCAATGAGAATACAGTGCCAGCAGTGGGCCACAGCTCTATTAAGTTTGAGACCCCTGTTTTAGAGCCACAAGTTTGTATGACATCTTACTACTTCACTCATTGTCCTAAAATGAAACAGTCTTTAACTGATGGAGGTTGCTTTTTCCATTGAATTTGTAAGCATAAATCTTCCATAACTTTAAAGCAGTTGTAATACCCGCAGGTGTAGGTGGGTGGCAGGCGGAGTTGTGGACCCAGAAACACAAGATCAAAATGAAACAGGAAGTACAAATGCTGAGACTAAGACACATGGGCTTGACACAAGGACCGGAGAGAAAAACAGACAAACATGGGTACATGACTGGAAAGGCTAAAAGACTAGCTTGGCAAAAATTAAATTTAGAGACGTGTATAGACACATAGTGAGTAAAAAAGGTGACTGAAGAAGAAATACTCAGTGCATCATGGGAATCCTCGAGCAGCCTAGACCTAATGCAGCATAACTAAGGGGGGGATTTAGGGTTATCCGATCCAGCCCTAACTATATGCTTTATCAAAAAGGAAAGTTTTAAGACTAATCTTAAAAGTAGAGATGGTGTCTGTCTTCTAAACTCAAACTCTGAGCTGTTTCCAGAAGGCCCTATAAGCTGAAGGTTTGTTACTCCCACTCTACTTTTAAATACTCTAGGATCCATAAGTAAGCCAGCAGTCTGTGGGTGAAGTGCTCCAATTGGGTTTATGTGCTCTTTAAGATAAAATGAGGCCTAATTATTCAAGACCTTGTATGTGAGGAGAAGGATTTTGAATTTGATCCTGGATTTAACAGGGAGCCAACAAAGATAAGCCAGTATGGGAGAAATATGCTCTCTCTTTCTAGTGACTGTCAGTATTCTCACTGCAGCATTTTGGATCAACTGAAGACTTTTCAGGCAGTTTTTAAGACATCCTGATAACAATGAATTACAGTAGTCCAAGACAGAAGTAAATGCATGAACTAGTTTTTCAGCATCACTGAGATATTGTGCAATTGGAAGAAAGCAGTCCTACATATTTGTTTAATATGTACATTGAAGGCCATATCCTGGTCAAAAATTATTCTTCACAGTGTTACTGTGCATCAGTAATGCCATCCAGTAAGTATCCAGTTAGACACCATGTTTCTCTGATTTTTATTGGTGAGTACAATAACCACAGTTTTATTTGAATTTAGAAGCAGGAGATTAGAGGCCATCCAGGTCTTTATGTCTCTTATCTAGCTTCATGGACAGATAAAGGTGGGTATCATGTGCATAGCAATAAAAACCAAATAGGTATAATTCAAACCACTGCAGCACAGTACCTTTAATCCCTACAGCATGCTCTAATCGCTCAATCAACAGTATTGAACGCAGCCCTGATGTCTAGCAGGACAAGCACAGAGATAAGTCCATTGTTAGAGGCCAAAGAACATTGTTTTCAACCTTCATTAATTCTGTTTCTGTGCTGTGATGAGCTCTGAAACCTGATTGAAACTCTTTAAATAAACCACTGGAACTGCAGATGATCTGTTAGCTGTTTTACAGCTACTCTTTCAAGAAATTTTTGAGATTAGAGGAAGGTTGGAGACCTGTCAGTCAGTAGTATTAGTATATAGTATATAGTAAAGAAACAGCTTGTGCTTTGCTTCTCTGCCGTGTTGTTCTCAGGACTATGGTAGTAATTGTCTCTCTCATGTTCAGAACTAGTTTTTGCTTTGTGCCCTGTTTAACCTTGCTCTCTTATCTGTCTTCAATGATTCATTCAGTGAAACAATGCTTGACACTTCTTTTTTGTCATTGTTGGATTGCTGTGGACAGGTCTGAGTACAAACCCACTTCAACCTATTATCACAAGACAGCAACCAATTACCTAAGGAATACTCACCTGCAATATGCCTGCCCACTGTTCACCACTCTCTCAGTCCATTCAAACATGTAGGAACAAGCAGTTAATGCAGATGAGGAGTATGGAGCTAGTTCGGGAGCAGCAGGCAACAATAGTAAAAAAGACCGAGTTCACAATATCAGACAATATTCTTCAGGCCTAGGACAATGGAAGGCTTAAGGCTCCACTGGAGAAAAAGAAATTGCATGGAAAGACCAAAGATTAAAGGCCTTTCAACACCAGTTTGACCTACTTTAACCAGAGGCCCAGCTCCAACCCTTTGCAGGCTTGAGACATTTATTATAATAGAGGCTTCAAGAGTACATTGATTAAGATGGATCTTTACAAGAAACTACAACCAAATGATTTGGGGGGTTTTTGTTTGTTGTTTGGGGTTTTTTTTTTTTTTTGGCAAAACTCAAGTGAAGATTTAGATTTGTAGTGGCGGTAGCTGAGGAGTTAGAGCTCATCTACTAATCAGAAGGTTTGTGGTAAAATCCCTGGCTGCATGCCTAAGGATCCTTTGACAAGGTACTGAACCATAAGCTGGTCTCCGATGCATTCACTGGAGTGTGAATGTTGGATACAAAGTATGTAGAAAAATGTGCTTGTGTGAATGGGTGAATTAGGCATGTTGTATAAAGCGTTTTGAGTACTCAAGTAGAGTAGTAGTAGTATTTCTTTTTCTCTTTTATTTACAGTAAGCTTTAAGTGTGATATACCTTCTATACTAGGGGAGTGTTTTTTATACAACCAACTTAAGCCATAAGTTGTACCTTACTAAAACCACTGAATGAAGCTCAACATTAAAGTTTCAGCAACACGAGCTGTATGGGATTGCTATGGGAAATAATTAAAAATGACATGATATTTAAAAATAAAAGCCTTGCCCTGCCTCAGCTATGAGCAGCAGATGGTGCTGATATACAGCTGAAGTTCAGACACTCCAGGCCAGTGCAGAGTCTTTCAGGTCAAAGCCCAACCTGGTGTCAGATAGCTTTGTTACCACATCTCTAATCTCTCTAACGTATCTCTCTTACCTTATCTTCTTAAATTTGAGAGATTGTCTTTTAGTCTCAAGATGCTCACCACATGTCAAACCACTTATGTTGATAGAATTGTCATGTAAATGTAAAACATAAAACATTAGTCAGCTGGTTATGAAATCAGTATGTGCTGTGAGAGGACTGCTGATCAGTTTCCATGGTAACCATTAGACTCACTGCCCTCATTTGGATAGAAAAGAAAACGCCAACGCTGCATCGTTTTGCACGTCCTCTAACGTGAAAATAACAAATAACAAAGTTTTACAGATTACAGTTTAGAGTAAAATGTCTATCATATATATTTAATCTCTGTAATATTCTGAATATTTATATTTTATATTTATATTGAGCTTTTTGTATATATTAGAGCTATTTCTTATATTTTGTAACTTTGTAATATATTGTAATATTTAATGTTGTTGATTCTGTAACTGTTCTTATTGTCTTGGAGCAACTGTAACCACATAATTTCCTTAGGGATTAATAAAGTCTTAAAGTCTGGACTGATGTGGTGAGCTGGAATAGATGAGGGAATATGGTGGCATGTTGGGTCCAGTAATTTAGAGGGTCATCTCCTCTTAGTAGATATGAGGCTGAGAGATAGTGCTGAACCTTAACTGTAGCACCATCAGTGACACTCTGCCCTTGGTTGGTTTCACCTACCCTGCTGTCAAAAACATCCCTCTTCATCATGTTCACTGGCGTCTTGCACTGTGGTGGCTGATGTTGATGGTGCACAAGGTTGTGAGTCTTACAGTCAGGTCCACTAGTGCCTAATCGAGTTCTTTTTTGCCTTCCTGTCCGGGAACAAAAGTAACAAATACTGAGTAAAGAAGAATGTCACCTGCAACTTTTGCAGGTGACATTCTCTTGATACAGACCTCGAATTAAATGTTCCATGTAGATTCGTGGTAGGGACCATACCTTGTGCACCAGTGTGCAATCATGTTGGAACAGGAAGGAGCCATCGTGTTCCCACAAACTGTTCCCACAAACTGTTCCCACAAACTGTTCCCACAAAGTTGGAAGCATGAAATAGTCTAATATGTCTTGATATGTAGAAACATTAAGAGTTTCTCTCACTGGAACTAAGGGGCCAAGACAACTCCTGACTGTACTGTACTACCACCATCATCAAGTACCCCCATGGTCACACGGCGAGTGGTTTTATGTACACAATGAGGTGGTGCAGTCAGACCAGGGAGGAGCCACACAGATATATCACCTCAAACTCCTCAAAACATGGAGAAAAAATGATACTGCTTCTCTGGTGAGTATGGTGAAGGACAGGTGGGGCAGGTGATGCCAAATTCCACCATTGCCACCTCCCTTGTGATGATCATCTCACGAAGGCCCAGAGAGTGGATGTTGCTGGACTGCATTTGCATTTTCCAGATATGTTCTCCCCCTTGCCCGGTTGTACCACTCTAACAGAGCCTTGGGTGACGTTGCATTCATGCCCCTATAAATTGCTTGAACATAAAAGACAAATTGTGTGGAAGGAACTGGCTGGGATGCTGAAAATGTGAGTAATATAAGAGTCACACAGTGCGTGGTGCAGCCCCATAGTTCTCGTGGTAAAGATAGATGTGGTCTATACAGTTATATGTTGACTAACACAAGGTGAATGAGGGTCACAGTTTGACACTTATCCCATGCCCCAGGTCAATGAGCTCCTGGACCTGTTAGGCACGACTTGTTTTTTCATGACACTGGATTTAACCAAGGGCTACTAGCAGATTCCCTTGTCCCTAGAGTCTACAGAGAAAGCGACTTTCTCCACTCCATACGGTTTGTACCAATTCGTCACACTTCCATTTGGCTTGTTTGGAGCCCAAACCTACATTTGCTGCCACCTGCTTGGATGATGTTATCATCCATAGTGACACCTGGGTGGAGTATATGTGGTGGCTGGCTATTACCGGCGGTATATGCCAAACTTTGCGGAGCTGACCAGCCCCTTGACCAACCTCACCTGTAAGGGTGCCCTAAATCTGGCCTGGTGGACGGAGCCGTACCAGACAGCCTTCCTGCTGGTTTAGAACGCTCTCTGTGGGGAGCCTCCTAATTTTTCCCTGGCTGGGGCCATTTTGTCCAACCAGGTAAAGGGGAAGGGACAGTGTGCCAAGGTGCTGGGAAAAAAAAGAGTTCATCTGTTAGTCAAACCTCAGATAGAGGCCGAACAATGCAGTTTTTGTCCTGGTTGTTGAACACTGAACCCGCTCTTTGGTGGCCTTAGTATCTCATCTGTTTTTTGCAGGTGATGGGATCCTGGATCATCAACAAAGCATATACGAGATTAAAGCCGTGGGAATAAGAATCATCACCTCCAAGTGTGATGGCATAGTCCTTAGCCAGTCCTCAACCATGCCTACCTTGGATATGAGCGATAGAGAGATAACTGAAGCCTAGATTAACAAGGTCCATGTCAGGTGTTGAGGAACCAGGACACACTGATGAGAAGTGGGCTAGTGGAGCAAGGAGGCAAAAGTGGGCAAGAGATGGGAACAGGGCACTGTTGGAATTCTACTACGCAAGTAACCCCAGCAGAAAGGGTTACATGAAGAGGATAGACAGGTGGCTCCAGCAGATCTCAGGAACAACATCAGAGATTTCTGTCCAGAAGAGCACAGTCCTAGAAACAGCAAAGATAATGCGCAGGACCCTCAAGCTCCCAGACCTCTAGTAGAGGAACCAAGGTTAGAGGATATGGAAAAAAGATTTATGGCCTGCATCTCTTATGTAGTCCTTTCTATGCAGATGGAGACCTGTTCAAATAAAGCCTTGGCCGTTTAGAGTAGAACGGATTATTTCATTCCAAATGCATTTGGAATACAAAACTGAAAAATAACATACATTTATCTGTCCAGATGACTGTGGCATCTGTGCAGGCACACTCATGGAGTGTGTGACTGTAGTTTATGCACATTCAGCTGAAACATTTTAGGGACTCTGTTGATTAATGTGTTTCTCTTCACTCCATCTGGTGTTTTTCATATTGTGTGTCCTGATGGGCCTCCAAGACCTCTCACCTCCAAGTGATGTTGTGTAATAAGCGAGGACAAGAGTTCTGCTGTGTCTTGTCATTTTAATCTCCTGTTCCGTTGGTATTTCCTGTCAGAGCAAAATGAAAATGGGGCTCCTTTGTATTCCTGACCTGGAGCATCTTAAGCAGTATTTTTAAACAATTTTTTTAGTTGTTCAGTTTCAGTATATATCATTTCCAACCCCTGAACTCTGGGCTATTATTCACCCTCAGAGTTCTATTTCAGCTCACAAGTGTGTTAAATGAATACACGGATCAGTGGACACATCAGTGAGCTTATTAAGATAATTTTTTTAAAAACAATCTATGAAAGATATTTCAGTTACAGTACAGTACAATTACAGTACTTTCTCCAGGCTGCTGACTTGAAAAATACATTTATTAAGACACAAATGTTAATATTTCAATTTGAATTGTATAGTTTGAAATAACAAACCTACTTTCAGAAACAAATTATGATTATGCCATGGCCCCCTGTCCTCGCTGGTTGACTCACCGTTCTTTCGCTTCTCTGACATGTGTGTGGGTGTGTGTGGGGGGTGGGGGGGGGATTTCTTGTAAACTTTCCATTTCACTCTTACTGCTATCCTTCTGTTACAAATCTCAGTTTGTACATGATTTAATTATTGATAAACATATTGATTTATTCTGTCTTGCAGCAGGATGATTATGTTATGTTATGCTAACTGTCCGAATGCCAGTACACATAACCAATGTCATAATTTTTTGGCAGTGGTGGTGAAGATATTTGCTATTAAGTGAAAATAGTATTTTAGATAGTATTTTGAATAAATATATTTTTAATTTTTATAGTATCCTATTTATTTTGTATGTGTGGTGTACCTTTACTGAGCAAAGTGCACTTCTGCTGCCCTCCATGTTAGCTGTAGCTGTTCTCTGTTGTTTTCTCATTTCTTAAGCTTCAGTTTTCACCACACCGGCTTGTTTCTGCAGTTGCATATTAGTCCGTGTTGTTAATTCACCTCTGTTTGCTTAAGAGCAACATGTTGAAAGCTAAAGAGATGGCATTATCATCTTCCCAGAGAGTCTGCATACAGATCAGTATTTAAGGTCTGACTCTCATCATCCACAGGAGTGGGTTTTTTTCATGCCTTCAATCTCTTCTTAAAGCCTTCACATGGAAACTGTAATATGTCAGCCTTCCAAATTTCCATTTATCATAGAGATCTATGCAATGATGTTGACAGCGCCTTAAAATAGTAAATAGAACTAGAGAAGCACAGACTGTTATAGAGCCTGACTCGAAACTGGTCCAAATACTTGGACTCCCCTCTTCACACCTCACTTCTGAAACCTTCCTGTTTCTATGACAACGACGCATAGAGGACCCAGTTAGCTTCACACTGAAAACAAAAGCCAACAGAACTCTTTTAATTTATCCTTCCAGTTTGTTGGACTCTTCCATGATTAGGCACATCCTGCTGCTTCCTGATAAAAACTGCTTTTAATGTGGTTTTGTGGTTTTCTTGGTTTAGACCTTTCAACAACACTATGTAGATTTTCACTGGGCACTAAGTCTCTAAGGCTTAGTCATTAAACCTTTAGGTTTAAATGACCTCTTGGCCTCCTTGCTCTCCCAGAAATCAGGATAAACATTTATACTTTCTCTGAATCTGAAGGGAACTTTATTGATAGGAAACTTTACAGTGTCCTCTTGCTCATCTGACACATGACTTGAGTCCAAAGGTGGATTATGACAAACAAGGCTAAGGTTGCATATAGGAGAAATACTCAAAGACTAGAAGAATGTATTATAAAGCTTTTTTTTTTGTATATTTATGCAGTGTTTAATTTTGGCAGTAGTTTTCTGTGCGTCTTCGGGTCAGTTTGCCTTTTTGGTCGTTTTCTTTGTTGTTGTTGTGGTTTTATATCTGTCTTTAGTTGCTTTGTAGTTTGTGTGTGCAGGAGTTTGGTGAGAATTTCTTTCTTGGCCAGATCTTTCTTGTGAATGAGCAGTAAGGAAAGAGAAAAACAGAGTGTTTTATTTAATTTTGGGTTTAAAGGCTGGTGAGCTGAAATGACTGAAATGGAGCTTAGCCGTCACCATGGTGATAGCTGAGTCAATGCCAAGGATTCCAGTAAACACCGAATGTAACAGAAATAAAAGCGAAAGGTCGCCACTTACAGGGAATTCCCGGGAAAATCCTGCACAATGAAATTTCAAAAAGCCCGTGGTAAGAAATAAAGACATAAATATCTTTATTGAAAGCAAGCAAAAAGAAACTGTACACATATTTACATATCATCTCTTATAACTCAGCAGATAATTCCACATCACACCAAGCGTGCAGCAGTACCACGGCGAGAGTTCGGAGGAAAGTGAAGACTTTCTGGAAGAGTTCAGCCATATGGTGTCAGTCAGAAAGTCTCTGTTAACAAGTTGAGCAACATCTTTGCTTTCCACAAATCTTTAAGCTGAGTAGTTCTCACTGAAGGAATGTTCACAGTCACTGAAAAGTCACTATCATAGCTGACCGTGGTAAGAATATAAAATGCTGCTGAAAGCTGACAGTGAACATTATTGCATTTAAGATTATTGAGCCATAGGTAGTGTTTATTTTTCAATAATCACATGTTGATTAGTGCTATGGATGTTAGTAACTTGCTGGAAGAACAGCCACATTTTAAAATTTGGCAGCCATGAACTTGGGAGTGTTAGCTGGATTTCTGGGTAGTTTTGTCACATGTTGGACAAAATTAGCTTTATGTGTGAACAGTTAGCAAGCCACATGTTGAAATATTTAAACTGTATATCAGGAGGTAGAATTCCCATATCCAAGGATAAGATATGATAGGATATGACAGGATAGGATAGGGTTTGATATTATCACATGCCGTGATACATGCCTGCTTTTGGCAAGTGGAAGATAGCTGTATGGCAATTCCTGTTGGGATATGAGGGTGTATTGGGAGGCTTAGACCATGTTGGGATTGTGAGAAGTGGTAGTAAAACATTAAGAGGTAGTAGTCACATTTTAGGAAATGCTAGCTATAGGTCAAGATGCGGTAACCACATAATTGGAGATGGTTAGCACACAACGCCTTATTAGAAGTGGTGGCCACATATCAGCATGTCTAATTCACATGGTATACATAACCACATGTGATAAAGCAGTAGCCATACACTGGGATGTGATTGGGCCATGAACTGTAAAACGCATCTGCAGAGGTGGCAGTTACATGTGACATGTAGCCATGTGATGGAACGTGTTAACCACACAGAAGCCACATGTTCCTGGATACTGAAAATCATTATGTCATTTGTTAGCCGCTTATTGCTGGGACAACATGGTCACACCTATGAATATCAAAGCCATGTGTTTAAAAGCACAAAGCACATGTTGAAATAAAAGCTATCGGTCATATTGAGATATTGTCCTGCAGCAGCCACATGGCACATGGTAGTCACATTTAAAAGAATCTGACAGCCATAGATTCAGATGTGTTGACGCTACACACTTGGTAGCTGCATGAACCAGGGGCCTTTTAGGCCGGGGTTGGCCTCAGGCTGAAGGTGGAGCAGACTGGGGTAGTTGATAAAAGCCTTTCTTCCTGGATCTCCTCACGTAGTCGAGGAACAGAGCAGAAGCTGCTAGCACAGTGGCGATGCAGACGGCTGGGATGATGATGACGCTGAAACTGGGTGGAAGCTTGGTACTTCTCTCTGCACAAGAAAATAGGCCAGTTTTGTGAAACTGTTTACAGAGCTGCTGTGGGTAACATATGTTCAAGTCAAACTTAAAAATCCAAACTAATTTACAGACCTCTGACACTGATGCTGAAGATTTTGACTTGGTACCCAAGGTCATTGGTCACGTTGACCTGGTATAACCCAGAGTCTTTGGCTGTGAGATTGACCAGTAGGAAAGTTCCATTGGTAGAATATAGCTCGGTGCCATTGGTCATTTTCTTAAGAATCACAGCTGACGGTGGGAAACTGATGGTTTGGCAGCAGACAGTGACATTTTGCCCCTCCTGGACCACTGTTGACGGCAGGATGTGGACTGTGGTGTTCCTCGGGGGAGCTGGATAAGGAAACAGATTAAAATTAGATCTTCCTTTTTGTTGTTGTTGTCATTGTACAACTACTTTTGCAGGAAATGTGAAAAGACCCAACTGAGAAACTTGTCATTTTGGATAAGTTAGCTTTGTTCTAACTAATATATTGTGTTCACACAATATATATTACAGTTTACAAATTACTACTAATATCGCTGTACTGATGGGACTTTTTGATTTTGTGGTCTGGTTTGCCACTAACTGTAGCAACGCCCTTGGTAAGATGCACATCCAGCTATAGCAAGGTATATTTGCATAGTACTTTCCCAGTCTTACTGTCCAATCAAAGCACTTTAGACCACAAGCAACTTATATACTCATATACTCAGAATGCACTTTATCCTATAAACTCTAAGAACACTATCTACATCAAATCCCCATGCAACTCAGCACCTATAGCTAAAGGTACAGTACTATCTTTGACGCAGTGCTAAAATCATGCTTTGCAGCATAAACCACAGTACACTGGGGTTACACTGTGTTGCTGGTTCTTGTAGTGTATTCTTCTGGTTTACAGGGTATTTTGCTGATTTTACAGTACATTCTGTAGACGCCGCTGCAAGTTCATTTTCTGTTGATCTTCCAGGCTTTAAATTCAAGAAACATTTCAGTCATAGTTTGACCAATTCAATTTTCAATTCAATTTTACTATTTAGCATCAAATCACAGCAACAATTGCCTCATATCTGTTTAAACTAACCCCCTCCCCTTTTAACATAAGGACGTGTAACCTAAATCTCAGTGGAAAGAGGGTCATACAGTGAACGTGAAAAGCGTGTGAAAGCAGCTCAGCTGAACCTGCTGACCTTCTGTCACACCTCTAACCAACACATCATCACCTGATAGTGGAGAGCCCTGCCACAGGAAAAACGAGCAGGTTTGCATGCCAGTTTGATACTAAACATTCTTTCACATTTTGCTTCTTTGCTTCTCTTTGTGTTTCATCATTTAGTAGGTCATCTACTCCTCACTGTTTCACTTACAGCTCATGGGGCCTTTCTATAAATATGATTATTTTTAACCAGTTGGGTTTAGAAGGCCCACAGACATAAATCTATTTTTATACCTGCCGCAACCTGGATCAGCTCTGAAGCAAGAGGAGACAGAGAAGTTTTGAATGTTTGGTAAAGAAGTGATCAGAATGTTTGCTTTCATAAGATTCCCTTTTGTGTTATTCAATGTATTTCAATCTCTTTCACTTGATGGCACTCTTAGGAAAACCGCAGCAGCAAAACGCTTTAACTTATACTGAGTTTTCATCCTTGACTGCATGGCTGCACTGAGCCTGGCAGCTGAAGTTCTGAACTAATAACTCCACTGTAATGCCGGGAGTTTGCTTTTTTCTCTGACAGCTGTAATCAGAAGCCAGAGACAGAAACAAAAACAAAAGGGAAACAAAGGGCTGATGAAGGTAGAGCGTGATTTAAAATATGGATGGATAAAATTTAAATTAGCTGATATAATAAGTTGATATAAACCACACTAAGGTGTGAATGTGAGTGTGAATGTTTGTCTCTTTCCCTGTCTCTCCCGCCTGGACATCTGTCCTTCCTCTCGCCCTCTCATGCTCCACAATTCCTCCACAATTAGATGGATGGATGGATGATTTTTTTGAAGTCTACAACATGTCATTCCCTCCTTTAAAAGCATATAAAAGAAGCCTGTTATAATTATTATTAATGATCTGACCTTTGACAGTGATGGAGTGAGAAGCCACTTCAGATCCATACTTGTTGGATGCTTCACACCGGTAAAGGTCAGAGTGTTCCAGCAGGATGGGGGAGAAGGTGAAGGTCAGTGGTGATGAGGTGGCTGGTTTGATTCTTCGAAGCTCCATCCCATTTCTGCTCAGCACCAGTGCTGGGGCCGGAGCTCCATCTGAGTGACAGCTAAAGGTCACGTGACGACCCTCCACCAGCTCCTCGCCTGGCCTAATTGACAGTGATGTATTCCTCGGAGGATCTGAAAAAGAATTCGATCCAGCTTTTAATAAAGCTGGATCTGAAAAAAAACAAGAGCTGCAGAAAAAACATAAAAACAAACACTTACAGTGGACCTGCAGATGGATGCTGTTCCTCTTGGACTTCCACAATTCTCCGCCTTCTTGCAGTAGGTCTGCGCTGCAGGTCAGCACCTGATGATCCTCGTCAACCCGGTGATGAAGACTAAAAGAGACGTTCTGTAAAAAACTGGAGAAACTGAACGACTTTTCCGCCACCATTTTGTTTCCCAAAAGCCACTGAATCCTCAGCTGGTTAACCCAGAAGACATTAATGACATCACAGCGGAAGACTGCTTCTTCACCCAGCAGGACAGGGCCAGGATTCTCCAGTACGGGTTCAATTGGAAACGCTGGAGAGAGAGAGAGAAGTAAGTAGGATTCAGGAGTGTGAAAGTATATAAATTGTGCCAATAAGAATCAGCTTCCAAAGATTTAAACATCAATTCATGGCTAATTACACATACGAATCATTTTACATCAAAGTCATCAGACATCAAAAATAAAGTTTTTTAAGCTTTTCTGATATTTTGGAATTTAAAACGGTGAATCATAGTTGGGATTCATGATCTGAAATTTTTAGATTCAAACTATCCACAGACCTCTAAGACCATGTGAAAAACCTGCAAAATGTCAGTACTGATTCCAGCCGATTCAAGGACCCTGAATCCTAGCCAAGACCCTTTCCTTCAAAATATACAAAGCTTTTTAAAGAAACTGTTAAAAAAAATTTGACTGCTAATCTAATACAATTTCAACCAATAAAATATGTTCATCTAAAACCTCCTCACTCATCTCATCAAGAGCTCTTCAGCCCAGCAGAGTGCCAAACTTCCTTAATATCCTATAAACCCACAGATCCCATTTCAAACCTTTGAAATGGGATCACTGAAATCTCAAATGGTCCACCTTCCAAAGCTTTAAAAACTCTTCAAATAATACTAGATTCCCCTGAAAGACCTCAAAAACCTCCTTAAATTAATTTCTGAAACCTAAATGAGTCTTTTTATGATTCTCAAAAACAATTTTGGTTCCACTGAATCGTTTTCAACACCTCTAAAAGCAGGGAACGTGGTTAAGGAACACTGTAAACTCTGAAAATACAACAACCAGTGGACTCTAAACTATGGAAGAGGATTAGGGCCACTGGGGGGGAAAAAGTGGGCACACCTTTTTTGTTTCTTTTCCAGATTTCTGAGATCAAAGTAAGAATTCTGACTTTAAAAACTTAGTAACAAAGTATAAAAATATTTGGAACACACGAGGCATGCAACAAACAACTGCATCTCTAAAATCTTTTTTCATTAAAAAGCAAGTTTAACAACTAGAATGTAAAAGTCTGTGAATGAAGAGCTGAGCAACCTTAAGTGACTTGGAAGACTTTTAGCAACTTGATCAGGATTGTGAAGTTATGGTCATTTTCCTGCTTCTTGTCCAGTGCCGTAACGAGGTCATGCACTCTAACAGATATCCCAAGTGTGGATGTAACTATCAGAAACACAGTCCTCGACTCCTTTCTGTGTGGGAGGATTTTGCATGTTTTCAGTCTTTGTTGAAGTGGTTGGGGGGTAAAGATGAGTGCATGGGCGAGTGTTTGGCTTCTTTCCCCCATGTTGTCATTTCCTGACAGAGCGTTGGAGTTCATCTTCTTCAGCTCAGATCTGACGGTCAACAAACCTTTTAAAATGAGCCTCTGTTTGTGGCTCTCAGATCACGAGCGTGTTAGTAATTGTTAGTCACTGCAGTTTTCCTAGGAGCTGCTTTTAGCTCTGATGAAGGGAACATGTGATCCGGTGAAACAGAGTCATTTTTTTTATAAAAACACACTGGCTTTGGAGAAAAATCTAGAAAGCCGGATCTAGGTTATCTGATCAGTCATGAAAACGGCGATGTTTGTCAGGGCATGCTCTGCTCTCTGTAACGCCAAACCAGTGAAAGCAGTGGTGTGCAGCTCTACCCCCACACTGATGAGCAGCTCGGCGTCAGGACATCTGTGCAAACATTACTAAGCCTCGTGTCTGTTATGAGCAGTTCGTCTTTAGATTGCACCTCTGAGATTATCGAATCTCTGACTCCTGTTGTGTGAGACTGCTGGGAATAAGACTGACAAACGTTGCATTTTCTTATGTTTTAGAACTTTTTTCCTGCTTGTGCTGTTCTGCTTCACTTGTAAGGGTTTCGTTTGAGTTTTTAGTACATAAAACTATTAAAATACGAGGACACAAGTCAGACACAACACAGTGTAAAGAAAACACCCAAAAACAACAACAAATCCTTTTCATTTATCTTTAAATTCCTTTAACTTCCTCTTTTAATTAATAATAATTAACAATTATTAAACAGTCTTTATCATATATTTTGCAGTACAATTCCTACTGTCAGTGACCCGGGGTTTATGTTTTTGGATGGTTCTGTTTTTCGGTGCAATAGGATATTCTCCTCAGAGATTAGATTCTCTGAGGGGTTTATGTTTAGTTTGCCTGTACTTTAGTGTTCTTATTAGATCCTCTGGTTTCTGTTTAGTATCTAGATCTTCCTCCCCTAAGGGTCTGATCTCCTCCTGTGGTTAGTTTGTCTTGTCTTCCCAGTCACCATGTCAAGCTTGCGTGTCTTGAGTCGGGGTGTCTATCAGAGTGTTCCTGTTTCTTTTTGATAGTCCTTGTCCTCTGTTCAGTTTACACATTAGGTCCAACTGTGTCTCCCGCCAGTTGCGCTTCCCTCGTTACCCTCCGTGTACATATTGTGTGTATTGTTCCTCGTCGAGTTGTCTGTGTGGCAAGCGTCAAGTCAGGTATTTCATGTTTAGGTTTTCCTGGTCGAAGTTTTCACGTCCCTGTTCGTGTTTCATGCCTTAGGTTCCCATTTCATCCTGTTTTCAGAGTCATGTACTCAGGTTTTAGTTGCTTTTCCCAGTTGAGGTTTTGTTGGGTTAGTCGTTGTGTCCCATTTGTTTGTTGCTCAGTTTTTCAGCTATCATAAAGGCTCGCTTTTAGTTTAAGCTTAGTTCTGTCTCTGGTGTCTTCATTTGGGTTCACTCCCCACTCGACACCTACTGCAATCTCTAAATGGTTTGAGAGGATTCTACTTAATAGGTTTAATAGGTGTGATTTGAAACAAATAAAGTGGCAGTGCGGGACTATAGCTGCTATCAGGTGTGTCAGACTCACAATAGACATGGACTTGAATGTTTCTGCTCCTGCTGACGGTCTCGCACTGAGCCTGGCAGCTATATTCACCCCGATCCTGGAGATCCAGGTCCTGCAGATGGAGCACAGAGAGTCCGTCCTGCGGCCAGGTTGTCTGGAGGATAGTCTGGTCTTTCCTCGACCAGGTGAGGAGGATGGGGGTGTGCAGACAGCCAGAGGCTTTGCAGCTCAGACTCAGAGCTGAACCTCTCGCTGCAGAGACCTGAGGACTCGCCTCGACCTGTAGAGGGTGAGCTGGAGGAACACAGACATCTTACCGATCCTGCATGTTCACACTGAAAGCATTTATTCTAATCTTGTCTGTAAAGGCTCTTTTAACAGGAGAGACTTTTTTACCCTTACACCATTAACTTGAATAGTTTTTCTCTCACTTTAAACATGGATCCAAACTAATCTGCAAAGAGGTTAAACTGGGTCTGGTGAATTGTAGCTTAATCATTAATTATAGCTAAGCCTCCTCTTTACTACAGAGGTTTGCACTCTGAAGTTCTCTTTACACAAGCATCCTTTTCTCTGTGGCTGCAGGGCTATGAGATCAAACTCAACAAATGTTTTGATAGGAATGTAACACTTCTCATTACTGTTCCTACTACTACTCCCTCATGTTGGAGGAACGACACACTTGACCTGCACCTGAAAAATTATAAATGAAATTGATGACTGTATTACTGGTATTGTTATATCAATTGTATTGCAAGCTAGATAGTGTGATATAATCTGTATCTATGATGCTTTATGTCTGCAATAATCTGGTGTGACATCTGAGGAAGAATATTCACAGCAGGTTGAAGGATCAGGAAATGGGATTAGAGACGTCCATCACAACACATGATGGTCACTTAGGAGTACCTTCACATGAGTTACTTTCATTAATTTCATTTCATATTAAAATTTGAGAGTTGTTGTGAGATCACGTTGTAAGATACAAACTGGAGGAAAGACTACCTCTGACAGTGATGGAGCTGGAGGCCTGCTGGGATCCGTACAGATTAGAGGCAACACACTGGTAGACATCGGAGTGTTCGAGCAGGGCGTAAGGCAGGTCGAAGATCATTGTGGAAGCTCTGTCAACGCTTTGAAGTTCTCTCCCATTCCTGCTCAGCACCAGTCTGGGGAGCGGAGCACCCTCTGAGCTACAGACAAAAGTCACCTGCTGACCCTCCACCACCTCCTCACCCGGAATTACAGAGAGGGAGGTGTTAGTGGGTGGACCTGTTTGGGAGACACAAGGGACACAACTGACTCATTGAAACTAAAGGGAGTGCACAGACTGAGAGTGAAACAGGACCATCACTCACTGTGAACCGTGATGTCCACGGTGCTACTGTTTGTTCCTTCCGTGTTTCGCGCATCACACTCGTACCGACCAGCCTCAGACAGTTCCACTGCTGTGAAGTTGAGCTGACTGCCTTGACCGCGTTGCAGAGTTCGGCCATCTGCTGTCCTGAAACTCCAGGTGATGGTCGGCTCAGGATTTCCCTCTGCCAAACAGGTGAGAGTGAGCGGAGAGCTGGCCATCACTTCCTTAGACTCCAACGTCTTCACAACAGGAGCATCTGGAGAGAGAGAAGGTTTTATCTTTATGAGGACACAGACAACAAGACTCAGACGTGAGGACTCAGAACCAAACCCAGACTCACATAAGACATTTATTGGCACTGTGCTTTCTCTGGTCCTCTTGTCATCTGGCAGGTCCTTCAGCTTCAGTGTGACCCTACAGGTGATATTCCTTCCCTGATCCATGTTTTCAGCTGTGAAGCTGTAGACAGACTGTACTGCCCCGGATTCGGTATCTTCCACTGTGGTCTGCAGGATAGCGTTCCCACTGTGCCAAGTGATGTTCACCTCCTCATCAGGATATATGTTAAATGCCTTGCAGGTCAGAGTGGAATTTACCCCCAGTTTGACATTGTCCTGGCCTGTGATGACAGGGTCCGATGGGAAGGCTAGAACAGCAGAGGCACAGAGGGCAGGTATTAATTCTTATAACAACAACAGTCTAATAGTAAATAAAAACGGTGCAATTCTACTTCTAGCACCTTAAGTTTGGTTCCAATGTGGTTTTTGTGTCTGGATAATTCCCCCTTCATAAGCACACAGTTTTTTAATGCTAACTTCTCTGCGTGGATGCTGGTGAGGCATGAAGGTACACCGACACAGACAGACAGCTGGTGACTGCTAGCACTACGGCTTTTGAAGCATTTTTAACGAAATTGCCAGACAAATAATATGACCAGCCAAATTCATCACCATCCTATTTGTTGCTTTTTTTGTATAACTGCTAATCCTTGAAATCGTGAGTTTACCCGTTTTAGTTGGCAAGTCAGATTAATAAACAAATTTAAATAAATTGCTTTGATTAGGCTGATTCTGGTGTCCATAATGATTCAGAGTGAGGCAGATTACATTGTACTTGCTACAGTGGATTTTTGTTTGTTGTAGTAGAATTAAAGTGATGCACTAGAAAAGCACATTGCTGGGAGTCTTTTACAGGACTTTAAAGCCAAGATTTGTTCGCCTTTTCGCTTGATTTTGGTAAGCAAAACTGCTCGGTATAGTGCGGAAAGGATCATGGTTTGGATTAAAATGGACCCCTTCACAAATCTAACTACGTATCACAAGGTCAAACTTCTTCTTCTTCCTCTGTGATGTGAGCCTTGGGAGGGTCGGAAGTAATCTAATGGATTACCCTGCACATTGAAAAATTATCCTAAGGTGACAGCAAGTGTTTTAAAGTAAAGTAAACGTGGTTATGAAAAATGAAGGCGTAGTATATTAGAGCAAGGAAACAGTATTTGGTGATGCAAGGGTCTTAGATATACTTAGACCTCTATTTCTCAGTGACTGCAAAAGGTTTTCATCCAAATTTCTGTGATTCCTAATCCAAATCTGCACTTCAATCTCATCTTGATCTTAGATTTAAAATCTACTTTATGTGTACAGAGGCAAAATTACAAAAATGCACTAAACTCACTTTGTTTTAAATAGAGCAATAATAAAATATATAACATAACATTTCAAATGTATGCTGCATTTTAGTGGTAACTCACAGTAAACCTGCACCTTGCGGCTCCCTTTTGTCTCGTTTCCATTGCAGCTGACTGCACACTGTATCCTTCCATCATGCTCCATCTTTACAGGCTCAAAGGTCAACACAGAACAAGTTTGGTTGGTGCTGATGGACCCGCTCAGAGGCCGGTCCCCCAGAAAGGACCAGGACACACTTGGCATTGTGGTACAGCCCTGAAACAAGCAGACCAGCTGCTGACGCTCACCCAGACCGAACAGAGCTGTTTCAGGAGTTATGTCCACCCGCAGAGCCAAAATGTGCTTCGATGACATCAGGAGCACAGCTGTGGACAGAAATAACAAAAATTATACAAAGCAACAACAAAGCTGGGCCAGATTCCACAAAAAACAGGTTTAGTGAAAAGTTAGAGTTTGTTAATCTTGAGTTGAACCTCAGGTAAACTTTGCCTCAAATACAGATGATGTACGATTGAGGCTGATGAATGGTTGCTCTTTTGATGCTTCCATCAGGATTCTGTTTCAGTTCAGTTTTATTTATATAGCGCCAAATCACAATAACAGTTGCCTCAAGGTGCTTTATATTGTAAGGTAAAGGTGCTGCAATAATACAAAAAAAGGAGAAAAAAAACCCCTCAATAATTAGACGACCTTTGGGGAGGAAGAGAGGACAAAAGACATTCTAAGAGAGCCAGAGATTTATAATAACTAATGATTAAATGCAAAAAGGTGTATAAACACACTGTGAGTGAAAAAAAGGTGACCGAAGAAGAAATATCATGGGAAGCTCCCAGCAAGCCTAGACCTATTGCATCATAACTAAGGGAGAATTCAGAATCACCAGAATTCTTAAGACTAATCTTAAAAGTAGAGTGAGGGCCTGTCTCCCGAGTCAAAACTGGGAGTTTGTTCCATAGAAGAGGGGCCTGAAAGCTGAAGGCTCTGCCTCCCATTCTACTTTTAATTTACTCTGGGAACCACAAGTAAGCCTGCAGTGTGAGAACAAAGTGCTCTAATGTGATATGGTACTATAAGGTCATTAAGATAAGATGGGGCCTGATTATTTAAGAGCTTGTATGTGAGGAGCAGGATTTTAAATTCAATTCTGGATTTAACAGGGAGCCAATGAAGGGAAGCCAATATAGGAGAAATATGCTCTCTCTTTCTAGTCCCTGTCAGTACTTTTGTTGCAGCATTTTGGATCAACTGAAAGCTCTTCAGGAAGTTTTAGAACATTCCAATAAGAAGGAATTACAGTAGTTCCAGCTAAAAGTAATAAATTCACAAACTAGTTTTTCAGCAACACTCTGAGACAGGTTGTTTCTAATTTTAGAGATGTTGCACAAATGGAAGAAAGCAGTCTTACATATTTGATTAATATGTGCATTGAAGGACATGTCCTGGTCAAAAATGACTCCAAGATTCCTCACAGTGTTACTGGAGGTCAAAGTAACCCCATCCAGAGTAAGAATCTGGTTGGGACCATATTTCTAAAATTTTAGGGCGAAGCACAATAACCTCAGTTTTATCTGAACTTAGAAGCAGAAAATTAGAGGTCATCCAGGTCTTTCTGTTATGTTTTTCCTGCAGTTTAACTAATTAGTGTGTGTAATCTGGCTTCATGGACAGATAAAGTTGAGTGTCATCTGCATAGCAGTGAAAATGTTATTGCTATGCTCTCTAATGATACTGCCTAAAGGAAGCATGTATAACAAAACTGGTCCTAGCACAGAACCCTGTGGAACTCCGGAATTAACCTCAGTGTGTGAAGAGGACTCTCCATTTACATGAAAATATGGAGTCTATTAGATAGATATGAGTCAAAACCTTTAACAACTACAGCATGCTCTAATCGCTGTAATAAAATATTATGGTCAACAGTATCGAACTCTGCACTGAGGTTTAGCAGGACAAGCACAGAGGTGAGTCCACTGTGAGAGGCCATCAGAAGTTATGATGGTTGTGTGTCTACCAAGCAATAACCTGTGGGACTAAAACAATTTAGCCAGTGTAGAAGAGGCAAAAACTGCAGTTCGTCTGTGCTTCCATGTTCAAATGTCCACGTTTACAACATTAAAAAGCATATTTACAGTTTGGTACAAATAAACAGTTTTGGTTTCTGTTGAGCTTCCACCTTCATAAAAACTTTATGATAGCTCATGTTTTTAGAACTCATTCATTTGGATACTGGCCAGACTTAAATTACGGGTGTGGTTGCTTTGATTGCTAGGGCTTGCAGCCTCGCCTTGTAAACTGTGCTGGACCTCTCCATCGTTTCTGTGGTACATTTTGGAATATCTTAATGGAGTGTGCGATAAAAATGACAAAATAGTCAATAAAAATGAGAGCCCAAATTCAGTAAGTAGAATGAGAAGAGAACTGAGGTGGCCAGGTGTCAGCCCTTCTGTCAGTTCAAGCAGCCACGGCCTGCCCCCACTATCAGTGCAGTTGTTATGAAGGGGAAACTTTCCACAGGCCAAAAGCTTTATTTGTACCATACTGCAAACACACTTTTTAATTCTGTGAAGCTGTGCATTTTAACCTGAGACTGACCCACTTTTAGAACCATCCTCGAGTGGCCATTACAGGAATTGGAGTTTCTGGCATTTTTGTGTTGTCACTCGGTCTCCAAATGTTTTTTTGTTTGTTTGTTGTTGGGGGTTTTTTGTTTGGTTTTTTTGATTGAGTTACACCAAAACATATAAGAGTTCACTGTAAATTGCAAAGGAAATGAAACATTTATTTTCATGAAGTTGAATGTGGCTTTTAGTGTGAGTTTTTGAATTTTCCTCATATTTTTACGCATGTTTCTACTTTTTATTCTTTATTTGCGCTATACTAACCACATGCACAAAAGCTGGTGAAAAAAACAAGAAAATGACGAACGAAATCTCAAATGAAAATCCAGAGGTTACAATAACCCCCACCCCCCCAAAAAATCTCTCTACGTTTAAAAGACATCACATAACAACCAGATTTATCAGAAGGAAGGACATTTACCTGAGATGAGCTGAACAAAGAGCCTGCGGACACACAGAAGATCCATCTTCTCCGCTGAGGCCACAAATACGCCGATGGATGGATGGATGGACGGATGATGGGCGGATGGATGGGTTCGTGAACAAACAGAGCAGCGTCTCGTTTCTCGGAGTTTCGGGATCTGAAGCAGAAAATCCGGCGATGATGAATCACAGAGGGTCTCTGAAGCCCTAAACAGGGCTGATGAAGCAAACGCCCCCTCCCGTCATCCAGCTCCAAGTGTGTGTCTGTGCACGCGCGGGCAACAGCGCCCTCTGCGGGACACGCGATGAGCGGGAAAACTTCACCGTCGCTTTGTGCTCCGTTTAGGGCCCCTCGGTCTTTCCTTCCGTTCTCTTTTCTGCATTCTGTCGCCTTTTCTTTCTCCTCGTGTCTGTGCACTACACGTTTCCATCTTTTTCTCATGCTTCTGTTAAATTTAGTTCTTCTCTACATGTGATATTCCTCGTTTCACACCTGGGTTATTTTCCTCTCACCTTTAGTTTCTCTTTTTATGCGAATCTGATGTTTTTTCAACGATCTTTTTCAGTGACATTAAATCAGCCACAAGACAGAAGTGTCACAGGCAGTGGTTATAGTAAGAAGGACAAATCAGCATTTTTATGAACATGAATTCACTCCAATGCTGCCTTCTCACTTAGATACATTTAGTCAAATATTTCCTTTTGCTGTCAGTGAACTGATGAAACAGCAGCAGAAATGCTGAATCACATTAAGGAGTAAATGAGCTGAATACAGTGAAGCTCTCACTATGGGGCCTCTGCCTGACTGATTGAATGATCTGGAAACTGAGTGATAACAGCCTGAGTGATTTACAGCCTCTGTGATTTAGCATTGATTAGTTTGATGAGGATTCAGACTAATCAATCCTTTTCCTGATGAAGTCAGAGAAAGTCTGGACACCCCTCCACCCCAGGCCCTGAGATATCTGACCTCTGATTTACTGAATCATCACTTCTGTTACTTGTGTTGCACTTTTCCTTTCTTTGTTCGTTCATCCCACACTAGTCTTGGACTTGGGACAGCTTCTTCTATGCTGGATTTGGCTTTTGTTTGTGTATGTGTGTGTGTTTTACACTTGGACTAATGTTGTAGAGAATCAGGTTGGTCATGTCCAGAAAAGTTTATTCTCAAATGGGGAGCACACGTGCGAGCACTGCAGGACGTTTTTGTCCCTGAACTTAAAAAACATCTTTGCACTCAGGAGTTGGCACTTCAGAGCCTTAACATCTTACATGCAAATCCACTGGGAGAGAGCCACAAAACTTAAGGGTTAAATGAAGCCTTAAGACTGGTTCGATTTGGGGTCTGAACTGGACTTGTCCTGTTCCAGACTTTTTTTCAAACCACACTCTGGTAGCATCAAAAGATCAAAAACAAACTCAGAGTCAGAGGAATTGTTTTATTTCCTGTTATTGCTCATACAGAAACTCTGCTAAAAGAAAAAAGAAACTACAACGTTTTTTAAACATTCCCTCAGTAAAACACTTGAGTAAGACATTAAATACACATCAGACATCCATTTCCACTTCTTCATAACAGCAACAAGTTGTGCAAAAATAAAAACCTATGCATTGCTCATATTTGCAGTGCTTAACAAATGTATTAGACCACCATCTAGTGTACGTTTTGTCACAGTTGACCTAACTCTGACCAAGTGTTTCAGTGGCTGAAACGTTCGATTCACAGTCCACTGTCCTGGATCAACTTTGGGTATGAAAACTTCAGGAAATTCAGTAATTTTTAGTTTTAAACAAGTTTGTGAAATACTTCTGAAATATTTGTTCTCGTGTAAAACCGGTGGTCTCATAAATTTGTTCAGAACTGTACGTGACTTTCATCCAAACGATTATTTCTGAGATATTTAAGGCACTTCACGTCAGTTTAGTTAAACCATCATGTGACCGAGGGACATCACCATCGAATAAAGATTTCAGAACGAGTGATCTCTCTGGGTTGGTAGCTGGAGCTTTTATTTTATTTGCCCACGAGTATGTTAAAAACCCTGGAATCTGCCACGAATGACATATAAACTCATTTCTTACACACACCATGAGTGCAAAGGAAAACAACACTGTGCTGATGTCATCATCAAGCGCGTTTAAAGCTTCAGGAAAGTTACACAGGGCATTGTTTTATCCAGCGCAGCGTGATCTGTATTTCACAGCAGGCTAAAAGCAGCAGTAAGGTGAAGCACATTAGTCAGCTGATGTGGTCTCACGTTCAGTCCTCTGCACACAGATAGAAATGACATGGTGCAATGACACCTTCTCATTCCTGTCTGGCTTAAGTTGTCCAAATTCCAAAGAAGACACAGTTAGGACTCTGGAAATGTAAATAAAGACTAAATGCAGTGATTTGCAGTGCTGAGCAGCTATAACCCTCTGTCAGACAAGAAAGGCACAACATTCCTCTCCCGGAGGTCCAGCTGCAGCTCTGCTTAGCTCCCAGATGTTCACAGACTGCTGTTGGAAGCAGAGGGAATGCTGCACTGTGGGAAATGTGAAAGTGTCCCACTCTTTCTGACACTGCTCATATTTTTCTTGAATGGCACATTTTCTCAGTTCATGTTCTCAGATATGTTTTCTGTGTTATAATGAGAATAAAATATGTTTACCACATTTGCAAATCCTTGTATTGTATTTATTTACATTTTACACAGGAGTCCAAATTTTGGGTTTTTGCAGGTTTAAATTAAAATAAAATCCTGAGGTGCTAGAAAAGGTTCTATGTTTCTAAAGTTCATAAACCTTTAGAAAGGTAAAAGGTGTTCTAATCTGGAGGCTCATTCTTGGAGGACGTTCCAGCAGAGAAAGTAAGTGTAACTTCCTGTTTCCTAGAGAAAGTTCCTGTGGCGATAACCTTTAGAATAATACAGAGCACTTATTTTCCACATAAAACAACACAGAAGATCACAGTCATTCCTAAAAAGAGGACTCTGCGGGCCACATAAACACACTAATCCATGCTCAGACTGACACCGTTAGCTAAACACAGAGCTTCCTGATGCTACTGACAGCAACAAGTGCTTCTAGTGTAAAGAGCATGCCTGCTGATGTCTGCTGTCCACATGGCTAAAACTAACCCTGATCCCACAGTTTAAACTCATTACTATACAACCACATGCTTCACTGCCTGCTAATCATTTTCCATTTACTGTTCACCTCCTTTAAATTGTTTCCCTTCCAGCTCTACTGGTTAGACTGTATAGAAAAGATGGCAGCCAAAATATCAGAAATCTTGCCTTGAATTAACTTCTTGTTGTTCTAAACTGTACTGAAGTGGAAGTGGTGCCTTGTTACCAAACTTTTAATTCAGTCTGACAAATTCATTCAGAGAGGTGAGGTTTCATTTTACAATCATGACGCTAAAAAACTAAACTGGTTCTTTAAGGTACAGTGAGTGACAACACACACATTCACACCCATTCTCACTTTAATACCCTGAGCTTAGTTAATGACATTCTGTTTTTGGGTCCCTTATTCTTCTGCTATTAATAATGGTATTCCTTTAGATTAAATTAGACACACAAACACAAAAAAAGAGGGCTGATCGTCACATCAACCAAACAATATGCTGGTTAACCTATCAGAAGCCGGACGGAAATACTGTAACCATGATGACAGAGCAAATTGTCATCAGCTGATCCCTCACTTTACTAAAAAGTTACATTGATCATTAAAACAAAAATACAACTTTCTGTCACAAATATAAAATATATATTTTCCATGTAAATATATCTTCATCTGTGCGGACTATTTATTTACAGACAGCTCATTTACACAGTCTGACGAACAAGCAGCCATCACCTCACGGGAGATTCAGTCCTGACAGAGAAAACATCTGAAGGTTCCCTCTGAACATCCAATTTAGGAGCCGGGTTGTGGAGAGAAAAAAGGAAAAAAAAAGAAAAATGTCTTCAGGTCAGTGGGTACTTTTAGTACTGGATGTACTCGGACTGAAGAGACTGAAAGAGAAAACAAACAGTGTGCTTAACTTTAGGGCAAATGTGATCCCTGCATTTCCTATGGGGGGCTTTAACAGAGCTGTGGGAGGACGATGTGGGAAAAGGAAATTCCAGATGAACTGACATTCATGAAATCAACTACAACAACCAGGGCTTATCTAAAACTTTTGCCCCATGCATGGTTGTTCATCATGATATTTACAATCTATATTGGTCATAGACATCATGGCCACCTTAAAAGTCTGTACAATAAAATTCAGAGTTCTTTCTAAAGTCATAGCTGAAAACATGAAAAGCTCTGCAGTACTCTGTGGAGCTGGTTCATGTCACCAGCACCAATATAAATTTAGCTGGGAATGACGTAACAACATGAAAGGGATTTTCTGAGTGTGTAAAACTAAAATAAGCACACCGGTGTCTAAACAGAGTTGTATCTACAATGTCTTTGTGTGTTGCTCCCTGCAGTCCATTTGCACTGTGCCTCTGCAGACATGCCCACATTTTTACAGTAGACACTGCTGCTCAGTTTTTCATTATTCCGAAAGCTCATTTTACATAATTGGCAACATTTTTCATCAGAAATATATGACTGTGTGCTTGATAACAACATTTCTCTGTGCTGTGGCTAACATATATAGTCTCTGTCACAGTAGCATTGCATTTATTCCATATCACTGGTCCTTGTCCATGTATGCCTACATGTATGCTAAAGCACTCACAAATACCTTGACTAAGCAGCAATTTTATGAACCGTTCAGAAACCAAGCTGTACGCACAGTGCATGCTGCAAAAAACTAAGTGAACCCTTAAATTTATTAACTCGTACAACCCCTGTTAGCATCTCCATCAGATGCTTCCTGTAGCTGATTATAGTGCTTGCAGTCATGAGGAGGAATTCTGGGCCATTTCCTGCTACTTCCTACAACTGTTTGAGTTCATCAATATTTTGCAATGTCTTGATTAGTAAGCCTTCTTAGGACTCAACAAGTAGGAGGTCAGCACTGTGACCTGACACTGCTCCAAAACATTCATTTTTGCTGGTTCAACCGTTCTTAATTTCCCTAACATGCTGAATGTTAGGGAAATTAGCTTGTAAACTGCTGACTTGGCATTTTCCCCTAAAATTCCTCAACCCAGTTTTAAATGACTTGTTCCCTCAGGCTCTGAGGTAACAAATGCTTTACAGGAGGGACAAGGTTTTGTGTTTTATGTGCAGAGCCTTGGGAGTTTGTGATCACACCTCATGAGGTCACATCTCTATTTGCTGATGGATCTTTTCCATCTAGACTTTGTAAGCCTTAATCACAGAAGTGGTTCTCAAACAATGCTTGACTTGGGAAATGAAGTATACCATGTCACACTTCTATTTTCATCTTTAACACCTGAGAAACATCTGAGACCTTTGGATTCAGCCCAGAGGTTCACTTCTTTTTTTTCTAACCTGCACTTTGAGTGATTAGCTGCATATTTGGTAATAACATTGTGGTTTAGATGAGGATCATATCACACTTTAAGGTGATCAATCACATTTCTGGTATTTCACCAACTTTTTCCTGGAACTGTGGAAGACACAGTAGGTGAAATAATTATTGAACGTGTCACCAATCTTCTAACTAAGTATATTTCTAAAGGTACTATTGAAGTGAAATTCTCTCCAGATGTTGGTAACAACCCATCGAATCCATACATGCAAAGAAATGAAACCATAGGTGTTCTTAAATTAAGTTATATGTAATAATGAGAAGGACACAGGGAAAAGTATTGAATACGCTTACTGAAATGTATTTAATACTTTGTACAAAACCCTGTATGGTGAAACTAGGCAGGTGCACTGATTGGGTGTGATTTTGGCCCATTCTGACGGCCCCTACTATGATCTTTTAGCTTTAGTTCTTTCCATACATTTTAAATCAGATTCATGTCAGCTGACTGGCTGCGCCATTCAAGCAGCTTTATTTTCTTCTCTGAAACCAGCTCAGAGTTTTGTTGCCTGTGTGTTTGGGATCGCTGTCTTGCTGAAATGTCCACCATCGTTTCATCTCCATCATCCTGGTAGATGGCAGCAGATTTTTATCAAAAATGTCTTGGTACATTTTTCCATTCATTCTTCCTTCAAAACTGCCACTGCCGTATACTTAAAAGCCCCACACCATGATGTCCCCACCTTCAAACTTCACTGTTGTCCTTGGGGTGATATGCAGTGGCTTTTGGTCCCCAAACATGGTGTGTGTTATGGCATTCAAAGAGTTCAGTTTTGGTCTCATCTGACCAGAATATATTATCCCAGTATTTCACAGGGCTCTTGGACAACACTTCAGAATTTTTTTTTTCACTCCTCTGTCTGAAATCTTGCACAGGCTACCCGGTCGTGGTTGGTTTATGTAGTAATGATGTTCTTTCCACTTCTGGATTATGGCGCAGCAGTGCTCACTGGAACTCACTGGAGCACTGTAAAAATTCTAATGTAACCAATGCCATCAGTATGTTTTACCAAATCTTGAGATGTTTCTTTGTATGAGACACCTTTTCATAGGCCATCAGTTGGCACTGAACCAGCTGATATTAGTTTGCACTAAGTGGTAGGATTGCTTTCTAATTACTGACAGATTTCAGCTGCTGGCATGACTTTTCATGCCTGTTTGCACCTCCCTTTCTTAATCAGTTCAATACTTTTTCCTTTATCATTTCTTATTATTACACATAATTTATGGACATCTACAGTTTCTTGAAGAAGTTTCACCTCTCATCTGAGAAGCTTCTTCAGTTCTGTGTGTGTGCGTTTCCCTGTAAGTCAACAAACACAGACCAGCATCTACTCTGTGACTCACACCACTCATCACAAACTTGGGAGTAATCAGGAGCCTGCAGCACCGAGCAGAAAACATTCCCTCTAAAGCAGAAGGGAAAGAAAAGGAACACACCCATGTAAAGAAAGCTCTTAAAACACGTGGTTATCTCAACTGGGCTTTCATCAAATCAGGAAAGATGCACAGTAAACAAAGGTCAAATGACAAACAGAACAACATGGTCATCCCTATGTAGCAGGTTTATAAGAGAAACTCAGGAGAATTTTGTATAAGCATGAGCTCCCAGCCGCACCCTCAGACAAAAACGAGTTCATCCCAAGGACAAAACTCCCAAACACAAACTAACCCACTTCATAAAGGTATGGCACAACATAGAAGAGCCACCTCGACAAGACAAGACTCAGTTGTACACCTGCAACTAAATGTTAAAGGTCACTCTTTCGAGGATGCCAATGTTCACACTTTGGACAGAGGAGACAGACAGTTTGAAAAAGGAGTTAAAGAAGCCATCTATGCCCACTGTTAACGACCATCCTTGAACACAGGGGGTGGTTTAGGACCCCAACTGTCTGCCACATACAATGCAGTTTTGAGATCCTTTCCCAGGTGCCTTAACACCCACTCACATCTTGCATCAGGTGTCAATAGTTTACATGATAGGGTGAGCTATCACAATGGTTTCACCTGAAACCTCTGCTAATAATAACCCACATCCTTTTTGACACCTTGGCTCATGTGATGACAGACATGGCGCACAGTGTGACGTCAAAAAAGGCGCACACCTTTGACGCTGCGTTTTCTCCATTTTCCTCGTCCACACGTAAATGCAAAAACTGAGTTTTCGAAAATCTCCACCCTGGCAGGCGTTTTTAAAAATCTCTGTTTTCAGTGACCGAAAACGCCGTTTACGTGTGGACGAAAGGTGCAAACGCATAGAAAAATCTCCGTTTTCAAAAATACCCGGGTACATGTAGACGTAGCCTTAAAGTCCAGTCATTTCTCTTTCTCTACATATGTAGTTGGATTTCTTTGCATGTGTGGATTGAATGTGTTGTTACTGACATTGGTTGAGAGTTCTCAAGAACACCTTCAGAAATATATCTACTTAGAAAATTGGTGACATGTTCAATGATTCAATGATCATTTTACCTGCTGTATCCAGTTGTTAAACCTCTAAAAAAAATTGGATCGTTGAATTTAGATTTGTCATCAAGCGCAGAAGACTACCTGTTATTGGACATGTTTACACACGTACATATCCAAGTAACACCTACAACTCACTCTCAAATGTGTTATATTCAAACTTTAGTTACAATAAGTTAACTCTTTTTAGGGATTGAAATCTGAGCAGGTTCCTCAGCTCAGCAGCAGCTTTGTGTTAAGTGTGAGTGACGTTAACATGACTGAGAGAAACATAAGGAGCGAAACGCCACCGAAATACACTGATTCATACCTCCATTAACTAAACAACATCTTTAAAAACTGAGATTCACCAGGTTCATCATGATATTAAAAAGAAACAAGAGGATCATTATCATCCCATTTATAAACCCCCAAATTAAAACATTTTAAAGGAAGAATGCTTTGATTAAAACAAACAAAAAAGAGTTCTAATGACAAGGTGTTTTTCAACCTGCAAATACTGGGTATTGTATTTATAGTTGTAAATCTTTGTCAATAATATGTACAAAATATTAAATCTTTAGGAGAACATAAACACAATAAGGCATATAAATGCATTTATTAGAATGGTTGTCAATTACTTAGTTGTCTGTTAACAGATAAGTGAGTTATTTACAGGCTTTGAGGCTTCTGTCACAGCAGCTCATCCTATACCGTGTTGCTTTTTGTTTTGGTTTTATTTTGAAGTGGTGACACCTTATCATTGGATCCCTTGTTCTTGTTGTTACTGTCCAGTCAGAACACTGATCAGTTCAGAAACACCAGAGAAGGAAACGGAAAACAGCAGAGGTCATGGATCAGAAACACACTGGAAACATCAGCTATTAACAAGCTGTGTTTTTACTGGCTGAGAGTCAAAATGTTCCAGAGCAACCACTGTACATTATTAACACACTTCCAAAAAAAAAAAAAAAACCAGAAGCCACAGATACAAGATTGAACTCTGTTTTCATATTTTGCTGTTGTAAACTTGCAGACTGTATGTAAAAGTATGTATCCATGTGGTGTCACTCATCTCAGAATTTGTTTTTTGGCCCTTTCTTGAGCCAGCATGCATACACTATGCACAGACATATTGAGTAGTCAGTACTAAATAATCCACAAAAACTATGGAAAGGAGCTATTCTGTGACTACAGGTAATTTGTACACCTGCCAATCAAATAAGCCAGGTTTCAGATTCAACTGAGCGACTCATCTTAAAAATAAATAAATCACCCACCCTGTTTAGCAGGTATCCAGGGTAAAATCAGTAAAGACCAAAACTATTTTGTGTAGCAGGTCATTAACCTGGTTATGTCATGGCTGAAGTTCACCAATCAAAGTCTAAGAGTTACTGCTCAAGTGCCTTAAAAAAATCTGCTGTTGCATCCAGTGTGTTAGTGACATGAAAACAGAGAGCCAAGCAACACAGAGGGAGGGGCCAAGCTGCTGCTGTGTCAGAGGACTTACAGGTATAGAGCGGCTCAGGTAGCGTCCTGAGGGGCCCTTTATTGCGCTGTAGGGCCCAGGGCCCCTGTAGGGCCTGAAGTCCTGAGGTCCTGGTTGAACCAGGCCTTTTCCTGTTGGGGGTACTGCAGGGCTGCTGTATAGACTGACGTTGTTGTTGACTTCATGCTGTATGCTGCGAGGTCCATTACCATAGCGAGAGACAGATGGTGGAGTAAAAGATGATGACGGGGAGCTTAGAGAGAGAGAAGACGAAGACGAGGACGGGGGAGGAAGAGAGGAGTACAGAGTCTTCCTGTCCTTCTCGGTGTCAGCAGCGTACAGATCACTGAGAGAGCTGGCCAATCGAGAGCTCAGATTTGAGCTGAAGTCAGCAGGCATACAACACACAAACAAATGATTACAACATACAATACAGCTAATATAATGCAACACGTCTGCTCCATCTGAATTCAAGTCAGTGTAAAGGTGACAACACTGGTTTAAAGCGGATTCCTGTTACTTTTGCTTAAATCCGTTTAAATCCAGTTTAAACCTGAATCAGGTTCAATCAGCCATTGTTAAAACACAAGTTGAAAATCAGCCAAGTGCTTTTACTAAATGGTAAATGGACTTGTTCTTGTATAGTGCATTTCTACTCTGAGTACTCTTTTTGTAACTTCCCTCAATCACCCTTTCACACACACTTTCTATCCAACATTCACACACGCTCATACTTCACTGCATCATCCAACCCTAGGAGTTGCTGCTCAAGTGCCTTAAAGAAATCTGATGTTGCATGGGTTAGTATCTGGCATGCAGACTGGGGCAGATGGGACTGAACCACTAACTCTCTGATTAGTAGGTGACCTGCTCTACCACCTGAGCTACAGCCACTAGTACTTCTGACAGGTACTACATGTAGTGTGTTAGTACTACAGAGCGAGAAAGTAGGAGAGTACTGAGTTCAGAAGAAAAGGAGTAGGTTATAAAGGAGGTGATGTGATGTAGGTGAGAAGGGTGTGATAAAGGAGGTCTTTGGGATCACTGACCTCCTGATGTTTGACATTGTTGATGACGGACTCTTCCCGATCCTCTTGGCTGCAGCAGAACTGGAGGATGTCGGGTACTTGGTGGACTTGAATGGGGAAGTGGCGCCCATCGACAGTCTGGACACAAACACACAAACTGTGATCAAAAGTCACGATTCCTTTGTCATCATGTGCACTGAGGAAAGCTTTCATGTTTGGCTGTGAAGAATTGTACCTGAGTGGTTGTGAGGATGATCTACTGTGCACATTTAACTCCTCCACTCTGAAAAATGACAATGCAGGCTCAGAACAAAACTTAAGAGAAGACAAACTACATGCTGGTGCATAAAAAAAAAATCAGCCTGCCACGTTTCAGCAGGGGAAGAAGGAGGAATTTTTCCCAATCCTGAAAAATTGCTTAGCACTGAACTAAAAATATTTTTTATAAAACACGACTTTCTCGTGACTTTATAAAATTTGAGGAAACCGGACATTGTGAAGAACAAATGAAGTGGTGGCACGCCTAAGAACCATTAACAGCAGATGAACGGTATATAAAAGTCATTTCTTTAAGAAACAGAAAAAAAACAGCAAAGACCTGACACAGAACCTGAAAGTTCAGCTGATCGCGCCATTGTAAGATGATGAAAGTGGTTCCCTTAGCTTGAGAATTGGTCGTTCCCTTTTCAAGTAAATGGCCTGCTTGACTCCTTACCCATCTTTCACCATCTTACAATGCTGTGATTGCAGCCATTCCCCAAACCTTTGTGAATGGTACTCATGGCCATTGACCAGTGGTCATGTCATCAGACTGACCTCACAGCCCATTAGTTAGTCAGTGTTGCTAGTTTCAGCCATTATGCAAATGTACCGCTTATAAGTTGTGCAGTCAGCTGAGTTTGAAGAGATCACATTTTTCCCACTGAAAAGTTTCAGCTGTAATGGGCGGTACTGATTTGGTTTTAGTACCTCAGGGCACTAGTAGTGGCTGGACGGGGGGAGCGTCGGCTCTTTAAGGCTCTCAGTTTGTCTCCCTGAGTCAGGCCCAGCCCAGTGTCTGTTTGCTCACCCTGAAACATAAAACAAAAATACCGTATGACAGCTGACATGTTGTACTTAACAATGAGAATAAACTCACAATAAATAAATAAATTACGCTATTAACAATAATAATGACATAATAATCATAATGATGTAAAAGAAAAACTAACGGTAAGTAATCAACAGCTGATCCTGACCGATCAGCAGTCAAAGACAAAGCTCCTGTTTCCAACTTAATCCTATCATCAAGAAAAGCCTAAGACTAAATAGTCATGCAAAAACTAAACACCAATTCAATCTTTAAAGCTCAATACACTTAAATAAAAGCAGTCCAGCTTTAAATTTTTAATTGTGCAATATTTTGGGAGTTTGTTGAATTACCTCACAGAAAATTCACTTCTTTGAAATATTGTAATGTGTTAAGAAACACAAAGAGGAAACAAGACATTTTTTTGATAAACATCACATAATGTGTTTTGAGGATACTGATTATGATGGCTGAAGTTTGAGGGTAAGGACAATTTCAGGTGATATACACAAAGCTTCTTCAATGTGCCTGTTCTCTGTGTGTGTGTGTGTGTGTGTGTGTGTGTCCTACCTCCTGTAGTTGGTCGGAGCTCTGCGATCTGGACAAGTTGCCGTTAGGGTTTGTGTTGATGTGTGTAGGGTTTAATGTGAGCTCCTCCATACTGGTGATGAGATGAGGCACAGCCCTCTCCTCCTGCTTGGCTTTTTGGGAATGCTGATTGTCTCCGAGTGACCACAGCGCTGCCTGCTTCCTGTTAATGCAAACACACATATTTTAACTCTCACTGTTAATGCTACAACTGGCTTTCTTTAAAGATCCTGCTTCAAAGTTGCTTAAATTTTGTCTCATGCAAATAGAAAACTTATGTGGATTAATGTTTTCGTAGGATCAAGCCAGACCCTGGATCTTTTTGTTCTTTGAAGCTGTTGCTTGACTGATTGATATAGCAACCAAACCTTAAACCCATTTGGTTAATCTTAATTCTCTTGTGGATTTGAAGGCTTATTGGATTGAAGAACCAAATAAACAGGATCAATATAACTAGCAAACTGAGCCTTGTTTTAACTAACTTACAGACAACAGGACCCTGAATTGCAAACTGCTATATCCCAACAAAACATTAATTTGTCACACTGGATAAAAAATTGTTTTTGAAGTGATAGATCACAAATTAAAAACTTAAGCAATTAAAAGTTTCAGCTGTTTGTTGAGTAGCTAAAGCGCTCCGACTCAAACCACTATGTGCTGATATGACTGAAATCTTCACCACGTTCAAACATGTGTTCACAGAAACTGGCTTAATGACAAAACAAACTGAGCTGCTCTATACTAGCCTGCAGTAACGTGGTAATCTGATTACAGGTTTTAAGAGCAAAACTGGATGGTCACACATTAAAGTAGTTTCTGCACTGTTTCAGATGCAGGATGAATACAGGATGAGGCTATTTTGAGGCACTATAAAATAAACTTTATTTTCAGCAGTCACCAAAACATAGAAACGGAATATATAGAAGTCACCAGTTAAATCTTCTATAAACTAAATTTAAAAGTCGACTGCCCTGTAAGGTTTTTGTTTTTTTTAAATGATATTACCATCACAATATTTTCTGTTTCATTTCTTTTGGTTTCTTTCTGGGAGTCAGTGCTGGTGGTCATAAGTATCACACCTTCCATTTACTTTCATGTGTTTCTCACATTTACTAGAATACCCGTGATCCAGGATCATTTCCTCTCTTTCATGTAGACAGGAGAGAATGAATGTTACATTAATTTGTTGCACCATCATGTGGTACAAACTGGCATTACACAAAACTATGGTTCAGGTTTTTTGTTTGTTTGTTTGTTTTTTTACACTGCACCTGTAGTAGATACAGTTGTGGTCAGAGCTTTACTTTCACAAATCACAAGCATGGATGGCAAGGTATTTTTGGATGGTGGAATAATACAGACATCATTTATGACTGTATTATTACTGTATTATAATTTTGGTGCACAAGTTTGAATTTATTTTGGATTTTCTTTAATTTTTCTTTAACACAGAATCAAAATAATACATAGAGGCTCCTCCAAAATTTCTTTAGGACGTTTTAGATGTCACAAGCCTTTGGTTACTTTCAATAATTTACACCCATCTCTACTCTGGCTGTGTCGCAGAATACTTAAAGACAGCCTCTTTACAACCATCATCAAAAAATATGGTTTTGATCCCACTGACCAATCTCAAAGTTACTTTTTATAGTGACATTTTTGGAAAGGCTCTCTACACCTACGTCAGAGCAACGTCTTTGAAAAAAAACTTTCAGGTTCACAGCACTGAGGCTGTGCTTATTATGGTAACATGACATTGTAAGTGGTATTATCTTATATTAGGGAATGGATGTGTGTAATTAAAAAAAATGAACTCATACTGTATAAAACAGTTAAAACTCGTTTAGATAAACTTCCTCCAAGCATCAAGTCCTTCATTTGTCCTTTATCAGTTTATGCAAAATCAGCTGTCAGTAACCTGGGAGTGATATTCAATTCTAATTTCATCTTTGTGAAACATGAACAAGATCACCAGGTCCTGCTACTACCAAGAAATATCACAAGGACAGGATCATCTGAGAAGCAGAATTGTAGATTTACACAAGTTGGGAAGATATTTTTCCGGACCACTTTCTAAAGAACCGTTCTTCCCTTTTATGGTCAGATGAGAAAATGCCTGAGCTGTTTAGCCAAAATGACAGGAGATATGTTTGGAGGAGTAAAGGTGAGGGTTTCAAACCTAAGAACACTGTACCAACTGTCAAGCATGGTGCTGCTCATGCATCATGCTCTGGGGCTGTTTTCCTGCCAGTGGTACTGGTGCACTGCATAAAGAGGATATAATGAAGAAGAACAACAACTACCTCAAAATTATTCAGCTTCAGCCGAACTCAACAGCTAGATGGTTAAAACCTGTGCCCCCAATCTTTTTTTTGTTTGTTTTAAATACTTAAAGATGAATGGCTATATAATCATTCCACCCTGCAAAAAGAACAGCTAAAAAAATAATTAAAAGCCCAGAATTTCAGTAACATTAATGCCCCATGATGACTATGTGTAAACTTGACCAAAAATATAGATGTTTTTTGGCCAAAATATGAGTAAATTTTGGAAGCAAGTTAGTTTGATGCATGATACAACTGATTACTGTTTATCTTTACATCTTAAGAATTTGTTTGTTGTTCTTTCTCAAAGATGAAAACAGCACAAAAATAAAAGGCAGAGATACAATCAAACAAATAATGAGAGACCCACTCCTCCAAGAAGTTCTGCTGGGGTCCAATCACAGAGCCCGGTCTGCAGATCCGTATCCATGCGATGGCCTCACCTGCCGTGAAGCGGTAATGTTTCATCAGGTAACAGCCAATTAGAGTTCCCGTCCTGCCCAGACCAGCTGACAGAAAGACCAAGAAGTGAACCAGTGAGTCAGCAGAGAAGTATTAAAGTGGACTTCAAACAGCCTTCTTGTTTGTTTCTATCATAAACTCTGTGGATAAACACCACTGACTCACTGCACTAACTACAGATCAGCACCAAATGCTAAATGACAATAGACGGGTCATTCCCGTTAAACTTCTAAAGCCTGCCTGAAGGGTCTAGGGCTGGGGTGTCCAAATCCAGGCCTCGAGGGCCGGTGTCCTGCAGGTTTTAGATGTGTCCTTGGCCCAATACAGCTGATTCAAAAGGCTAAATTACCTCCTCAACATGTCTTGAAGTTCTCCAGAGGCCTGGTAATGAACTAATCATTTGATTCAGGTGTGCTGACCCAGGGTGAGATCTAAAACCTGCAGGACACCGGCCCTTAAGGCCTGGATTTGGACACCCCTGGTCTAGGGATTTGGAAAAATCCCCTCGCCTGCTCCAAAATGCCCAGCCGGGCATCAAGGCAGGATGAATCATCCTATTTCACATATAACCATACCTGCAGCAAACAGGGGTGAGTCTAAAGGGGGGCATGGGGTGTACTAGATCATATTTATTTCAAGGTATTCATAACACTTTTTCAGGTTCAAAGTGAAATAATATAAAATACTGTGTTAATTAAATTGTGTCAATATTTTTTAAAGTTTTTCTCTTTTTTTTTTACAAGCTAATAAAAATGTACATGAGTAAAACTGTGAGCCACTGACCAGGGGGATTTTAGGTTGGACACTGAATTATTATTAATATTAATTAACTTCTACACCATCAGAACTAGATAGAGGACCTACCCTTGCAGTGGACGGCCACAGCACCATCTGTATTCTCACAGATGTGCAGAAAGCGCCGTGCGATGATGTCATTGGGTGTGGTGCCATCTGGGAAGAAAAGGTCGTAGTGGTTGAAGCCTGCATCAGTGAAGCGTTTGGCGTCGTAGATCTTCTTGTTAAGACGGATGATAGTAGTCACATTGTGTTTTCTGAAGTATGGGAAGTAAGCCTCAGGAGCATGCAGAGGGTAACCTGCAGTAGGCAGAATGACAACAGATGTCACTTACATCCTTTAATGCTTTTGTTTCATTGGGAGACTAAATAGGCCTGACTTTGGTCAATGTAGTCACACCTGGTTAAGCTCTTTTCACATCATCTAAGGAGAACAGAGGTGATGAAAAAAACAGTCTGTAATACTACAAAAAAAACAAAAGAAAAAGTTTACTGCTCTATTGCTTCCTTTACCCAGAAAGGTACAACCTAACCCGGGTCCAGATAGGTGAGTGTATAAACTATTGCACTAATATGACACCATTAAAGACACATACTCCTTGGGGTTGCATGAAAAAGCTCAGCAGACTTTTACGCCGGATCCCCAATCTGCTGTGGTGGCCTGTTTGAATAAGAACTAATATCACTGGGTGACAAACAATCTACCCAAGATTTTAATGAATATTCCCCTGGCAGGAAATTTTAACTGATCAACTTCTGTGTGGGGCAGTTTTGAATAGATATGTCATTCAGTTCCTCCCCAAAAATTAATTAATAGCCCAACTCATCCCAGGAAAATAATCATTTACCAACTTTTTTCTTTTTTTATTAGCACTCCACATAAATATTCCTAAATGTAAGTTTTTATAAATTACATCCTTCAACTTGACTCAACTCTACTGTTTCCGTTGTTTTGCGCTCAGGCACCCTCCCTGTGCCTGGCTCGAGGGCGGGGCCCTAGTAAGCCTATCCCAGGCAGGGTGAACTATTCCCTGGATCTTCTGCTCTTAGGGGTTTTTGAATCATTCAATTTGCCATGGGAGACCCTACCAGGGGGCAAAAACATTTCACATTTCCAATGCCTAACTAACATCTACTCTTACCAGTAACAGTTTATAACGACACAAAATGAATACTGAGCAGACTGAGTTTATCTTATTGGCGCGGACCTCATAGTTTGTGTAAATTAAATGCTCACCCCTGCTATACCCCTGCTGGGGTAATGGTATTTGACCTTCTGATGATTTAACTGGAGGTGTTCTAACCCTAAACCCACTCCACCCCTCATTTCCCCAACCAACCAAATTGATAACAGACAAGAAAATTATAATATATGCTAAAACAACACACACACCCGACTGCCTTGCTATTGCAGAAAAGACAGGCTGCAGCCTGAACACGTTCACTCACCGTTCTCCACTTTAGTTTTAGGATGAGGACCACTGAAGGCCAAAAACTTTCCTGGTACAATCCAGTTCAGATCTCCATTCTCCACACGCTACCGACGAAAAAACAACAACAACAACAAAATGTTTTAGAAGATGTAGTCAAAATTCCATTAAGATCAAAAGCAAGCACACACATCAGGTTAAAGCTAATTACAAGACTATCAGTTATTTTGATCATGAATGAATGCTTGCAGTCACTACGCCAGAAATGATGATGAAAATTCTGAAAATTTGTCAGTCAAGATTTAACTAATAATGCCCTGAGAGTTGTACTTAATCAAATTACGAAAATTGCAAATAGGAGTGGTAGATGCTGTTTATGTAAACAAGGGGAACTCCCTGTATATTTATGTGTATTTCCATCAATATTTGATATAGATAAGAAGCGACAGGGGTCTAAGATGTACCTGTGTGCCAAGTTTGCTTGCTCAACTCATGATTTTGTGCATTAAAGTAAGATTCTTTCCATTCTGCAAGAGTGCTTTTGTCTACATAATGTGAGAATAGTAAACATCCTTTCAGTCTGCAAAACAAACACGCTGAATTTTGTATTCATTTTCTTTAAAACAAATCTTAATTCATTACAAATGCAGACAGAATTCAGTTTCTCTTTGTGTTTTGCTTTGATGTCTAAAGTTATATGACTGTCAACCAGGCTCAGATTATTGTTTTTTTTGTCTTTCTAAACCTTTCCCTTCTCCTAACTGAATTTTAAAGACTGACTTAATGAAGTAAACACAGGCAGCGGTTGGTAACTAATGATGTGAGTATTCATACCTCATAGTGTTCGTACTCGTCTACATCAAAGGCTTCAAAGTTGAAGAAGCCATGCTGCAGAGCCTGAAACACAGAACAGCTGACACTGTAAACAACTGAACAAAACTAAGGGCAGAAAGATCCGCAACAAAGCTGCAAGATGGCTGCAGTAATCGTCCAGCAGAGCAATAAAATATAAAGATATAAAAGATATAACAAAAATGTTAAAAATGTAGAACTCGGTACATTACAAGAGTAATTTGGACTATGTAAATGTAATGTGTGTAAACTCTACTAAAGACACAAAAAGAAACAGAAAATGTAATAATGCCCACACAAAAAAGGTAGTGTGGAACATCTACTGTGGAAAATAAATGTCATTAATCCAATGAACTAAGATTTTAAATTCAAGTCCTCAGCAGACGGCACATTGACCTCACCTTCCTGATGCCCAGCAAGCAGTCCAACACAGTCAGGTTGAAGGTGCAATTCCCAAAAGAAGCATCCCTGCAGAGATACATATTGTGAAGACACCATACAGCAGCTTAGCCCATATACTAGGAAGCTAATAGACATTACACAATTCAAAAACTCCATTTAACACAACACCAACAAAGCACCCTGTCCATTGACAGTGTGGCATTTGTGAGTAGTCCTGTGTAGTCTTTATGTAGGGTGCACGCCTCCTGGAAGAACAAGTCTCACTAGGAAAGTTTTAGGAGAGCAAAACAGGTTGTCTAACAGTTTTGGCATGCTAGCAGGATAAGCCTTTAAAGCTGCAGAGACTGGCTTTGAAGCCAATATTTTAGCTGGCCTGCCTGCTTGGTTTGTCCAACGACTATTTATTGAAGGTTATTTAAATAAGACAGCTGCAGCTTTTCTTGTCGGATGTATTTTAGACGTAAGATTGAAAAGGTCAGTCTTACAATGGATCATTACTGACATATTATTTGTTTAAGATCCATATTTTACACACTGTTTTCCCAGCTGTACTGAAAATGTACCCCAGCCCGAATAAACTGAACCGTTCCACTCTTCACTCCACTTTTCAGCAAAGGTCTTTGAAAAAGCCATCCACTGGCAGACTCTTCTTCTACGTCCTGAAGAGTGTCCCAGAAAGTTGACTCTGTTCATCCGGACGTAGCATTTTCAGTGGGAGAAACATTTCATCAATCATTCAAGTGACTTCTTCAGTCTCAGCTGACTACCGGTTTTCCCAACCAGTCACTTTCATGTTCATTAATGACCATTGATCAAAGGCCATGAGTACCATTCAGAGAGTTGGGGAATGGCTGCAGTCACAACATTGCAGATGGTGAAACATGTGTCCCTTAGGCCCCCTCCTCGATTCAGAGATGGTCTTTCCCTTTTCGCATAAATGGCCTCCTTGACTTGCCGCCCAAACCAACGTTCCTCCCTACCACATCCTAATCATTGAAAGAGTGTCCCCTGGCCTGAAGGTGTTTATAGACCGCATAGTCCTGGCCTGATGAGTTAGCTTTTATGTGTTGCGCTTCACCAGAGGTCGTTTGGTTTCCCCGATGTATAAATCATGGCAATCCTCCTGGCATTTCACAGCATACACTATAGTACTCTGTGTTGGGGGACCCGATCCTTGGGGTGGACCAATTTTTGGCGCAGCGTGTTTTGGGGTTTAAAAGCCACAGAGACGCAGTGTTTAGAGAAAATGTATCTCAACTGTTCCAACTCCTGACACATAAGGGATCGCTAAAGGTTTTCCCTTACGCAGCAGTTTTCCTTCTTCTCTCCTGGATCACCTGTAGCATTCCTGAGGTGCCTTCCCAGTTTTGACAAACATGCAGCTGGGATAACCACATTTACTCAGGGCCTCCTTGTTCGCTCTGTGTTGTAGCATCCTGATGACACCCAGTTTCACCCAGTCAACCCTTAAATACTGATCCGCATGTGTTGGTTTATGGTACACATCAACTTCTAAATGTCCCCCATTCCTGAAGCAAATCTCCCAGTCTAAGAAGGCTAGTCTGTTATTTTTCATATCCTCCTTGGTAAACTTGATGCGTTTGTCCACCAAGTTAATGTGATCAGTGAATTGTACGTACGAGATTTTGTTTTTTCCTCACCCAGCTGAAAACCTACACAAACCTTCATTCAGCTGATACTGAAGAAGTCACTGAAATGAGTGACGAAACGTTTCTCCCACTGAAAACTTCTACATCCACATGAACAGAATGAAATTCCTGGGATTTGCCTACCTGGATGATCTTTCCATGCTCCAAATTAACTCGTTATCAACAGGATTCTGCTGTTAGTAAGGTTTTTGAATTAAAAAAAAAAAAAAAGAGACTTGTTTTGCTTCATTTGTTGGTGGACATCAGGCAGCTCCTCCACATGGTGACAAGAAGCCATGTGATGTAAAGATAACACGTTACCCAGGGACATAAGTATATTTGCGAGACATGGCAAGTTTTTATATACAAATGATGCCAAACCGGTGACATAGGAGGAATATTTACGTACCAAATGTACTAATCTGCTAGAAGTCAGATTCCATCAGCATCTTAGCTGTTTACAACCTTCGCTTTACTAACTCCACAACCCACATGTGACATTATCCTGTCTGTTGAAACATTTTATTCCTTCAATTCTGAGAATGCCAGTTAATGCCCATAACATGTATTTGTATCCACATATACTGTGATTAAGTGGAAGGTAACTGCTGTCAGATGCAGCAGGTCCAAGATCAGCAGCAGTGTTTTCAGTGGTGCTCAATCTCAACATGTGTTGCTGGACATCCTTATTAAATTATGCTCTCCTGCAGTGCTGCCGGCTCTACACAAAGTAAAATGACAAACTTAGCTATGTGAAACACAAAGCACCAAAACTGCTGGGTGGCAAAGGTCTGACACTTAACACATGGCTCTGTAGCACTCAGACGTCCCCATGTACCAATCCTTCACCCATATGTAACCACATATAGACCTACAATACAAATGTATCTAGGAGCACACATGTGAATAAAAAGTATGACAACATTAAGCCCACAGAACCTTTTCAAAAGACTGACAACACAACAATTAGAGCTGACTAACGATTATTTTGATAGTCAATCTGCCTCATTCTTCTTCAATTAGTCAACAATTCCTGTGTGCAAACCTCCCATAGCTTCCTGTAGTGTATTGCAGTTACAAAAACACATTTACATGGTTTTAGAATATGACGTGTGAAGAATAAAACTTTGTATCAACAAATTTTTTTAGACGACGTCATCAATTATGGCGACGAATTGTTGTAGCCCTACACAACATTTTCAGATTTAAAGTGAAATAAAATAATGCATTAACAAAAAAAAAAAACTGTATTAATATTTATAAATATAACATTTAAAGCTTCTTGTCCATAGAGCAATAAAATGTACATGGGCCAGTAAAACTCAGCCACTGAATTATTAAATTATTAATATGTATATAATCCAAGTTTTAGGTGACCATGTCCAGGGGGGTATTCCAGGAAGTAGGTTTAGCTATCAACTCTGAGTTTATTAACCCTGAGATGAGGGAAACTCTGGCTTTCTGTTCCAGAAAGAGCATCAACTTCAATCCTGAATCAGTTACCAGGGTAACACACACCTGCTTGCTGGCAGGTTTTCTTCAACAAACTGAGTTTCCCTGACTCCTCCCCTCCTGCTGCACCTGAACCAGCTGACAGACATCAATTCGTTTCATCATTCATGAAGTTGCTATCAGGGTGCATAGCTGAGTCAATTAATTTCCAGAAGTTTATATTTGAAACATAAACTAAAATCCCAGATTTACAGTAGTTTGCCATTTTGTGTACTTAACATGAACACTTTTACAGACATTCTGTCATCATTTATTTATATACAGAGATTTATAATCATCTCAGAATAAAATATAAGTAGTCTCCGTCTTGAATTTTGGCTCTTGGCGAAGGCGGTCGCACTTTTCTCCTCTCCCTTCCCTTATCTTCCCTGCTTAGCTTCTTGTGTCCTTGTCTAGTCTCGTCTATTTTGACACACACACACACATACAAATACACTGATCATTCCCCCTCCCTTTCCAAACGCCTTCGATGCTTGTCCCCTCCCGGGGAAGATGGCGGTCGACTGGACTAGCGCAGATATGCTGCAGGACCGGATGCGCTGTCTACACTGGCTCTCTCTTACCCTTTTACCCGCCCCTGTTGCTTGTCTTGTGTTTCTATGGTGTATTGATAGTCATGTGCTTTTTGTGCTGAGGTGTTTTTTTTCTGTTATCAAACTGTTCTCCCATTAGGAGCTCAGTCTGAGTGGAGTTTTTTTTTCTCCTCCTCTCACCTCATGTTATGTATTTTTGTTGTCTTTTCCCATCAGCCTACCTCTCTGACATGTCTTCCCAATGTGTTGTTTGTGTAAAGTTTGGTCAGAAGGTTCCTTTGTAAGTGCGCATGCGCCATTAGCGTGTTGCCTGCTGTAACCCATAATTTCCTTCGGGATTAATAAAGTATTCTGATTCTGATTTAATTGTGACTGTGTGGATATGAATGCACCTGTCAACCTGTTTTTTAGTTAAATGTGAAACGGTGACCATCAGGGACCTTATCATCCGTTAATGAAGGGTGATATTAGATTAAATTATAAATGCTTACACTGGGAGTTTGTCTTTAAGCATTTTTCTCCAATAATGGCAGAAATGATGGAATTCTCTATTGCTATAATTGGAATTGTTCATAAGCATCAAGCGGTATTATTTATTTATTTTTAATAAAACAGACTTGAGGGCAGAGCCACTCTGGGTAACTAATACCTGAGGTTCATCAGTAAACTGTGTTGGATCCATTTTTCCACAATCAGATCTTTAGTTTCTGTTTTCACACGTTTTATCTCTCTCTGGTTACAGCTGAATAATTACATTTAAAATCAAATGTAAAATTAGTATTTAGTTTTATCTAATGAAAATTCTTGTTGGCCTAAATCATGAAAGCAGAGCTGTTGCAATTTAAATACTATATAACGAACTATGAATGAAATGAAAAATATGTTTTGGCTGTGATGATGACAGAGTAGCCCAAACTGATTAAAATGACTCTTCTTCCCTCCTGTTTTTATGGATAAATATCTTGGTCAGCACTGACGTGTTCATATTCCTCGGTTCACTGGATTAAAATTGAGGCTCTGCACTTTATTTACCCGTTGCCATGGTGACTTGTAGAGTCGGGGCTCCGTGATGACGGCTTTCTTTCTCTGCCAGCTCTGTTAACTCAGGGTGAACCTAGCCCATTGATTGGACGGACTCTGATCAGCTGTTCTGGAACAGGAAACTCAGAGTTGCTGATCTCAGAGTTGGTTTTTAACTTCAGACTTTGATGAACATGGTTCCCGGAGTACCTCCGGTCTGGATAAATGAATATATTCCACACAGCTGCAGAGTTTATCACTTGTTTTGGTAAGAGGTGGTTTCAGGTCCTCGGTGTGCAAGCTTCACTTTAACAGCACTCTGACTGAACTCGTCCACACCATGAATAACAGTGCCATTACTGCTTAATGCGTCGCTTGTGTTACGCACCATCACATCAAGGCCACAGTTACCTGCTGTAACAGCGTTCCACAGAAACCTTCATTTATACCCACTGTTGGAGTGAGGTCGCTGCTGCAGTATTCTCCTGAACAACAGGTGTCGCCACGCAGGGAATATATCGCCACATAAACACTGATAGGAGGAGCAGAACTCATAACCAAAAGCCAAGACCTGGACGACTGAATTTTTTTCCGAAGTTTTTTGGGGGGAAAAAAAAAAACAAACACAAAAACAAAAACAAAAAACTGCTCCAACATCTGCCTCTGTATCTGTATGTCTGAGCTTCTGTGATGGAATCTTATTAAAATGACAGTAAAACTGACACATTTGTCACATGACTGACATATCAAACTATTGAAGAGTCCTCCTGCCTCCTAAAATGAATTAAGAATTAAAACTGGTGTGGCAAAAACAGACATGTCAGTTTTATTTTAAACATTCTTATTTCTGTTGAGACCCAGACACCCAAGCTCCACCTCCAACAGATGGCCTCGGTCTTTAGGAGTGGTGTTTGCAACAGCTGCTTCAGGGCTCTGAATCCTTTATAGCTACAACTTAAAGGAGCTGTGATCAGACACTGAATGTTTCACTACTAACCCTCGCTGGAAAGGTGGGCCCTGCCCATCATGTTTAATCCATTAGCAGCCAGATGAGACCTCAAAGCTTCTCATGAGGCCACCAGAAAAACAGAGTCCTCCTCCATTCAACAGCACGCTCAGCTGTTATGTAACAATTCAGTGAGCGACAACAAAAAGTCCTTTATTGTGAGCACGCACACTTACACAGAGCTCATCTGCTCTGGGTCGGTCTCTCACTGACTGTTAGCTGTGGTATACAAACTGCTAACACCCTTCACTTAAACGATAGCTGCATCCCTAAACTTATTTTAGTAAGAATGACTTTGGTTTTATTAATTAGAAATATTAAATATTAATATTTCATATTAAATATTAATATTTAATATTAATAATATAAAGGAGAAAAACCACAGGTCTTTTAGAATAAAAGATAAAATAAAATAAGATATACACACACACACACACACACACACACACACACACACACACACACACACACAATCTAAACTAAGGAATAAAAATGTACCTTACTCTATTTTCTTGGAAAGCTTTCCGACATCAATAGGAGGAAATTTTTGTGCTGCTGAAAAGACACATTATGGTAGTGTAGCCATTAATTGTTAAAAATAATATATCGGTGTTGAGGTTTTCTGGGGTTTTTTAGGTTTGTTTTTTTGTTTTTGTTTTGGTTTTTTTAAATCCTATTACTCAAATAGTCGCAGCCCTTTTTAAGTTTAAAGTTTTATTAATGACAACTGTAAAAAATAAAAAATAAAAAAAAATATAAATTAATCACTTTAAAAAAAACAAAACAAAACACTGGCTCAGGGTTAGTAGACATGTTTGTTGACATGACAAGAATAAAGTGGTAAAAATGAGATTTTGGGTTTTTTGGGCAAACACTACCTTTCTACTTTTGGGTATTCAACATTGTAACCATACAGCTTTGGTTTAATGCCACAAAATAAGATAATCCTGTCACAATAAAGAAATTTGCATCTCAATACTTATACCAGAGAAGTTGTCTGAAAATATTTTATTTTATTAAAACTTCCACAAAGATAATAATGCATTCAAATTATTATAAACAAACAGTGCTACAGTAGAAAGCCAAAGTGTATAACCAACATATGCTTTCTACTAGCCAAGAGCATTGTAAGGTAGGGGTGGTTAGGTCGCCACACAAACACTAAATACTATTATTTTTTTAGACAAGTCACCATTTAATGTTGGAAATGCAGCACACAAATGGAATATTATTTTTTTTTTTTTTTTTTTTTTTTTTTTTTTTTTTTTTTTAAAATCAACCTTGTCATTTGTTTTATTTATTTGTTTTTTTAATCTCCAACTTGAACAGTGTTGGTACAGATGTCTGGTATGGTACTTGCTGCAGTAATACTACTGTTGAGAGACTCACCTGAAAGGCAGGTAGGCAGCATTTGAGCCTGAGATCAAAGCTCTGTAGGCTTCTTCTGGGGTCTTCTTCAAGTAAATCACCTGAGAGAGGACAGATATTAATAAAGAATGCATTTAAAAAATGCTGAATGTTTTTAGTTGAATTGCAATAAAAATATTTTAAGCTGCTAAAAATTTATACCAAAACATAGTTTTGTAAAACTTTAGCTATAAAACAGATCAGAATGATGATGGAAGAAGCTGAAGATTTAACAATGTGTTTCAGTGTTTATTTCATTGTAGTGACAAGATAACGTGCACAGAAATCACAGACTGATTAAATGAGGTGAGGGAACTGAAATGTGGACAATCCAGCAGCATCGCTCACTGAGTCATGAGAGCGTCTCATTCATGAAAATCAAAACCACCTTTTTTGAAACCTGGAAATGACAGAAATGACTACAAAAAATAAATAAATTAAATAAATAAATAAAAAAAAATAAAAAAAATATGCAGTGGTCCACAGTGCACCTATTAATGGCCCCACCCTCCACTGTGTGTGTGTGTGTGTGTGTGTGTGTGTGTGTGTGTGTGTGTGTGTGTGTGTGTGTGTGTGTGTCAATGTCACACGACTGACAAATTAGTTCAAAACACTGCAACGATGATCAAAACCAAAACAGATGTCATTTGTTCTTCTTTCCTTAACTTTTTGTTTGTGTTTGTTAACTTCACCTCTCCTATGAAAAGCTCTGATTTACACACAAAGATGGATAAGCAGCAGAGATGTACTCACAGCATAGCCACCAATCAGCACAGCCGCGTTCGATCTCTTCCTTTGATCGAAGCTGGTGTAATGAACAATTCGTTTCCTGGTCAGTGTGAATGACTGCCAACAACAAGAAAGAACCCAAGGTTAAACAAAGTGGACATGAAACACCAAATGTATAAAAGACTAATTTACACCGTGGAGCCCTGCTCTCAAAAACTGACATACATATAACTGAAGCTTGAATTAAGAAATAAGAGCTTAAAGTTGAGTTTTAAAAACATGTTTAGTGCCATCTTCTGTTAGTATGGAACGTTAAGTCATCAGGTCGGTTGGTTGGCTGCAGTCAGACTTACATGGGTTATGTTAGATAAGTAGTAACAGAACCAAAAACTCATGGGTCACTTTTGTGCAGCCCCAGCTGTAAAAATGAGTTTTATGTTATAACTAACTGAGGATATACTGTCCACTTTCACTCTTGCTCTTTAAGCAGTAAGTGCTTCTTCATTGATTGGGTAGCTGCACCGAAATGGTTAAGTACACCTGTTAGCCATAATGTTTAGTTTTGTAAAGCACCTTAAAAATGAGGACCGTTTGGTTTTTGCTTGCACGTCTGTAGGGTAAGTCCTGGAAAAGTTTGAGGCTGCAGTGCACAAGTGAAAGCATATTTCACAGGCTCAGGACCACTAAACCTGCTCCCTTTCTGTCAGATCAGTTTCTGCAATTACCACTGTCAGCAGAAGACGTGCTGCCTGGTGTGGTATGAACACATAGCACAGATCAGTATTTATATGGGTGTTTTGAGAATGAACATGGGCTGTGGATCCAGATCGTCCAGTCAGCTGGACGTCATGACAAATGACAAGAAGAATGTAATCACTGTGGCAACGTGCAAACAAAAAACAGAGTTTTGGAGTCATAAGGAGGAGCGGAAATAGGATGACACAATCTCACAGCAGGTTCACTCATTACCACAGAGTGATCCTGCTGTGAGATTGTGTCATCCTGCATCTGTCCTTTTGCATTCTGGGCATTCCTGCACAGGGTGAGCCAGCAGTAGAAACTCACCTTGAGCTTCTTGTTGAGCTTGCAGCAGTATCGGTACAACATGGCCAGGTTCAGAGGCCCAAAGTCTGCGTAGAAGCTGCAGACACAAAGGACAGAGCATACAGTCAGTCAGACACACAGAAGTCAGACTCCTGCTGGCTGAAAAGGAAAGTGATACAGAGAGTGAAAGTCTCCATTTAAATTCCTCAAGTATTTCTCCTGTAAAGGGGTCACACTTCTCATTCGGCTCTGGACTAATTTCAACTGTCCGAGCAGGACTAACTTCTTTTAATGTTCAGTCAGGCCTCTAAAATGTCCAATCACTGGCATTCAGAAAAGCACTCAGTTTACTTTATTAAAAAGAATAAGTAAATAAATAAATATTACACTGTTGAATGCATCTCACTTCTTTCACCTACTATGTGTGTGCCAGGTTGCACATGCACAGCTCAAATCCTTGGTACACTCTTCAAATGCAACATTAAACACACTTGTTGACAAAGCTGGTTACAAATGCCTGGCTTTGCAAGTTGTATATAAAACACACATAGCCAGAATGCAGTGCAGCAGGTGCGATATAATACATTTTATTTGAAAGCGCCTTTCAAAACACTCAAGGTCACTGTACACAGCAGAGTAAAAAGCAACATAAAAGCAAAGAATTTACACAATCATAAAACATAAACAAAGTTAAAATAGCCGAATGAAGAGGTTATGTGGGATAAGCTATTTTGAACAAGTGGGTTTTGAGTTGGGACTTAAAGAGAGAGAAGGTAGAGATATACTTACTTTTCATACACAAACTCGTCATCAGTGCAGAAGTAGTGCGTGTTGGCTGTGCTTTTGGGTTTACTGCGTAACGTGGCGAAATACAGGCGCTCTGTTAGAGACAGATATGAAAGGCAGTTAGATTTGCTGATTGTGGAAATCACTGCCTTTCCATCGTATACCACAACTTGCTGATAAGTTTGGAACCTTCAACGTTTACTGATAAACACACAGGTCAACTATGGGCATTCTGCTTCTTCTGCTTTTATGTTGTGCTGTTCCTGTATGTGTACAACTCTGAAATGAGGGTTCAGGAAGCTGCTCTATGTAAAGAGCTTAGCTTTATTTTATTTTTTTTAAACCCACGAGAACATGGTAGTGCAACACAGTCTGGACTGATTATTGCTACAGTTTGATCTTCTGGAATTCTGAATTTAACTTCAGAGATTATTATTATTATTAAGCCTAATAAAGGCAGCAGGAACAGGAAAAAAAAAATGGGGCAGAGTGAGCAACATTTTAACTCCAAGCATCTCATTCATTTCTGAAATCCAAACCTTAGTGATGAAGCATATTTTTCACCCTCTCATCCTTGTTTATACACTAGTATGAGACACAGACACACGCTCATAAAAGATGGTATTGGTTTTGTTGCTTTGTTTTCACCAGCTCTTTCGCTCTGCTCATCGGCTCTGAGTGATCCACTGAGTTATTTAGTTACACACAGTAAGCACAAAGGATTTCAGAAAATTAGATTTTTTTAACTTTAATTTCTAGCAAAGCTGATCAGTGTAACTGGAGAGGGAATACAGTGTAGAACTCTGCGAAAAACGTTTTTATGTAATGCCTGCCTCTCCACGGTGACCTTTCTGTGTGCACGATGAATCTACTCATATACGGCAAACGACAAGCTGCCATCTCTAAAACACGGAGCTGGCAGCCCTGGGTTCCTCCAAGCACTTACCGCATAAACAGTGGTGAGGATAAGGAACTAATCCAAGGCTAATTCTACAGAATGCTACTGCTAGGTGTACAGCACTGTTACCCTCTTTAGAAGCATGGATGACTGATCAAATCTGAGAGGATGCCACAATCTCTATTCCAGTTCAGTAGGCGCTAAGCAAAGTTATCCATCAACATCACTTTATATCAAACCAGTCACCAATGGAAACAATCACTAACCTGCTGTGTAATGGCAATAAAGTTGATTTTCTACTTATCATTTTAACGTTTATAGGATTTTACATTATTTTAAAAACTCGACAACTCCCAGTTTATAGTTTAACAAGTATGTATTGAGCTTCTTTGTCCCCTTGTTAACTCTGTAACAATACTATTAAAGTTACCTTTGATAAACTCTACGGCTCCCAGCAGCTCAGAGTCCTGGCTCATCCTGAACAAGGCAGACAGGATCGGCGACTGTTTTGCACCCGCCACCGTCACGGATCCGTCTAACGCCTGACCTGTCTCGGCTCCGCCTGCTGTCTCCGCAAACTTTTTTGAACTGCTAGCAGTTCAATAAGCTGTTAGCGGGCTAGCAGGCAGCTAAACAGAGTTTTAACTAAAGTTATAAACTTTCACATGAGTCTCACACTGGTCTTTTCAGCTTCTCCCCTCTCAATGCAAACTTTTCCACTCATTGCTTTCTGTTTTAAAACGACAAGTACTCTCAGCCTTCATATTAGCATGTTAGCACCACTCGACGACGATCCGACACTAAAACTCTGATTGCCTAAATCCCTCCTTAAGACACGTTACTGTAGCAACGGGAGCCGCTCCCATAGCAACGACAGCCAATCACCAAACAGAACATGCTGCCTTTCTGCGTTGCTTTCAAGTTCCACTGGGAAACAAAAAACGAGGCCTTCACTCACTCGGTCTACTCGACTCTCTGTAGTATTTGATAAGCTGGAAAAAGAAAAAAGAAAAAACTAGTTGGTTAAAAAAATGATGTAAATAAAACAGAGCAACGATTTGCAAAGCCAAAAACTTCATATTTTATTCACAAAAGAACACAAATTATATGTGTTAAAAATGAGTCAATCAGAGGGACAGTTCAGACTGAGCAGCTTGGAGACAAAGTGAGAGAGACAAGGTTGCGATGGTTTGGACATGTGCAGAGGAGGGAAAGTGGATATATCAGATAAAGGATGAGAGGCCGGAGGAAACGAGGAAGACCTTAGGGGATTCAATGGATGTAATGAGCACTAATAGAGGGTTGGTGTGACTGTCAGATTTATTATTCTTATTGAATGTGCCAATACAAAAACAATAGCAATTACTTATCAGTTTTCTTCTTCTTCTTTTTTCCTTTAAAAATTTGATGTGTCAGTTGTCTTTCAGATTTGACAGATCTCCCGCAAACGTTATTTCAGGACAGGCAACTCAGTCAGCAATTGTGTGCTATCACTTTTGGTAGCAAATTGAAATGTGTACATGGTAACTTTCACAAAAATGTGCAGATTTTTTGCCCTTTTATTTTGATGGGAGAGTGTCTTTAAAAGTGGCAAATCAAGAGCAATCTCAGGCACACTTTATCAAAGAAACACCATTCAAAGGTTGTGAGTCACAAGGCTTTGAACTTTTCAGTGTTTTTATACCTTTTACATTTTTTTTACACAGTAGCAGTTTAAGGTTTTATGATGCATTTGAATATTTTCAAGAGATTTTTCTCTTGCAGTGTGATAACATCTATAACTATAAAAGTGAGCCTGGAAAATGATCGGGAAAAAATGTATGTTTTTTTTTTTCAACTTATTTTTTAATAAATAAGTAAATAATGATTGATTTATGGTTCTCTCAGACATCCAACAACCTTGGCCATTAAAAGCATTTACAAAACATAATATGACTTGTTGGTATTACTATGTCGCTATCTCTCTCTCAATCTAAATCATTATGGCTGATCTTGTGGGTGTGTATGGCAGTCAGCATGTGACATTTCTATCTGGATCATTCAAACAGCAGCTTAAAACCCCTTTAAAGTAAAACCGCACCTATATTGATGTCACTTATCTGAGCTGATAAAATGTGCACATTACATGAGTACTACTGTTTAAACAGAAGGTGTTTCAATGTGCTTGCCTTACAAAATAAAACCAGTTAACAGTAAAATGACATTTTAAAATGTTTCCAGCTGCCTTTATCACTCTCAGACCTTTACGGGCTGAAAAATAATCTCTACATGTTGTTTCAGCTTTCAAATGATTTTAGCCATATTATAAAAGAACTTAAAAATCAAAGATGATTTCTTTATAATATAAAATAAGTGTGTTGAAGTACAGACACTTGTGCCAAAAAAAATACTCTGATAAAAACTGAAGTATTGACTTAACTGATTCAAGTAAAAGTGAAAAAGTATGGGCTCTGAAATGTACTCAAAGTAAAAAAATAAAAAGTAGCTCTTTGGAAGATATTTGTACCAGCCATTTATGTGCAAAGCTAACTGAACTATATTGATAAACTAATAAAACTATGATATTACATTGGAATACAAACTTTTTAATCTAAATTCTAATTCTAATAAAACATAGAAAAAGAAAGGGAATTATTTTTTTTAAAACAGTTCTATTTGCTGTTGCCTACGTTGTAGATGGTGAGTCTTCCTCAACACCTAAACAAAAAAATGAGTATGGGGTTAAAGTGGGTGAATGTTAAGAACAACTGTAGTGGCTCAGCGTGGGGGCAAATATCACAATACAAAATGATTTCTAATGTGGGTTCCAGTATATTTTCTTTGTGTTCAGGCTGTGATCGGTTGACCCGTGCTGCTGAGGCTGCTCACAGGTTTACTGCTCTTTGTGGATTTACACAACTGAACGGAACAAGATGCGAGCAACGTGCTTCGGGACTTTCTGAACCAGTTAATCTTTGTCTTCCTAAATGACATACTCATCATCTCGAAGAACTTTATAGACCACCACGACCCTGTTTTCCAGGTACAAAGACAGCTAGAAAACAGACTGTGTGTTAACATGAGACAGGTGAGTTTTCTTGGATTCATTATCAAAAGTGGGCAGGTGAAGGCAGACCTAGCCAAGGTTTGTGCAGTTGTGGATTGCCCAATTCCTACAACCTGCAAACAGCTGCTGTGATTTTGGGGATTTGCCTACTGATGCTTCATTCATGATTTCAGTAAGATAGCTTTGCCACTCACCAACCTTTCGTCTTTCAATCGACCACCGTTGCTCAGCAACCATTTGACGCTCCGCAGAGATGGTTTTCTTTGACACCTCTACTCAGGTTTACGGTTTAGAAGCAGTGCTCTTGCAACAACGGAAAAGCAAAATGCATCCGTGTTGCTTTTTCCGGTCTGTTTTATTTGTGCCCAAAATAAATCTTCAAGTTCTCCACCTGCAGGATTACTTAGACCTGTACTCCACCTGTATATGGATTGTCCCTGGATTTTGTCAGTGGGTTGCCTCTGCTATCACTTAACAACGTCATTGGTGAATCGAACTCCAAGCTGCTCATTTCATTGCTCTACTCTAGCTCACTACAGCACTACAAATGAATCAACTACCGATTGACCATGTGATCCGCCTCCACGGGATACTTGTTGTCATCATCTCAGACAGTGGCCCTCAAGTCACCTTGAGAGTCTGGAAAGAGTTCTGCATTGCCATTGGTCCAAATGGTAGACTCTCATCTGGTTTCCAGCTGCAGACTAATGGCCAAATCGAAAGAGCCAACCAGGAGCAGGAAGCAGCCTTTGGTGTGTGGTATCAACCAACCAGTCCCGCTGAAACTCTCAACTCAGCTGTGTCGACTAAGCCCATTGCCACAGGTCTCACCCTATTTGAGGCATCTCTTGGTGACCACCCACCTTTGTTGCTGTCTGAACAAGGTAAGCTTACAACACCATCTTTGCTGCTGTCTCCAAATTACAGTGGTCCATTTTAAATTTAGGCCATTATCAAATCTGTTTCTATCCTCTGTTTTCAGCCTTTGAAAATTACTCCAAGAGCACATTGATGACTCATCCAGGCCACAAAAGAACCCAGAACATCTAAAGAACTGCAGACTTCACTTGGCTCAGTTAAGGTCAGAGTTTATAATTCAACAATAAGAAAGAGACTGGGCAAAAGTGGCATCCATGAGTTTCAAGAAGAAACCTGCTGCTGACCAATAAGAACACAACAGTTCATCTCACATTGGCCACAAAACATCTTGATGATCCCCAAGACTGTTGGCAAAATGTTCTGTGACTGATGAGACAAAAGTTGAACTTTTTTAAGGTTTGACTGCTGTTACATCTGCCATAAAACTAACACAGCATTTCATAAGAAGCACATTGCAGCAACAGTTAAACATGGTGGTGGCAGTGTGATGGTCTGTGGATGCTTTGCTGCTTCAGGAACTGGATCACTTGCTATAATCGGTGGAACAATTGTGCAACAGTGGGCCAAAATCTAGCGCCACGATGTGAAAGACTCGTTGCAGTTGTTGCTGCCAAGGGTGGCCCAAGTTTTTAGGTTAAGGCAGCGATTACTCTCTCACACAGGTTTGGGTAGCTTTTATCTTTGTCTAATATCAAAATTTGTTTAATATGTGAAACATGTAAGTGCATGTATTTGCATTCTTTATAATAGTCCAACAGCCAAATCCCAGACATCAGCATTTCTGGATAAACAAAGGTAACAAAGGTCAAGGTGCTTCACAGTTTTGAGTCTAGTATCTGTAAACTAATGGCAAATTCTCAAGCAGATAACCAAGAGACGTGCTTGTTATGGGGCTTAGGCCTCATTTAGTAAATAAAAAAATCATATTTATAGATAAATATGAAAAAGAATAAGTCATTAAAGTTACAATAATGAGTCATTTTTCTTTTGTTCTTTTGTTTTTCCTATGTCCTTCTTAAGCCAATCAAATAGTTTCTAGAAAATTCAGTAAGCCATTTCTGTGTGGAATGTAGGTGAAATAATCCTTCCTTAGACTGAGTTTGTGTTAAAGTTTACTGCTGTATTTGTATTACAGAGTAGTCCTTTAACGTCCATTGAGCATCTGTATGTATCCCAATGACGACTTCAAACTCACCTGCGATCAATGAGATCCACACACAGTTTGGAGCTGATCCTGATCCCAGTCCCGGCCCCGGTACCGGTCCTTGTCCAGGTCTGGGTCCTGGCTGGAGTATCAGAGGGTTGACCTGGTGGGTCCTCCAGGACCCGGTGTCTGCCATGCTGCAGGGGAACAAACAGACTGTAAGGGTACAGCTGAAGGAAAGCGGTGTCAGGTGCCCTGGATTAGGTTACCCCTGGTTCCAGAGGGGACAGAGGTGTGAGTTTACAGCCTCCTCAGGTTTCAACACACATTCTGAGCTGGACTTCCTGCTATGCACACTGTACATCATGTCACCTACCGAGTTAGAGGGGCAACCAACACAATAACTAATGACATCACGGAAACAGGACCACAGGACACAGGAAGTCCAGGTCTATATCTAGAACCAGGTCTAGAATAGTCAGGAGCCATTTAATCCGCAGGCATAGGCACACCTGGATCCCGGAGAGCCAATCGCTTCTGTCTTGCTGCTACTTGTTATCATACAAAACCAAGAATTCAGTTCTTACATCAAAATCAACGTTGATGCTATTTGGGAAGAAACTGCATGGGGTAGAAAAGCTACAAAAATATTTTAAAAGTCCTGCCAATACCTAACCATTCAACCACCCACACAATACACAGTGAGTAACATAAGTTTGGAACACGTCACCAATTGTCTAAGTAAAAATATTTCTGAAGGTGCTATTGATATAAAATTTTCACCAGTTTTTCAGTGAAATTTTCAGTACCAACCCATCCAATCCACACATGGAGAGAAATCAAACCATAGATGTCCATAATTTAAGTTATGTGCAATAATGAGAAATGACACAGGGATAAAGTAGTGAAAACGTGAAGAAAGGGAGATGCAAACAGGCATGGAAAGTCATAACATACTATTACCATTAACCCTATAACCATCCCCAACTCTTCACGAAAGTTTGGCCTTTTTTTCTCACATGCAGAGAGTTATTTGTTCTTCCTCCTCGCTTGCTCTTGCTGTCATATAATAGAAGTAGTCTGTGTACTGTTTTCCTGCTCAGCTTCCATTAGCCAGGGAAATGCTGCAATTCTTTTTTTTCTTTCTTCTGGTTTATGTATGTTTTTTCCTGTTCCTTTACATACTAATGTGATACTGACAACGCGCTCCTAATTGCTAATATGTGCTGCAACATTTTACAGCTATGCATGTAATACCACCACTTGTTTCTTTCCCTGTGACCTGAGGGCCAGGGAGCTGGGCAATGTGGATGTGGAGCACTCTGTGGACCCTGAGGAACAGGTGGCGTGCAGAGTTAGGGTCATCCCCTCCTGCCAGTTCTGGGGGTGACATAAAACTTAAATAACTAGAACAACACCACAGCCCACAACACAAGATAAAAAAAAATTCTAAAGATTTGCTGAACACAGAATAAAAAAACACTGCTGATTTGGCCAATGTGGACCCCTCGGACAGCTGTAAATGCTCCTATTAACAACTTCACCAGTGCCCGTAACAGTACCTCACTCCATAGACATGTACAGCTCTGATGTACTGATAGAACTTTGTTTTTCTTTTTGGTGGACTTATTTTGTATCAATTTATACACTGGATCTGCACACATCCACACAGGAGTCCCTCAAAACATGCAGTAAACACAAACACACTTTTATTTCCTATTGTTTCAGTGTCTTCTCCTGGTGTATGTCCTGTGTTTGTGTGTATTAACTGGTTAAGTCATCAGTCCAAAATTAAAGTAGTTACATATGGACGGCAATTCTTGAGCCTAAATCTTGCAACCATGCAAACAGTAGGAGTGTGTGGTCAAATATCTATAAACCTCCACTTGAAGCTCATACACAACAACATAAAGCCACAGCACAGGGCCAATGGGGAATGGATTGGCTCTTTAATAGCACTTAATACAACATCACATTCACACACATGCACTCTACATCAAAGTGCTTCCTACTATTCACATGAATACAACAGGATCAAACTACCAATCCTGTCATTAGTCGGTAACTTGCTCTACAACCACCCCAACTGAGAACTTCCTCCTTTCTAATCCCCATGTCTGTATTAAGCTTCTATTTGCCATATTTCAGATCTCCTGCAGGTGGGACCAGTAAACTGGGAACGTCGTACATTTGCTGAATGAATTTTATTTTGGTTCAGGAAGCACAGCAGTCATCTCTTCCCAGTCAGCCTGTACGCTGATCTGTAGAGGCCCGATACATCAGTTCATAGTGGGCAATGGGCATGCTTCCAATAAATGTAGATTCTGAGCAAAAACCATTGCTTTTAAGAAATCATACTGAAGGTTACTCTGGAGTTGAATTGCAATCAGTTTTATGACGAGCTTGAGCAAAGCATGCATAAAAAAAATAGAACTGGAAGACAGTTTATTCATTTTATTGGTCAGGTTATGATTACAACTCAAAAATTCATATGTAGTGATCATTGTTAGACAATCAGCAATGCTGATTTCTAAACCGGACTGAAAAAGCCTCTCAAAAGTCTAACTACTATACTAGCATAAGTGTTAAATAGTCCTGATCCTTTAATCGCAAAGACCCTTCTTTGCTGAGGGTTCAATTCTCATGTCAAAAGCCAAAATCTCACTTAAGGCTGTGGATATATGAAAATTTTCCAAACTCTGAACAAAGAAAACTCAAATTTGACAAAGCAGGATACTGACCAAAAAGCATATTCCAAATCTGCTTTCAGTCAGAGACATAAACTAACAACCAAAGAACCAGGAAAGTGAAGTGCACATGGGGAAATACTGGAAATCTTTCCTTGGAACAGTTAAAAACAGGCAGAAACATGTGAACACAAGGAGGAGATTTATTTATTTATTACAGTATTTATGGAAAAACCCTGAGAGACAGAAACTAAGAGGGTCGGCCATGTTAGGAGCAGCTACCGAGCGTGGGGTCAGTGTGTGCACAGCGTGTTCTGCTACAGGTTGGGGTTCACCGCTCCTGATCCTTGACATTCGATGATGTAGGTGATGTTTCTGCTCAGCTCGTCCTCGCACTTTGTTATTGTGAACTTTGCCTGCAAATACAACGGCACACAAGGTTAATGACTGATCAGCTCGACTCAGACAGACCCGAGGGTGACCTGAGGCGCTGCGTCAGAGACCAGGACAAGATAAAGAAGCAATATTAAAACTGGAACTGTGACTCGTGAACAGAAAAGGCACCATTGGGCGAGTCTTGTGCTGTAAGAGTTTCTGACCTGAGTCAGCTGCTCTGCGATGTGAATTGCTGTCTGTGTGTGTAGTGTCACAGCACCAGTTCGAATCCGAGACGTTCCCTTTGCCAGCGCCATGAAGATAATGAGCTGCATAGGAGAGTCAGAGTAAGGTCAGAGTAAGGTCACAGAGTGTGTGCGTGTGTCTCTCTCTCTCCCTCTCTCTCACACTCACCTGGTCCTGCAGGAATTCGTCCACGCAGCCATTGTGTCTGATGTTTTTCAGCAACATCTCAGCAGCTTCAATACCCACTTTATCTGCATACACACCTGAAAAACAAAGATCCCATGTACTTGAACATCTGCACTGTCAAAGAAAAGTCTCACACCGTTTCAGAACATTAGCCCAACAAGCATTCAAAGCATGTTTGTTTTCAAAGAGGGGCATGGGAAAGTCGACTTCATAGAAATTACATTTCTCAATAAGCCGTCAGCATTTATCGCGTTATTGGAGCATTGCTGCCACCTGCTGGTTCGTGTGACTCCTCACCTTTCTTTCCCAGTGCTGAACCAGCAAATATGCAACCTGTAGAGGACTCCGCGATGATTCTGAAAAAGAGGTGGGAAAGCAGTCAGGGAGCCGATCCTTTGGGAAGCATTCACAGTTTTAAACCAAGAGCTTCATAGTGTACGGCCTCTTAGACCAGGTTTCACAAAGCTATAACTCCCCTTCATACTCATGATTTTAAATGACAACATTTTTTTCCTCCTTGCATGCCAACGGTGAATGCATCATATGTTCAGAGCTTACATTATTCCATTTCCATTCCCGCAGGCCTTTTCCTTCTCTTGCTGTGGCTGGATGTTGATGTAAAGTTCTTTGATTTCCTTCCTGATGGTTCGAACAGCAGCAGCTGACATGTCTTTAGCCAACTGAAGAAAAAAAACTACAGTCAGCTCAATAAAGAAAAGCATAACTGACATTTTCACATTTAGTTTTACAATAACAGGCTACGCAGCACCGGACAGTACATTTCATTTGAAAGTTCCTCAACTAAGATTAAGAAAGTGAAATCCTCCACAGTTTTCTTCTTTAATGTCATGTGCCATCACATGCAGCTACCTAAACTTTATTTCCACAGAAACCTTAACTGTGTACAAACTTGGATACAGTGGCTCTTCTTAAACAGAAGGCAACAAATCAGAGAGGTTTGATTTTCTCTGTATGTTCCCGGCACAACTTGTCCTGGCATCACATGTTGCCCATATCTTTATGCCATATTTAGAATGTCATCTTGGCATGTACCGTTTGAAAGGGCAGCATCTCCTAAAGCAACCAGACACTCATCCAGTGTGCTGTTTGCACTTGAGATATAGATGAGAGGCTGGCACTCCACATACTCCAAAACTCTCTGATCACTGCTAATTTGTCTTGTATCACGATTGTCAAAGTGATTCCCCCATAACAACACGGAAAATTTCTGGAGTCACATGATGGTCTGAAAAATTGTCTGACTAGAATCTGCATCCCATAAACTGCTGGTAGATTCATTTCTGGTTATTTGCACAGTACAAGGGTAATAGCACACTCTTCATCACAATGTTCATCAGGAATTCAGTGCATTTGTGGAAGACGATACTCCAAGGCCAATTCTAAGGCATTTGCACATGTAACAATTAAGTGCTAACTATACTGTTATGCACTGTACATACTGCTGTTCTGCATAGGACTCAAACCTAAGGCCAATTCATCACAGAGAGTGGATATGTTTATATATTCAGGAGTGGAGTGCACTCCTTGACCAGGTGGAGACCGAACAACCAAGTCCAACACTAGGCTGTTGGGTCTCCAGCTGTACGCGTCCGCAACAGACTTAATTTAAGGCTTAACGTCACTATCTTGGACTCTAGCTAGTGATGTCAGTCCTTATCCTGTTCTGAAGCCTCGGTGAGCTTTGTGTAGCTCAATGTAAACAAAGTGAAAGACAGTATAAAAGATGGACGTAGCAAGGTCATCACAATAGAGAGTTAAAAAAAAAAAAAAAACTGACGTAAGTAGGAGGTCTCACTGTGAAACTGCTTATTCACTGGCTAACCATTTTTGACTGACAAGTTATTAGCCAACCAGCTAATAATGAGCACAAATAATCCTTTCTGAAACATAGCATGTGGCTAAGACTAGTTAATTAGCAGTGACTGTATTTTCAAAAAAATAACAAAGAGAAAATTGTGTACCGGCAAATTAATGAAAGACTGGAAAAATAATCCAGTACACAAGAAAAACAAAACCAAAAACACAACAGTCGACGCAGCAAAAACCATAAAATGAGTAATGTGAGTGAGTGTGAACTTTACTTTGAAAGGTAGAACTCCAGCAACATATGCTCTACCATAGATCTTTGTGATGTTTCCTCTCTCAGTCATTGTGACAGGCGTCAGCTCTTTGATTGGATTCACCGTCGCCTTCACCTCACCTCCACCTTTAGGGTAGAAACCCCTGATACACAAATACACAGTACACGGTCAGATACACACAAGTACTCCAGTAACATTTCAACTCTGTAGATGTTGGTACACTGACCTCATTCTGATGTCACAGTCAAAATGGACTCCAAACTTCTCCACAATGGGTTTGAATACCTGAAGATAATAAAAATACAATCAAATGTGATATAAAAACAAACGCTATAAACACACTTAAAGTTCTCTGCTTTCACTTTCACTGGAAGTGCATTAAGTTAAACACTAACTGAAGCTCTGAGTCAGTTACCAGGGTAACAGACTGTGGTAACCCGGAGTTTCTCTCTGGTTGACTAATATAACAGGCCCATCAGTCAGCTCTGTCTTATCCCTTGCTACACACTTGATCTGAACTTCCTGTCTCATAGGCCACATCAGGTTACTGCTGAATAACTAGATTTAAAAGTCAAACAGAACTCTAGCAACATCTAATGAATATTAGACTTTAATACGGTCTATGATGATCACAGAGTGGTCCAAGCAAATTAAAGTGACTCTTTACACTCTAAATGTAAACATCATGGTTCATACTGACACAATGTGTGACAGTGAGTTGGATTAAAATGGAGACTGTGTTCTTGGTATTGGGGTTCCATTGATGATTGCTTTGTCTGTTATAGGGCCGGGGTGCGTCTGTCGATTACCTTGACAGTGTAGTCAATCTGAGGAGCCATCTCTGCGTTGGTTCCTCCCTTCAGACACAGCTGTGAGGCAGCATCGGCATAAAGAGCACAAGGCAGAGCAACCTGCAGCAGGAGACACACACTCCTGACACACACACACAAGGAGAGATTATATATAGATGTTTAATGTTTAAAACAAAAACAAAAACAATCAAAAGCTTTTGTATTACTGCCAGATAGCAGCTGGTTACTTAGTAAGCGATGCAGTCAGTGGGTCAGACTTACCCTGCAGTCTGCGTGTCAGCCGTGTAGTTCCCAGCCCGGGTTTTACCAGGAGTCAGACTGATGTCAGTGGAGCCAATGCTGGCTCCTTGAAGACTGCCAGAACACAGATCTGAGACCAGCTGCAGGCCGGTCAGGTGCTGTGGTCTGCACACAATTGATCAAAATGTTACTATTTGAAATTTCAGAACTCTGTTCTTTTACTGGGACTTTGAGGGGGCTTGTGCCTCCAACTTTTTCAGAACGAAACAGAAATGCATACAAAAACGTCGCAAATAAAATGCACCGAACAGTAATCAATAAAATCTAATTAAGATAATTGATTAAAAGCCGAGGACGTTGTGCGGCACAGAGTCGTGAAGGTTTCTGCTGAAGCTGCTAAAAGTCGTGCTGTGCAGACTGAAGCTGACAGATGGTCTTCTTTTCGCACAGAAGCTGCGTTTTTAAATCAGCTGAGTGTCTCAACAAAAGCACGCAGACAAACCGGGAGGTGCTTAACTCATCAATGTTCACACGGTAGAGCAAATAACACCAATGTAAATAAATCGGAAAATTGGTTGGTTTTGTTAGTACCTTGATTAAGTTAACCGATGCATCAACTTTAATGAATAGGCTAACATTAGCCTGCTAGCACTGAGCTAGTAACTCACCTCAGACCCGGCGTGCTTCTGCCGGCTCGGATTTTAGTGATTTTGATGGAGGACCCGGTGATGCAGCTGAGCGCCGCCGAGACTCTCAGGATCTGTCCGCCCTGCACAGAGCAAATGAAGGGGAAACAGAAGCGACATCAGCGAGCTAAAAACCGCCTGCTGTCCGCCGCGCTAGCACTGTGCTAGCACATTAGCGGCGGGGAAAGCCGGCAGCTTTTCATGTAATCACCTGCCCAACATAAAGTGAGTACTCACTCCTTCCATCACGCTGCCGTCTATCTCCACAGCCTCAGAGTCCATCTTCATTCAAAACAAAGAGATTTTTTACTCGGATGCTGCAGCTCAACTCCAGCTTCACGTACTTTTCCCTTGTGTTTGTTCTTCTTCGTCTTCTTCTTCTTGGTTTTTATCGGCGGTTGACAAACGACGAATCGGTGCATTACCGCCTCCAACTTGTATGGAGTGGGAACCAGAATGACACTTCAGGATTAGATCCTATTATACAAATGGGTTTGTCTAAGATAACTAATTATGACCTGATAACTTTTACTTCCTGGGTTATTTCTAAGTAAATCGATGTAATCTAGTTTCAGTTTGATTCTATTTGGGTTTTGAATCAGTTGTCTTCTTTCTTCCTTATACTGACAGTATAATATTACATGCTCTATTCTCAGCACCTCCACAGTACTTACATTTTTTATAGCAATGTCTCCCTAAAATGAATAGTGTATAATTTAGCCCAGTGCGCCTTAATATGAGACGTGTTCTCCTCTATCTGCTCTATGGGTGCATTCCAAAAGCCTCCATCTCGTTTTCCTAACCTCTTCTCTTTGACCTCAATGAAAATATAATTAAGGTCAAGGAGAAGTTGGTAGTACTACTGATAAGTACTTAGGAAAAGAGTAGTGTACCAAGAATATGAAAAACCTCACAGCGCTGTCCTTAACAATGTGAGATCAGATGTCTGCTGTGCTGAAAGTACAATGTATAGAAGATAGACAATAAAATGTGCATCATAATTCACCACAATGTGTTCGATCCCTGTTGTTTTATGCAGGTCATTTAAACAAGAATATCCTGTGAAAAATTTCTTCATTCCAAACGAAAAGGAACATTTTGGGCCGGATTCTAAGGACACGAAAAAGGGATTGAAGTACTTTTGGCTATGTAAATATTGATTTAAGCATTTTATTTTATTTTTGCTGTTTCTATGCATATGCTGTGTCCCATTTACTTTACAAATGCAGACAAGGTTAATCCACTTAATGAGCAGCCCCAGGGAAAGATGGAGAGAGTGGGCATATGAGATGGCCCAAAATGAATCCTGGGATGGGGTGGGCCACAAGGGATACACACAAGCCATCCTTCAAATCTGGGCATTTGGAGGAGCCTTGGAATTTGGACGGTCTTTGTTGAAATGCCATACCTCTGTGATTTTAGCTACTTTGTAACCTTTTTCTAAAGCTAAAGTAAATGCAGGAATGGGCCACACCCCAGTCAGAGCTCTTTGCTCATTACCAAGATTACATTCCCCCTCCTGGGAGTTAATCGCAGAGCATGTTCTACAGAGTGTAAACACTAATTTCCCTGACTTTATATGGTAAAACAGGAAAATATAAAACCGTAGGAGGATATAAAAGTGCTCTAATTAAACAAATAATTTTGGGCATCCCGGAAATCACGAAAAATTATTTTAGGATGACCTATGGACAAATGCTGCAGGCAGATGCTGCTGACGTAGGGGTATAACGATGTGATGTCAACATAAGTCAGACCTGAAGGAATGAGGAGGGGGGGCTTAAAACTGTTTGAGAGGCCCACGGCTTTGGGAACAGCAGCTACAGGGGCATCAGTAAAAGACTGATTACAGTCAGGGTCAGTAAAGCTGATCACCTTTGATCCATGCATGATTAATTAGGAGTTTAAACCCTGCTTTACCATAACTGAAAATAACACAAGTGTCAAAACCCTTTGAATTATGAGTGTTAAATAAGAGGTTCAAAGGTAAGCTAAAATTGTTATCACCACAGGCAGCATCCGGTCACAATGCAAAGAAAACAGCCATTAATTCGCTGCTGGTTTATTTCACTTTAATCATTGGTAACTTAAAGAAGACACACATGGACTGCTGAACTCTGAAGGAGAGAACAAGGTTGGACTTTAAGTCATTAACTTAAACATAAAGGTTTAAACTCACAGGGCCAAATCAAACGCACTTCAGCTGCTGCCCACATGGGGGTGAAAGTGAGTGCAGTCCTTATATAAAGTGTGCCAGGTGAGTTCAATCAAGGGACAGAAACTCAAGAGGAAACGAGGAGAAAAGGTAAACAGAGTAAGAATCTTTACTACAAAGAGCAGTAAAAACTGATCCCTTACAGAGAGGTCGTCTGACATGAATAAAAAGACTTGTCAGCTGGCATTTGTGTGGCTTACGCTTTACTGGTATGTAATACAAGTGAGAGCAGTGTGCACATTTCTTGTAAACTTTACAATTACTAACCACCCTGTCAGACCTCTGCATGGGTTTCTTATGATTTTCCAAACACCTCTGAGAGCGATATGTCTGGTTGCAGTCAGGGCAGACAGGCTTGGCAGGTTCATGACTGTAAGATGACTGCAGCGGACGGAACAATGACCTGCACAGAAATGACCTAAGTCATTTTCATAACTCAAACCCTGGAGGCGGTCTGACGATTTGAGCTGCGACTTCAGCGAAGCGTTGCACATTACAGACCAGTCAGACTGTACAGATTCAGACAGACTATAAATCATGTAAACAATATTTTGCAGCTCATGACCTCGCAATTCCAGTTGAATCACCAGGACGCACTTAAAATCTCACTTGTTATCTCACCTGCACTTCCCATAACACCTTCATGACATTCTGCATAACTGGGAGAATTATCTGGAAGTGGCCATGTAGATTTGTGTCTAATTCTATGTTATTAAATTTATTTCTCAAAACTACAGTAGGATGTGATGAATTGCTGTTAACTCTTATTCTTGTCTGCATTTCCACCTTGTCGTTCCGATGCATTGTCTGATACTTCTACGGTTTTTTGAGATAAGGTATATGAGGGTTGGCAGCGACAAGCATTTATGCAGGTTTCAGAAATTTCATGTAGTCTGTTTATTTCACTGAAGAGCTCATCTGGTATTTGAATCTCAGCTTCTAATGACACTAAGTCTTCAGTAGCCTCGAGAGTGTCAGCGAAAATGTTTTGTAAGAAGGTGGTTTCAGACTCATTGATATCGAAGTACACTTCTATCTCTATATCCGAACACTGAAGGTTATTTTGTGAGACATGGTTTTCAGATTGTGCTAATGAGGCAAGGTCTAAATTGAGGCTCTCCAGAGGGTCAAGTATACCCTGCTGGAGCTAAATTTATTGCTAAAAGCGGACTGTCATGATGAATATGTGGCTGATTGTTACTCTCCCTCTTTATGCTTTTTTTTTTTTTTTAAATCAAATACAAAACATTAACTTTCAGTGCATGGGTGATGTCCTATGATATGAAAACATTTTACTACAAAAGATCTTCAATGTATTACTAAAACATGACAAATTGACAATAAAGTAAACAAACACTAATAAACTGCGACTGAAAGTACCTTAAGTCGGTTGGCTGAGGCAGCAGCAGGGAAGCTCAGACCTCCCTCTAACCACCCCCTCCTCCAGGGAGCCATCGAGCTGTTCCCGGGTCTACACCGGGCCCTTCTGATGGACATGCCTGGCGATGGCCTCCTTAGATGTGGAGGAGTAGCAGCTCTACCAGTCGGTTAGTGGACTAAGAAATTAGTGGCCAGAAACATCCCAGGTCTGACTGATTCTAAACATCAAACCCCTTCCTCAGAAAACCCTAAAACTGGCTGCGTTTCTTATTGGTCAGGGCAAAGCTGTCATCCCGGCTCGCCAAGGAGCTCAAAGTCCCGCTCGTAGACTCGAGAGGCTTTTGCTGTAGCTCAAAGTCAGGCAAACGAGAGCTCTCTCGACTCTGGCTTCAGGTGAGGGGGTGTCACAGCTACACTGCACGTGTTTCTGTCCCGCGCTCTCATTGGTCGAAGCAAGGGCCTGCCTCTCTTTTAATGACTGTATTGGTCATAAATGTTCTTGTGTTTAAGGGTAGGGCCACCTCTAATTTAACTTAGTTTATTGACGTTCATGGAAGAGTTCCAGGTCACTCCAACCGTCAGCCAAGGATCTGACGAGTGTCGGCCGACTCAGAGCTGGAAAATATGGAAGTTTTACTCTGAATATGACTTTTTTTTTTTTTGCATCTTTCCTTCAAATTTTTGATATTTGTGTCACCTCAAGTTAATAAATGCTAACATCAGGTTAAAATGACATTGTTGTATAACTAATGCCTTCAATGACATGTCTCATAACATTTGTAAGCAGATTGTTGAGCAGTGGGAGCACAGACTCAACCCATGTTATTTGTAAAATCATTCTAATTAAGTGGCATTTTTTAATTGGGACTAGCCTGGACTCTGCAGTGTCTGGCAGATAAACAGCAGCAGTAACTGTCACAAGTTCCTCAAAGGCCATTAATTTGACTTTTTTACTGAGGAGCTCTCAAATGATGTCTGTGCAAGGCGTTCTTTATAGACACGCCTCACCCCACTTACATTAATGATTTGTATGCACATAGAAGACTCTTGATACCAAATACATATGTGTAAAACATTTATTAAGTGTACAAAAGTAGCTTGACAGAAAATCATAGATAAAACAGACAATACATGCCATAACCCCTACATGAATAATAGCATTTCTCCGTTTCTTCGGACTTCTGTTGTCATCAATGTTGGTTACTTTTCATTTACTAGTAAAGCAGTTGGTGCTTTCTCCCAAAAGAAATCAAAAATATTTGTTCGTATCAAGTGAAGCCTTTTGACTTTTTAGTGGAACACTACATGAATAGTGTTTGGGTAATATTTTTACATGGACCCTGAAATATAAAGTCGAGTTTCCCAGTTTCATTAAGTCACAAAAACCCTACCAGAGCCAATCTAAGAATTGTACACACATTTAAAAACAAAAACAAAAAACGGATTACATAAGAACTAGTAAATCACACAACACAAACACGCCAGAGAGCCATTTCCACAATAACACACAGCAGGTATGAGAAACACTCATACAGTGTGCTCAAGTCAGGAACAGAGTACAGACGGAGACCGTGTACTCGAAATATCACGTCAGACCTGCAAGAGTCTGAGGAAACGGGAATCTTACTTTCATCATTTATCCCACACACTTCAAACATTTTGTCAGTTTTAGGTTTCGGATTGAGAAAGCTTTAACTTTAATTTGACCATCTAATCTAATCCAAGTGACACTACACTGTTCAAAGAAGAACAAACCCAGGCAAAAAAAAAAAAACTGGCCGCTGCATGGTAAATGTTCCTAAACCCTAAAGCCTCAGCTCCACTCTGCAGATCCATGTGCTTATTAACAGCACGGCACGTTGGTCAGATGAGTCCAGTATCCTGTCTGTCTGCACACATACGTCCTGTTTCTGGGATGAGTGTTTTGGCTCAGAGACGCAACATTTAGCAAGTCTGAGAAGCACCAATTGGTTCTCCAGCTTTGTTGAGTGAAAACTGAAAACGGCAACAAGAGGCAGAACAGCAGACTGTAAGAAGACGCCACCCGCCCTACAATGTCAGCACTTGTAATAAGTGTTCTATTATTGTTCTGAAGTTTAGTTTCATTGGTTCTCTGGAGGCATCGGTCAGTTTTTGTTACAAGTGCAGATTTCTTCCTCTGCAGACTACACACGGGCAGCATAGACACGCACCTGTTAACAGAAGTGTTGTCAGGCAAAATGAACCACTAGTGTTTTTTTGGTCAAAAAAAAGTGCTGGCCTCACTAAGAAAATCTCTACAAAAAACTATTAGCAACAAATAAAGCCAGTCTAGGCAACAAGTTGCAGTGTAATTCAAAAAAAATAAGAACATTCAAATACTGTAATGGAGCAGTGTGAGGGCCCTGGACTTCCTCTGGGTCTGCTGTCAGGGTTTACACAGCTGCTTTGGAGCACTCGCAGCTCTTAGGAGGACAGGACCGAGTTCAACAAAGCACATTTACCCCGGGAAAGCAGGGTTCACATGCATCACATAATTCTGACTATGCTAGTCTTGTTGAGGGTCGTAAGAATGCAGACGGGAGGGCTGCATGATTTTAGGTTTGGTAGTTGTGTTTTTTCCTGGCTTTACGGATTTCTATCTGCAGCTTAACTGGGAGCCACATTTAACAGAAAACGGAGGCTGCTTTTAGTTTTCACAAATCTAAGAACGTTTTATCTTCGCTTTGAAGAAATAAGGAAGAGAAAAGTACGGAGCATAGTGACAAAGAGCTCTGGGTTGTGACCAGAAGGTCAAGTAACAACCGAGTGTACCTCAAAAGTCAGAGGTGGTTAGATTGAGCCCAAAGTAGAAGAACTGGATCCAGTCAATTTGCAAACCACCTTTTGAATAGGGAAATCCAAGGTAACTGAGCAAGAATGTATCGTTTCATTTGCATTTGGATGCAAGTGAAAGGAAGACTTCAAAAAAATACTAAGAAAACATGCAGCAGACAAACATGAGTATCCACGCAGTACATGTTAAAGTTAGAAACACATTCAGAAAGGCCCTGATGTCACAGGAAAAGGGTTTGATAACAGATGCATTTTACTCAGTACACACCCAGTATACAGCGGGTGTACATAGCATATATACTATATATGGTATATATATTCTATATACCATATATAGTGTCTATATTCCATGTTCTGCTGTGCTTAGAAGTTGGGATCCATCATGTCTAATCCATCGTTGCTGGTGTCTGCCTAATATTTATTGACTCATTAAAGTAGGTTCAGAAATATGGAAAGCTATAAAAACCAAGTCCATTATACAAAAAATTATCTTGAATAGTAAAAACATCAAATAATGAGGCGATGGACAGGATCATATCTGAATGGCTCTAGAAGAAAAAAGTAGTATATAAAGGGTAAAAGCCATCTATTTATGAGGAAGGCTTCACATGATGGCACACTCTCTGGACGACACTTTGCCCTGTAGGAGAAACAAAAAGGTTTGTTATTGGGAGACTTCCATGTGTAGCTGTACAGATGTACAAGTTCCAAAGACTGACTCCATCCAACAGGTGCTGACTGAGACAGACCATGTGTTCTACACCGTTTAAACTCAGTAAGTGAACATGTTATGAAAGCTGAGCTCATTTTGAATGTGATCGCAGCCACAAGTCATAAATAAGTTGGCGCGGGGTCACGTGCAGCACTGTGTAGCGTCCCGTCTTCTTCTAACAACAACCCACAAATGTGTGGGACTTGAGGAGAGCAGCTGTTGGACTTGTGGAAGAGGAATGTGTCCCATTCTTCTCTGTTAGAGGATTCCAGCTGCTCAGCAGTTCTGGCCCTGCTTTGTCCTGTTTTTTTGGTGCAAACTGCCACTTCCATAGGCACTGATTTTGGTTAGTATGACCTCAGCAGTTTTCCACTTTGATTAGTCTATTTTAAACTAGCTTTGGTCCAGAGAAGACAGCGGTGTCTATGGATCACGCTCCGATGTGGCTGCCTCTTTGCATGACAGAGCTCTAACCTGCATCTGTGGAGGGCACGCTGAGCTGTGTTCACACTGATCCTGAGCCCATGCACTGATTTCCACCGCACAATCATGCCTGTTTTGAGGGCCTGGTGATACGGACGTCCAACAATGATGATATTATGAACTACAGATGATGAATTACTCAAAGTCTTCACATGTTTACATTTAGAAACATTCTGAAAAACAATTTGTAGATGCAGTTTTCTGCAGATTGGTGAACCTCTGCCTCTCTAAGATGCTCTTTTTAGACCAGTGATGTGACTCACATGTTGCCAATTAACCTAAGTGGCTGCTAAATGTTCCTCCAGCCCTTTCTTTTTAGTACCACTTACTTTATCAGCCTTTTATTGACCTCGTCCAACTGTTCTGACACCTGCTGCTGCCATCGAGTCAAAATGAGCTCACAGTTTTCTTAACATCTAATCTAACTGCAGCAACAGCCCTGCTCCTTTACACTGAGCCAAACAGAAAGTTTTACCAAAAAGGTAAAGAAAAAAAAAGAAAAAATTGTGAGTCAAGTGTACCGTTTGTACCACTTTCTCCTCCTCGTCATCAACATCTTCTACCTCCACCTGAGTGTTGGTTACAGTCCTCCTGGCCACCTCCTGTGAGACAAACACCGCATGACTCAAAAAATAGAAACCACGTACGAATCTCAAGCAAAGGAAACTGGTTTAGTTAGCTATGCAAGGACGTCTTTACCTCGCCATCAGCATTGACCAAAGAGGTAACTATGTCATTTCCTCTGCCCCAGGAAGCCTGACTTTTCCACAGCAAGTCAGCTGGAGGACTGTGAGCCATACCAGCATCGGCAGACCACACCTAGGTGCAGGTAAACAACACAAAAGGCCATTTACAACATACAGCTACAAAACTTCACATATTAAATTATTACAATCAATATTGTACATTATGATCATCACGGTATAGTCTGTTAAACTTGAGAGATATCAGTCTGCCCAGGTAGGAAGTCTGAGCCACTGGGAATCCATTTCACCTGCACAGGTGCACATCAATGACAACAGGTGCAGTGGAGAGACAACAAGTCAATGCCGGTTTATCAGTTGGAGGCCACAAACCTTCGTTCCCTCCTCATCCCTCACAGCTGATTTTTCTCCTGCCGTCCTCGTCACCTACTAGCAGCATATTCAGCACAGAGGGAGAGGGAGGATGGCTGCTACAGGCCAAATGATCTTTGCTGGTGGGCTCTTTATCAGTGATCCTGTCTCACCTCCACTATATGTGCGTCTATACGTGTCTGATTGTTTAGGCTGATGCTACCATACACAATCTTCTACTCACCGTGACAGACTGTCCAGCTTTCAGGACGTATTTTGGCGAGAACTTGTAGATGATCTCTTCCCCATTGTCAACCTGTCTTTTCAATCTCCAGTTGCCCAGAGGCTGGTCCTGCAAGACATGAGGAGCCTTAATACAGAAGTGCACTTTGTTCAGAAAAGGAGACACAACATAAAACTTCACCTAACACACCTGCTCAGTATCGTTGGTGAGTGTGACTGCGTTTCCATCCATGTCAGTCGGTGAGATGGTGACTGCTCCAGTAGCCGTAGCCTCTTCTGACACCAGCAACTGCTCCTCTCCTCTTCCAATCTCGGGCATCTCCCTAGCCTCTGCTTCCGCTCTCTTCCTCTTAGAGGAGCGGGAGGATGAAGATCCTGTTAATCTGGACACTGTGACTCGGGAAGATGGGCTGGGGGACAGCTTCAGTCTAAAACAGGAGGAGAAAATGATGCTGTTGGAATCAATACTGTTGCAACGATCCCAACAGTCTAATCTGATCCAAGTATCACTTTCCACTCGCTACACATACTACCCATGGTGCCTACAGTAAGTACTGGCTCTGATGGCATCCTCATGATAAAGTACTTGATAAAAATACTTCTACTGCGGAAAAACACTCAGTATCAGCAGATACCACACATACAGATACCTTAGCTTCAGGTACAGATGAGATTATGACTTCCATTTTTTTTTTTTTTTTTTTTTAGCCCAATCAGTCTCATTCAACTCCACAAGGACTGAAACAGTTCAATCATCTGAGAACATAGGCCAGTATGAAACTGGACTTTGACACATTTATCACTTTGATTCAGTTTATAAAGCACGCCACAAACATGTGCACCTGTGTTCCTCTCCCTCCAGCAGTTTCCTGTATGCATTGATCTCCATATCCAGAGCGAGCTTCACATCCAGCAGCTCCTGGTATTCACTGAGCTGAGCGTTCATCCGGTCTCTCAGTTCACCCATTTCTTGTTCTTTTGCTTCGATGGCACGGCGGTGCTTGTCTCGCTCCGACGACAGAATTTCTTCCAACTCTCTGATACGATCTTCTGAGGCAGTCACCTACAAAAGCAAACATGCAGACACCAGACCATTAAAACCAAACAGGAAACCACCAGAAATCCTGAACTGTTTAAGTGATTCAAAGTGTGGAAGCTGTAGGAGAGGTCTCCATTTGGGTGTACTGGTGACCCTAAAGCCATACCTGTTTTTGCAGGGCGCTGAGCTGGTACCCAAGGCTCTCTATTCTGGTACGAGACTCCTGCAGCTCCTCTCTGGCTGAGCTCATTGCCTTGTCATTAATCTCAGAGGACACTTTGGCATTATCCAACTGCAGACAGAACGAGACAGACAGAATATTTGAGCACAAGGAGCATAAAATTAAAGGAAAGAAAGGGGGAAAAGACAAACGTGTCTCTCACCTTGGCCTGAAACGTATGCTCCAGTTCTTCTTTATAAAGAGAGACTTGCTCATCATGTTGCCTCCGCAGGTCCTGGTTGGGATCACACAACTCTGATTAACACTCATTCTCAACAGAAAGCCTGCTTTCAACACAAACACAGTACAGACCTGGCCTTTATATTCTCTAGTGGTAAATATCTCATGATATAATATACTTGCCAAAATGGTTACAGAGAAAATTAAGAAGTCCTAGCACGCAAGGTGAAATTGTGCAGACTTTTATTCTGAAATAACGGCAATACAGTCAGAGCCAACCAGTGTGCTCCTGTCCACGTGCGCACAATTTTCAGAAACAACTAGAATTGGTGTTTCCAACACAAGATGTATCAAGGAATAACAAAGTGAACTCATAGTGACCTCAGCAGATTCGTGCTTTCACAGTGTGACATTCTGGGTCAGTGGAGCTGCTGCTACCAAAAGATATTAGGGTTAGCTGCTGATGGCAACCTGCCCAGGTGTACGGGTACTTACAGAAACGTTTGATAACCGAAGTCTGAGAAACACAGTACTGGTTTTCTTTTAGTGCCACAGGCAAAAAAGAACTAAAAACTGACTGATACGAAAAATGGCTTTATTATTTGTATGATAACATTTGTCTTTCAATGACACAACTGTACCTGTAAATATACTGGGTTGTAACAGCCACAGACATGGGGACATCAGAAATGAAATCATACCTGTAAAGCTTGTGCCAGTTTGAACTCATAGTCCTGTCTGACTCCAGAGTCCACCTCCACTATTCTCTGCTCATGTCGACGGCGAGACTCGCGCACCTCCTGAGCACAAGAAGTGAGTGAAGTGTAACAGAGAAACATCACCCAAAGAAAACCCAAGAACTTTGCCATGTTAAATAGAGAGGAAAATAATTTTGATTATGCAAATGAGACTTTATGGCAGTCTTGTGCACATGCACAGTATTTACGACACGACCCTTACCTCTTCAAACATAGTCTTCCTGAACTCCAGCTCTTCACTCAGTGACTGACAGCGGTTCTCCAAGTCTACACGCATCAGCGTCTCTGCCTCCAGCTGGCGTTTACCAACAGCATGGCTGTCCTCTGCCTACACATCATAAGACCAGACCATTTATTAGCACATGGACAACATTAGGCTGATTGGCTGGCTCTTCATGACCAAGCAGAGAAAATCTGTCATGTTAGTCTGGCATACAAAAAGTAAATGAACCATTTACTTTTGGGGACATAATACCCAAATGAAGAGGTAAACACAATAAACCAGAATATATCCCAAGCATATCACAAGGATTGTAATATCAATCACGATTAAAGTATTGTGGGGATCATATATTATCATTTCTAATTATTCAACCATTTCTAGATATTTTTTTCTGGCTTCATTTTTTACTAAACATCTTGCATCTTTCCCACCTTAGCCAGCAGGTTCTTGACATCAGCTAGCTCAGAGCTCAGAGCAGCATTTTGGCTTAGAGCTGTTGAAAGAGCGGCTTCATTCTTATTCAGCTGGGCTTCCAAAGCACTGGCCCTGGACATTGCTGCAGCAAGATCACCATCCTTTTTCTTTATACTGGAACAAATAGACAAGGAGGCAGAACACAATTATTATCTTTAAGTGGTCACTTAATGGCCCTTACAAGCAAACATGTTCCCAAATGTTTAGCCACGTTAACACGATTTCAAATAAAAAAAGTATTTGATAAGGCGTTACCTGCGTGTAGCTTCTTCCAGGTCAGACTGAGCCTTGCCCAGATCTATCTGGAGCCTGGCTCTCTCTTTAGCAGTTTCATCCAAAACTCGCCGAGCATCAGCCAACTCTGCCTCATACAGAGACTTTAGGCCTGTTACCTAAAGAGAAGGATGCAAAACACATTACCCGGTGGCTTGGCCTGGTGAAGAAAACAAACATTACTGACTGCTGCAGGATGGAACGTCTTCTGAGTGGTTGCATACTACAACAGAAGGACATGTTTCTAAAGTTCACCTTACAAAAAATTAAAAAATAAATTAAAAAAAAAAAATCCCAACTCCCCCCCTCCCCTTTTTCTTTTCTTCTTTTTTTCCTTTTAATCAGGCAGAGCATTATTACGGGAACATACACTGTGGCTCCATTATTATGTCTTAAATTAGAATTTAAATTTAATCTGAATAAATAATGAATTGAAAAAAAAAATAAAATAAAAACTCTTTCAGTCAAGCATTGGGAGCAGTGTTAAATTCAACAGTCAGAGTAGCTGTTTCAAGCTGACCTACTAATTTCATTCAGTATCAATTATTCTGAATGAATGGATCCAACTAGCACAACTACACACACTCCGTGACGTTTTCAGTAACTATATATAATGTTAGGATGTACCAAAAGTAATTACTGTCTGAAAATAGTTTTAAAGCTTTCTTTCACTGCTGCCACCACATTGGACTTTCCCAGTCTAAATAAGATTCAATTAACAGCAAAGAGGAAGTGCATTAGCATTTGAGCAAAAAAAAAAATACCACTTAAGCACTTCATGGGCATCTATAAAACCTATAGAAACCAGCCATCGCATGTTGCTTCACCAGTGGCAAAAAAGGTGAAGAGAAAGAGAAGACAGAACAAAGCGAGGAAGACCGGTACAACCATTTACACAATGGAGAAAGGTCTGGGATTTAAGACTTTCCAAAAATGTCAGCAAGCAGGTCACACTTCTACTCGATCCAGAATTTTTTTTTTAAAAACTGCCTGCTTATGATCTAATTTACGTTTTTTATATTACCTTAGTGTCACTGGAATTTAAAAGGACATTTTTAGAATTTATATTATGTAAAATAGCAATGCTGTCAGTGTTAGCCACATTGGTAACTACTCTCTGCTACCTGCAGTAGTCCAGAAATGACTCATGATCTTAAAAACAAACAAACAAACAAAAAACAGCAGAAAACAGTCACAAATGCAGGTTTGTTAATTCAGTTAGCACTAGGCATGCCAACCAATAAAATCATAAGGCTAGTGTGCAGAAAAAAGGTAGCCCTGAGTGATCCACTTAGTGATTGCTAATATAAAAGAACACGTTTAGGTGATCTCGTTTCCTCTTTGTAAAAGAAGGAACTTTGGAACATAGTATATGAAAGTATATAAAAAGGGCGGACAAGGCCAATTTTTCAAATGTGGTTATTGCGTGCGTTCATCGCTGTGTTGATCGGGGTTGCTGGGTTACAAGAAAAACAGGAAAATGATGCTGCTAAGGGCAACAATGTGTCTTTGCAACACCACCTGCTATAACTCCAGTAGAAACACTACAAGACCAAAATTTATCTGTTGTAGGTCAAGTGCCAAAATAGTGGTTCCTTTAAGTAGCATTTCCATTACAGGGTTGCTACCTGAGCGCATACAATGACTCACAGCATGAAGAAATAAAGGATCTGGCACCATTACAAGATCTACCATTACTCAAATATGTTGGGTTTCTGTGTTTGTTTTTTTGATGAAGCAGAAATCATACATCATACAAGGTCACATATATAAAAAAAAAAAAATAGAAACCACGCGCAAGTTCAAATTTTAACTTTAAAGCAACAACTATTCAAGATTACAACAAACACCTTTTTCCCATGATAGGTTCTATTGATGTTTATCCGATTTAGTCCAAAAACAGACAGTCTGAAACAGCACAAACTCAGCTTTTAACTTGGGATTATTTAAATGTTTTCTGTTAATTCGAGAATACATTAAAAGTGAAATGAAGCGCAAAATTGTCTTGATATAATCATCCAGGTAAGGAAATCAATCATTCTGGTAAAGAAATCCCCCAAAAATGGATTCTGTAGTTTTTTGGGGGTTTTTTGTTTTTGTTTTTCTTTGGGGTGGGGGCGCAAAGTCAAATGAAGTGACAGATTCACAAATACAAATAAATACATTAAATTTCAAAAAAATAAAAATAAATAAATAAATAAATAAAAAATCACTGGGCAGAGATTGGCGCGCAGACCCACCCGCTCAGTGCTTCCGGTCCGGTCACATTTGAATACAGATGCAGTATGGGTCATTACGGCAAACAATGCAAAGCCAACGGCACCAGTGAAGCTGAGTTTACCGTATCTGAGCGCACTGTTAGTTTCACATTTTACGCCGCATAATTAAAGTAACTTATAATGAACGATTTTCCCTATCATTCAAGACTAGATATCTGCGCGCACGTGCCTTTTTTCAGTTGCACATTTTTACGACAGGGATCACGTGCTGATATTACATTTGCAGAAATATTTTCATTTACTAACCTCTCTCGTAGTCACCTCTTCTTTTTCCGACACTTTGACCATTAGCCGGTCATTCTCCAATTCCAGCGCCCGCACGCGATCAATGTACACGGCCAGCCTGTCGTTCAGATGCTGCAACTCCTGTTTCTCCTGTAAACGAGAAATCCGAGTCGGGGAGAGAGGAGTGGAGGCCGCTGACCGGCCAGCTTCACGGCTTGGGGTAGCGCTTGCAGTCGCCATAGCGGTTCCTTCAAAATTCTACCTGAGTTTTCCTCAGCACTTAGCGAGCAAAAGAAAATAAATGATTGTATCTACTGGCTTTGTTAGATCGGGATGCAAAACAGCTCCTCTCAATAGTTAGCGCCAGGATATCGCAATCAATGAGCCGGAGGACCACGCAGTGTCTCGAACGCTTGCTTTGCACAGTGATGTGATTCCAAGATGGCTGCGGTCAGGACCGCGCCAAAAGCAGAGGACGCTTCCTGTTCGCAATGGCTGATGGGAAAGTGGATTGAGCAGAGGTACGGGAAGGGCGTAACGTAAAGCATAACCTCCTGTCTACACAAAAGCACCTTTAGAGGGTTTTTTTCGAAAATGTCCCGTGACTTTAACATTATGAAGGACAGCTTCCCCACCAAAACTCACAAAAAATTACCAGAAAGAACCGTTCACACTTGATAGCATTAGGAAAGGGTTACACAGGTGCATAAAGACTGTGACGTCAGGCCATAAAACCAAACTAAACCTTTCCTCTGTGCTTAGAAATAGAAGCAGTTCAATTCTTGTAAATGAGAGTATATTTATCTTTCATGTGAATAATGCCAAACATAGTGTGTGTGTGTATGTTTCATTGTTCTGGTAACAGTGACAATAAAGATCTATCTTATCTTATCTTATCTTATCTTTTTATACAGTATGTCAGCATTCAAAGACAACCGCTACAACTATAAAACATTCTATTACATAATTATCCCACTTGTAAGCAGTGTTGCTCAAGTTACTTGAAAATAGCAATTATTTGCTAATTACTGATTACTCCCCCAAGAAAGTAATCCTGTTACTTTCTTGAATACTTATTTTCAAAAGTAATTAGTTACTTATTACTTAGTTACTTTTTAAAAACATGATACTCAACATAATTCTATTGTTTGAGCATAATCCATCATATAAAACTGAAGTCTCTTTTAAAAACTTGTTTTATTAATTTTAATCTTTTAACTTTATGTACATTGCAATTAAATTATATGCAACAGTGTTTGACTTGAAGAAATTTGTTAACATTTAAACCTATTTCCTGTATATTCCAGCATATAAAATAAAAGGGTTTTTGTGTTTACACTCACTCTTTCAAATATATGAAAGTAAAACACTGCAAAAAAATAAATAAAATCAAAGATTCAGCGGCACTAAGTCCTGTCGTTCTTAAATGTATTTTCACCTGTTTAGCAGGAGTGGCGCCGGTGGAGGTTTGCCCAGTGCCTCAGCAGTCATGTCAATGGGGGGATCCAGGGGTTTGCTCAGATTTGAAGTTTAATTTTTCACTGTAGAAAGAGGTTTTCTTCCCACGCAAAGTGTACAGCAGACACTAATGTTTTTGTCACTTTTTTCAGAATCAAACTCAAAGTAATGTCAGTACTTCCAAGCTTTAAACACTGCATGGTCGTACTCTCTCCAGCAACACACGTCTGTTGCTGCCACAGATGTCCCACGCTCGTACGTCATTGTTATGAGACATTCTCACAAACAAAATCACAGTTTAGTAATACAGTGTACTTACGAGAAGTACACTGTATTACACCTGAACTGTTCCATTGCTGAAGTTGGACCTGCGGTTGGCCCTCTGAACATTTTGTGTTGGACTTTGCCCCTTTTGTTGTCTTGGGGGATTGGTTTGCCTTGGACTATGCTAATAGTAAACAGCTAATGTTACCATATGTGTCGGCCAGGTTAACATTCATGAAGACTGTTTAATACTTTATTGAAAACAGGAGCTTTGCTGACCTCTGAACTTTCTCCTTAAGTCTTGTTAAGTGTTATTAGCATTGGCTACTCCAGCTGTTAGTAAGGAGGAACTGTGTGTCTGTCTGTGTGAAGTTGTGTGTCAGCTGGAGGAGGTAAAGACAGCATTGTTGGTATGGATGTTGTTCCAAATCAATATCTTAATTCAGTGTTAAATTTACTATTGATTAATATCTGAGTTGTTGTGGTTTTTTTTACTTTTTTTCTTTTTTTCTTTTTTTTACAACAAAGGAGTGGCTAAAGAAGAAGCACATTAAAGTCATGGAGTGGCCTAGCCAGTCTCCAGACCCCAGTCCAGATGTGGAGTGAGCAGTTCCTAACCAGCAGCCAAGAAACCTAAAGGATTTATTGGTTCACATTTCCACCAACTACAAGAAACATCTCACTGTACTCACCAACAATGGTTTCTGGGGGAATAATTATTTCCTTCAATGTATATAGAAAACATTTTTAAAAAATGAACAAAATATGGCAGTGATTTTGACATTTAGGGCAAGAAGAATCAAAAGTCTCAGTAACCAACAATTGTCTTTGTATTCTTATGCTCACTTAGAATATTAAGAGCTATGGATTTTATATACTGATGCACCAAACTTGGTGAAGATTAGAAACGCTTTTGCAAAGGATAAAGCTGTGCATCATCACAGCCTCCTCCATCCTCTAACCTCCAACAGCACTTTAGGAATGAAAACGCCCTTTAACATAGTGTACATACATTGATTCCAGAGGACAGAAAGAAATGACAGATTAGTGAAATGAAAAACCCCATTAAAATGAAAAACACTTCCTCTTCCCGGGCAGCAGGGTGCGCTGTCACGGCAGCGTAACAGAAGCGTTTTCCGGGTCAGCTCTTTCATTGTCCCGCTTCGTTCACGCAACAGTCCTTCCGGCCTGACCGCCATCAAAGATAGCAGGTACGATTTTAATGTCGAGAAGTTTTAGCCAAAAGCCGTTTCTAATCTTTGCCATCCGTCGAGTTTTAGAAGATTTGTTGAAACTGCTAGTAACTACTAACGTTACTTTACATCTCAGCTCAATATTGTAGCGCCGTATTTTATGAAGTTGAAGAAAATGTGGCGTCTAGTAGCCGTGTCCGTTTTCATTATGCTCCCGAGTGCGTAGAAATCGGTGCTTCCGAGCACAGACTGAATATTGTCGTCGTCAGAAACTAAAGCAGCGAGCAGACCTGCGGGCACATAGGGAGCTGTCACACAGTCTGGTGGACACTAAAGCTTTACCGGCCCGATGTGACGGATCAGCGCCACTAGGTCGCTTGTGCCCTCAAAATTGGAAATGAAATAGCAGATTGCTCGTGGCTTCCTCGTGTGTCTGTTACATGGCGAGTCCAAGTAAAGAGTTTTTACTGAAGGTGGCTGCAGCAGAGCACATTTTAGTAATCAGCGTTCACCGAGTGTAAATGGTGATGGTTAAGCTTCCACCGACACTGACCTGTTTAGATTGTGGTTGTTAAACGGAGATTTGGAGTCCTGTTAGCACTGTAAAAAAATGTTTTTGAGTCCAAATTATGGTGTTGTTTCAAATGACTCGCTCAAAAGGTCCAGAAGCTCCTGCTAACATTCTTTTTGCACACAGTTATTGTTTAATCTGCAGGTCGCATCCATTGAACGAAAGTAATTGGTCTGTTGTGTGTATATCACACAGTGCTTTGTTTTGTTTATGAGGTCGAATTGAGTCCACTGACCTTACATCTTGCTAGACTTCCTGAGCTACAGCTACCTTTGCAGTAAAGTAAAGCGATGGAGGGCCCCATCCTATTCCTGTTTCACAGACCTTACCATGTCACATCTACACCCTGTTTTATTTGAGCTGTCCTGCTGTCAGATGATCATAACACCACTGAACCCAGTGATGTAGACCACTCAAGTAGGAAAAAAGGCTTTGATAAAACGTTGCCCATGGGTGCAAAGCTGATGTGGTGGCTTACAATAGAGCTGAGACAAGAGCCTGTTGTCAGTGTTGGTCTTCCTGCTATTGCATACCAAAGTACAACGTCTCTTGATCATGTGACATTGCAGCTAGTTAAAAACTCATCATTTGCACTTGTCTTAATGTTTGTGTATTATCCTCCGCAGACATGGCTATTCGTTATCCTATGGCTGTTGGCCTTAACAAAGGCCACCCAGTCACCAAAAATGTAACTGCTCCCAAACACAGCCGCCGGCGCGGGGTGAGTATCTCCTGCTGAGTGACTTTACAGACTTGACTATATTACAAGTGTTAGGATAAATATATTTGCACTTAAGACTGTAGTTTGTGTACATACTCTGTGACTGGATTGACCTGAAGCTTAAGATGAAACATACAGTGTAAATCAGTCCACATAAGCATAATCATCAGGCATCAACATTCCTATATCACATTATGTCCAAATGGAGTGAATGGTGTTAAATGCTTTGACTTACCGTGTACTATGTCTTTACTGCCCAGCGTCTGACCAAACACACAAAGTTTGTGCGGGATATGATCCGTGAAGTGTGTGGGTTTGCTCCGTATGAGAGGAGAGCCATGGAGCTGCTGAAAGTGTCCAAGGACAAGAGAGCCCTCAAGTTCATCAAGAAGAGGGTGAGTTTGTGTTTGTGTCAAAGCACCTGCAGGTGCTCACCAGCCTAAACCACAGTAGTATTTACCCAGTTACAAACCACAAAATTGAGGACAAGTTGTAAAATGTAAATAAAGATAATACAACGTTTGCGTATTTATAAATATTTATTTATAAAACGCATTACATGTTTAAACTGAATAAATGTACCGTGTTAAGAAAACTGAGCTCATTTTGACTCGATGGCAGCAGCAGGTATCAGAACATTCGGACAGGGTCAAGCTGAAAAAGTGGCACTAAAAAAAAAAGAGCTGGAGGAACATTTAGCAGCCACTTAGGTTGACAACATGTGAGTCACATCACTGGTCTAAAAAGGGCATCTTGGAGAGGCAGAGGTTCACCATTCTGCAGAAAACTGCATCTACAAATTGTATTTCAGAATGTTTCTGAATGTAAACACGTGACGACTTTAAGTAATTCATCATCTGTAGTTCATGATATCATCACTGTTGGACGTCCGTATCACCAGGCCCTCAAAACAGGCATGATTGTGCGGTGGGAATCAGTGCATGGGCTAAGGATAAGTGTGTGAACACAGCTCAGTGTGCCCTCCACAGATGCAGGTTAGCACTCTGACATGCAAAGTGGCAGTCACATCGGAGTGTTATCCATAGACACCGCTGTCTTCTCTGGACCAAAGCTAGTTTAAAATAGACTAAGGCAAAGTGGGAAACTGCTGAGGTCATATTAATCGAAATCGGTGCCTTTGGAAGTGGCAGTTTGCACCAAAAACAGGACAAAGCAGGGCCAGAACTGCTGAGCAGCTGAAATCCTCTAACAGAGAAGAAGAATAATCTTCTAACATTTCTCTTCCACAAGTCCCTCAGCTGCTCTGGTGGACTAGTGGGTTGTTGTTAGAAGAAGAGGGATGCTACACAGTGCTGCATGTGACCCTGTGCCAACTTATTTATGATTTGTGGCTGCGATCACATTCAAAATGAGCTCAGCTTTCATAACATGTTCACTTAATGAGGTTAAACAGTGCCATGTTTTGCGATTTGGAGGCTACACTCATTATTTTCCATGTCACACAGCCTTCCAACTGTTAACTATGAGTTGAGATGTGTGCATTCTCACAATTTCAGTGAGGTACTTTTATCATGAGCAATCTGTAGTGTGTTGGCCATTTATAAGGACCTGAGCTTTTTTGTGATTGTATGTTGGATATGATATTATGCACTGACTGGACAACAGAAAAGCTCAGAGCTCTTCTAATATTTCTATACTGTTTTTCCCCTACAGATCGGCACTCACATTCGGGCCAAGAGAAAGAGAGAAGAGCTGAGCAACGTACTGGCTGCCATGAGAAAGGCTGCTGCCAAGAAGGAGTAAAAAGTCATTTAATAAAACGTGAAACTACATTCCAGCCTCGTCTTTCTTTTTTTGCTTTGTCACTATTCATCAGATCTGTTTACGTTGCTGCAACCATCTTAGCCGACAGCACACCTGAAGATGTTTGTAGAAATCTCAAAATTGAGTGATGCTTCAAAATATACACATAACATGCTGCTTGGCTTTAGACCAGACTGTAGATTAGCCTACTGTGGCTAAAGGAATGAATATCACCGAAGAACTTACCACTGCAGCAGAAGTAAAGCAATTACATTTTTGTATAGAAATGTGTACTTTAAGTATAAAACAAATTTTATAATGGTGACTTGTGCCCATTTATTTCTGTTTGAAAGGAGCATGAAGCTTTGGGATGTGTGTGAAAATGCTTAATCAGCTGAGTGTTCTCCAGCACTTTATTCTGTCTCACACACGGTCACACTCAAGCCACTTCCAATTTTTTAATGAGTTCACAAAGTGAAATGGAGAAACATGAGGTGTGGAAGTTCAGTGGTTACCACTGTCGCCTCTCAGTGAGGGGTTTGTGGTTCACACCCCAACTGGGAAGTTCTTTGATGAGCTTGCATGGTTTTGATGTATGGCGTGTAGTCTTACAGAATTTGAGTGATCAATACTACAAAACGCTACACATACACCAGTCGTGCTAAAATTAGCACTCACAGGTGAATTGAATAATGCTGATCATCTCCATCTCTGTTAATTGGCTATGCACCACAGACCTCTGTGGCAGTAGTTAAACAGTTACTTAAAATGCCACTTGACCCAGCTGTATTGGCTAATTATAGGCATTATCTCCAACCTTCCTTTTATCTCAGAAATTCTTGAAAGTGTAGTTGTAAACCACTTACTGATCATGTGCAGAGAAAAATAGTTTATTTGAGGAGTTTCAGTCAATATACAATAATGGCCTTAGTGAAGGTTACAAATGATCTTCTTATTCGGACCTGAGAGATGCATCTCCACCTTCAGCTGATCCATCTACTGTTCACTGAAGCCTCATCAGAAATTGCCTCAGTGGAAGGGTTGCTTACAGGAAGTCATTGTTAAGAAAGGTAAACAAAGAAAAGCCTGAAGTATGCCACATTACACAAGAACTGGACTGAAAATCAGTGGCAACTGGCCCAATGGAGTGATGGATCCAAATTAAAAGATTTTGGTTCAAATAGTTGTCAGTAAGTGTAGAGGAGGTCAGGAAAGATGTAAAACGGTGAACACCTACAGCCTGCATCTGTGAAAAACGGTGGAGGCTCTCTCATGGTTGGGGCTGCATTTCAGCCAGTGGTGTTGGAGATCTTGTTAAAATCGATGGAATTATGAATCCAGATAAGTATCAAAAGATTTAGCATCTGCAAAAATGGTAAATTTTCAGTACTGTTTGGTCCTGGAGAAGGACAGCCCAGTTTGGATTCTGCGTGCAAACCACAGTTTCCAGCCTGGTGAGCCTTGCATTTGGGAGAGTTTGCTCTGTCTTTAACATCTTAAGAAAATTATATTGCACAATTTTCTCATCCAATAAAAGAATATTTACTACATCCGTTTACCTTGTATTTTATTTGAAACCTACAAAAGGATTTTTAGCTGTCACTACGGGATATTGCCCTTCAATATAACTAAAGCTTTCAGACAGCTGTAGGGGTCGCAGTATATAATTATTTGTGAGACAGTCATACAGGTATAAACTAAAAATTAGAACTAAATACCCTGAATTTGAACTGAAATGTAACATTTAGGACAACTGAGTTAAATTCTATCAGTGAGCTATTTTTTTATGTAAGTACAGTATATATAATAAAATATGTATAAGATCTATTATTTTTTGTACCATCAAAATGAAATGAGGATAGTGTCTTGAGCTACACTATAGCTAACTAGTTTACTTGCTAAAGTTAATATTACTGTTGGCTAAAGGGAGTCCGCGCACGGCTGTGGTGTTCTCACATACATTACACGAAACAACACAATTTTGCTCCAATAAAAGTAAAATAAATGACATAAATTAAAGATTTTCTCCATTTCGGACGTCCATCACGGATGCAGCGTCTACTGTCGCGGTTGCTAAGCAACAAGAGCCGAGCATCGTAGGGGGACACGGTCCAGTTTAACAGCCGCTCACTTCCGGTCTTTAAGGGCAGCCCCTGAATTTGAACGCACACCTAGTTTTGCGTTTTAGGAGAGCGAGTGCTTAAATGATAAAAGAAGTAAGCACACAGACAGCGCAATAATGATGTAATACTTTGTGTGTGGCGTTGCCACTGGTGACGCGTCTTTATCCGCTTTAGTCCCGCCCTTGGTCGCTATTCTCCTTGTGATTGGCTGATAGGGGGTCCCTTGCGTTTCACTGGTTAGGCTGTGTGCAGCCCGTTTGCTAGCTGGGTATATTTAGCTGATTGCATTATCGGATCAGATTTAGCCTGCAGTCCAGCAGAGTAGTGAACGTTGTTCCAGGCGAATTCTGACTAGTAGTTAGCCAAGTAGTTAAGCTAACGTGAACAGCAGCCGTCTCTTTTCAGAAAAGTCTAGGTTATCTGTGAGGAACGAAAACAAACCATTTCGGACATGTCTTCAGACGAAGACAGGGCCAAGGAAATTTTGAAGGGCTTCAAACTGTATCCTTTTTCCTGTTTATGTTGCGCGAATGTTAGAAACACAGCAGTGAGCTAAATAGCTAGCTGTCTGGGTAAAGGCATAGGACAGGATGCTGCAGCCACATTAGCAGGATGGATGTTGTTGTACAACAAGCTTAGTTGCTAAAGCTAACCTGCCACAGTCTCTGCTCACGGAGTTGTATAGTTGCTGTGTTCCAGTGTCTGAACGGACACAACAGCAGCTCATTGAATGACGACCTGTGGGCTCACATGAGCTTCCACACGAGGGTGAATTTGCCTGCAGTTGTAGTACCTGTGGCACATGAAGAGGATGAGATTTTGCTCAGGTAGCTGAGAAGTAACTGTTGTGCCTCCTGTAACTATTATTAAGCGCCTCACAGGTATGTGACTCGCGTTGAGCATAGTCTGACTGCTGTATGGTTCCGTAATGCTGGAAGTTGAAACCCAGGTGCGCCTCTTTGTGTGATGATGGCAGACTTGATTCCACTCAGGTATTCTGGATTTGTATGCTAATCACCAGAGCAACATTGGAGATTGCAGTATGACCTGTTAAATGTGTAGTCATGTAGTGAGTCAATTTTATTCCTCTTTGGTGTGCCTGTTAGCGCTCATCCAACACATGTCTGAGAAAGTGACCGAGCAACAGATTTGTGAAGATTGGAGAATAGGAGATGCTGTTCATCATCAGCTTTTAAAACGTTGACTTGGCATCTCTAACGATCCAGTCACACTGTACAAATGGATCAAAATCTTTGTTGTTCTGCACAGGTGCACTGAACGCAGGACTGCAAGGAAAATCCACTGCTCTCAAAAGAGAACACTGCTGCCCATCTGTGGCTTAGTAAAGATCACATCACTAAGCCAGAAGTAATTAAACATTTCTTAGGAAAGATGAGACCCAAGAGGAACTTTCTGATTAATCAGAAACGGGGTACTGTCCCACATCCTGATAAAAGACACGCAGAAATCAATTTTGTTGCCTGAATCTGTATATTTGATGTGAGTTCCAACAGACTAAGAGATTGTGCAGTAGATTAGTCATGTATAACAACATTTATACATTTTTGTAATTTGCCAGTTTAATACATGGACATTCCTGTGACAGTACAGCTTAACAGCTGCAAATATAAAACATATTCCCCCAGCAGGGAATCTATAATGCACTTAAAAATGGTGCTTCCAGTGGATTTTGAAGAAAAACTCTGAACGTAACCCGCTTCCACGCAGGATAAGTGTTCAGTCATTTAGGTAGGTAAAGAGAGTCACTTTAAGCTTGATGCAGCTCATCATGTCATTGATTCATTAATTCTGAGTTGTAGCATCCAGTTTAAAACAAATGTCAGAACATCAGTCTGTAAACTAAACATGAAGCTTGTTTTGTTTTGTTTGTTTGTTTTTTAACCAAGGGAAACAAGGAAAAAAAAAAAGACAAAGCGATTTAAGTCATGCAGTAAAAGTGCAGTAGAGTAGTATCATAATAGTCTCTTATGTGTAGGTTATCATTGTAGACTTATTTTTAGGGGTTACGCCTTGTCTACACAAGCTGTAACATAAGCATGAAGCAGAAGCTAAGGAGGTGTTTCAAGCACACATGTGATGTTTAGGTTGCCTATATTTTATAAGAACTCAGTGCTGAGTCAATTCACAGTCATTAAAATACAAGGACATGCCTAGAAGCTCTGAAATATGCACTCAAACACAGGAGTAAAACTATGTTATAACCTGTGTCACACAGAATTAAACAAATACGCTTCATTTCTGATGCTCAGAAAACCTAAAAACTGAAAAGCATGTCCAGATTAGAAATCGTACTATGGGAAAAAGTCTACAGAAAAGAAAGGGGTGGGGGTAGGGGGGGTGATTGTGTACTTAATGGTTAGGTCTGTGCCAGTGTCACCCTTTCATGTAAATTAGCTTGAAGATACACTAGGACTCCCTGGGTTAACTTGACCAGTTAACCAGCTTCATGTGGGCACTTTTTACTGCAGGCTTGATTCATACATTCACACACATTTCTACAGCACTTTTACTGCATGCCTTTAACCGTTTGGTCAGACCTCTTGATGCACTGTGGTAATGCTTAAATCCATGATTTAATGGAACGGGGCTTTACTGCCTTCTGTCCTTATTGAAATGGGGTGAATATCATTTTCTTTTTCCCTCCTTTACTGTAACGGTAACACATATACAGTCCAATATGACAACAGCCCTGTTTAACTTCCATAATACTAAAGTAGTGTTTGTGAAGTTATTTCACTTCGTCCCATACTGAGTAGTCATCAGATTTGTAAATGGTGAAATGTGATGATTTTAAATGGTCACGATGTTCTTACGAAACCCCTTCAGACATCTTGGAACTGGAAGGAAGTAGGGCTGCCACGATTAGTTGACTAGTCACGATTACGTCGACTATTAAAATCGTTGACGACTAATTTAATAGTCGACACGTCGTTTGAAGCTTCGTAAGATCCCAAAGACGCAGGAATAAGTAGTAGGATTTAAGAGTGTAATAACGGACTGAAACAGAAGATGGCAGCACTGCATGTGTAAGGATGCCAGCTGCCGTTAAACCCCGAAGAAGAAGAAGCTGTGTCCCAGAATTCATAGCGCGGACCTGCTTGGCTCAGTTTTCAACAATGGCGGCAGCTAGTTAGTTTTAATATCACTCTTGTTATTCTTTCTGGGTCACAAAATAAACGTTTAACATATTTTCAGGCGAGAATGTAGCTGTGTAAACCTCAAATATCTGCTCAGTTTATCAAGACATCACATATTTTCAAAAGCGCTCCGACGTTTTCGGAGACGTCTGTTACCCACCAACTCGATAGCTAGCCGGTGTTCAAGGCTCACTAGAGCCGGTGAGAACACCGGACTCCCGGCAAATCGTTTTCAAACCCACCGCCGTCTTTCGCTACTCAGGTTAAACATGATATATAAGTCACTTAGATAACTTAAAAATGATATTGTTTGGCTTTTTTTTAGTATTTTATTTGTTCCTGAGTAAATCGGTTTGGCTGAGATTAAAGTTATAGTTTTTACACAGCTGAATAAATGTCAAGCAGACAACTGATTATCAGAAGCGTGAGATGCTCTAGAATATACTCCGGTGTCCTGTTATATTTTAGATAGCAAGGAGCAGACGGCTGAGTTTATTAAACTCCACCGAAACAATCTGCAAATGTCATTAAAATTTAATAAACTATCATCTTGTCCTTATTTTTGGTTAGCACATACCTTAAACACTTCAAGCTGTAAGCTAATGAGAGTTATATAAGAGCAGATGCATGCTGGTGAAATAAGCTATACGTTTTACGTCCAATGGATGCATGATCTGATTAGTCGAATAATCGCAAAAATAATCGGTGACTAGTCGACTATCAAAATAATTGTTTGTGGCAGCCCTAGAAGGAAGTCTTCTAGAAGGATTAGTCAGATTTCAGCAAGCTACTATGAGAGACTGACAACTAAAAGAGCTACACAACGGTCTTTGTGCTAAAGCAGACAGCTCTAATGTTTGGTACTTCAGTGTTTCCAGCTGACTTTTCAATCTTTTGATATCTTTCTAGATATCAAAAAAGTTAAATAATGACCTTTGTTTTAACTGTATGCTAGCTCAAAACACTATTCTTCTCCTTTTTAGGGTTTACTAGTTGTAAATTAAAGGCAAAATATAAGCAGCTAATGTAATTGATGGTAAAACCTCAAGCGAAGAGAAAAGTTCCCTCAGTTTCCTAAAATTGCAGTTATGTGCTGTGAGCATTGCCTCAAAATAAATGTACATCAAAATTGTATTCCTTGTTTATCCTAACATGTAATACTATAAAAACTATTTCGGCAGCTCCACAATCAAATCTTATTGAATTCTTGTGTAAATGGCTTAAAGGTCAGTAGTTGTATAAATGTTGGGCTTAGAAAGTTGCCTATACTTGGAGACATTAACATGTCTTTAAAAAATAAATGCAGACTAAAATGTGACAGCGGCTTTTCACTGGGGGCTCATTAACGATGTTCTGACGGGTCTGTGCAGGCACCCTGGTGATTTACACACACACACACACACACACACACACACACACACACACACCCTGCAGCAGACCCACAGGAGGCTATGGTATCATTTTGTATGATGTTATTGGAGCTGAAATGTGTATAGATTTTAAACTGTGAGAAAGTGATTGGAAGTAAATTGAATAAGGGCATACATTATTAGGTGTAAAGCATTTGTGGAGCTGATGGTTTTTATTTTCTGAGCCTTTTTTTTTGGTAGCGTGTAAAGAGGATTCTTCTGGATGGTGTAGATCTGGTTATACTTGAAGGGATTAGTGAAACTGTTCAACTCAGCATACTTTACTAGAAAGCCAGAGGAAGGGGGAGGGGATAGTAGAGGTAATGGAGTTGTGCTGTCAGTGGGATCTGACCCATACGGCTGGGATTATACTCCCTTGCAGACTCAGCCACGGACAGCTGTCGACTGCAGACACTTAGCTTGGAGGAGGTATGTACATTTGGTGCCCTTCACGTGGAGTGGCTGTGGAGACAACTGTGCACAGACCCAACCAAAGGGAGGGTGTGTGAAAGTCCACTCAGTCTCTTATATACACTGTTTGGACAAAAGCCACACAGCGACCATGTACAGTGCTCAACAGATAACACAAATATTTTACAAATGTGCCAAAGACTTTTTTCCAAACTATAAATAACTGAATTCACTGTAGTGAAGGTTCAGTGGACTTCTCTGGGAGGTCAGAAATGAATTACTAATCACATAAACATGTGACCACTAAAACGACTTTTTCAGTTCAAGAATGCAATTAAATAACTAATTTGCATCTTAATCAAAAATAATAACATGTTGTACTTATTTCCAATAAATTTGAAAATTATAATAGCAATTATGATATTTTAGAATAAAAAAAGTATAATTTTGAAAAGCGCTTGTGCACAGTGATGCATTCATCATTACAGAAGCATAAAAAGTAACTTCGGCAAGGACATCTGTGACATAAAGCTTACACATTTGTTAAGCACTGTATGTGTTCTTCAAGAAAACTAGAAAATAGTATAAGAAGTCCCATAATAATCCCATAATATGACGACTTTCATTGCTCCGGGGGGTTGGCCAACAGGCTGCTGGTGGAAACTGTGCTACTGTTGGCTGAAGATAAAGACGGAGGAGAAGGGGAAGGTGTTTTAAGCATTGGTAAGAGAGAAGGAAAGGCATGAATGCGGAGGTGTGAGTAGGAACTCTACATGTGGGGACTACGACTGGTAAAAGGAGAGAGCTGGCTGATACGGAGAGAAGGAAGGTTAATATATTGTGTGTGCAGGAGGCAGCAGCTTTTCACTGGGGGCTCATTAACAAGCAAGGGAAGCACTCAAGGTGGATTCAAACTATTCTACCATGGTTTAGATTGGAAGTGAAGCGGCGTGGGGGTAATCTTTAAATAAGAGGATGTGAACAGTGTTATGGAGGTGAAGACGGAGTGAGGTGGGGTCATGAGTTTGATGACGGAAATTGAAGGTGTGACGTTAAATGTTGTCAGTGGAGAGTGTCCCTATGGCCGGTGGGGGTTGTTAATTTCAGTGTAATGTAGGCTAAGGGAACAGAGGTGATGAGGTGTTGGGTAGGTATGGTTTTAAGGAGAGAAATGTGGAAAATCATGTGGCAGTGGATTTTGCAAAAAGGATGGAAAGGACTGTGGCAAACACATACAAGAAAAGAGAGGAACATAGGGTGGCATAAGGTCACCCTATGTTCACCCTGAGCGCAGTCTGAAAGACATATGAGACTCCAGGGTGGTGTCAGGGGAGAGTGTAGCTAAGCAGCATCTGATGGTAGTTGGTAGGATGATTTTAGAAATTAAGAAGAGGAAGCGAGTGAAGGATTAAATGGTGAAAGCTGAAGAAGGAAGCATGTTGCTCAGAGTTCAGGAAGGAGTTGGGACAGGCTGTGGGGTTAGTTGGAAAGTTATCAGATGACTGGGAATGTACAGCTGAAGTGGTGAGAGAACCTGTCAAGAAGGTGTTTGACATATCCCTTGTATTTAAGAAAGAGGATAAGGATACTTGGTAATGGAATGAGGAAGTACATGAAAATATTCAAAAAATGAGGTTAGCAAAGAAAAAGTGGGATAGTCACAGAGATGAAGAAAATAGGTTTACAGCAAAGAAAGAGGTGGCAAAGGCTCATAGTGAGTTTGAGAAGATGGAGACTAAGGAAGGACAAAAGGACTTGCAGAGAGATTATGCTGAAAAGATTGTGCAGCAGCTTTTCCATCTCTAAACATAAAGATGGAAATCGAGTAATGAGTGAAAAGAGTGTTGAGAAGATGGAGGAGAAACAGGACTATGGATGGAAGACAGGTAGTGAATCAGGAAGTGCAGAGGATTAGTAAAGAGGATGTCAGGGCAGCTATAAAGAGTGGACATGTGGTTAGCCAGATAACATACCTGTGGAGGTATGGAGATGTCTAAGAGAGAGGGCAGTGGACTTTTTAACCTAATGTGTGAAACAAACATGGCAGTATCATGTGTGTAGTGCTAAAGGGAATTAAGTGTCTGGAGCTCATCTGCTGCGACCGGTTGGCGTGAGGGGAGGAAGACGGGATAAAAGACATGCTGTGGAAGAGAGCCAGAGATTAATAATGAATATAATTCAATGCAGAGAGGTCTACTAACACATAGTGAGTGAGAAAAGCGACTGAAGAAGAAATACTCAATGCATCATGGGAATCCCCCAGCAGTCTATGCCTATTGCAGCATAACTAAGGGAGGATTCAGGGTCACCTGATCCAGCCCTAACTATATGCTTTAGCAAAAAGGAAAGTTTTAAGCCTAATCTTAAACATAGAGGTAGTGTCTGTCTCCCGAATCCAAACTGGAAGCTGGTTCCATAGAAGAGGGGCCTGAGAACTGAAGGCTCTCCCTCCCATTCTACTTTTAAATACTCTAGGGACAACAAGTAAGCCTGCAGTGCAAGAGAGAAGTGTCTGATGTGGTGATATGGTAGTATAGGGTCATTAAGATAAGATGCGGCCTGATTATTCAACGCCTTGAATGAAATTCAATTCTGGATTTAACAGGGAGCCAATGAAGGGAAGCCAATACAGGAGAAATATCTCTCTTTCTAGTCCCTGTCAGTACTCTTGCTGCAGCATTTTGGATCAACTGAAGACTTTTCATGGAGTTTTTAGGACATCCTGATAATAATGAATTACAGTAGTCCAGCCTAGAAGTAATAAATGCACAAACTAGATTTTCAGCGTCACTCTGAGACAGGATGTTTCTAATTTTAGAGATATTGCACAAATGGAAGAAAGCAGTCCTACGTATTTGTTTAGTGAGTGCACTGAAGGACATGTCCTGGTCAAAAGTGACTCCAGGATTCTATTAGTTAGGTTACATATAAAATTATTTCTTTTTGTTCATCATCAATTTATCCATCCATCCTCTTCTGATTATTGTGGGGGTGGGGTTTAATTGTAGCTATCATGGGTTGAAAGTGCATTATGAGTAAATTTTCAAAGGTCATATTACAGTGTATGATGGACGACTGTTCAGAAATAGTAGTAGCGTATTAAAGGTCTCCTTTTTACCTGTGTTGTGATACACTGTCAAAGAATGTTGTACCGTCATCATTTGTAATACTTGTTCCAGGGTACCATGCTTTGGTGTTAATGGCAGCCACAGACTGACCAGTGTTAAGCTGTAGTACTGCTGTTGTCGCAGTAATATTGTTGAGCTGATCAGAGGTTATGTTTCTTCACCAGATATCCTGCCAGTTTTTATTTTGCTTTGATTGGCTGGAACTAAGTGAGGTCATGGGGCTGTCTTGGTGCATTAAGAACGGCTTCAGTTCCTTCACATAAGCTTCTACTGGTTTTTGGCTGATTTCTCCAGTGTAGCATGTCCCTTTTGAAAACACTAGTTGTAGAAGTATCCAGATCCATAATGTTACTTCGGAGTACATGCTGTTTGTTGGGAAAAGATCCTCTTTAATTGGAAATGATAAGAATAGAACATTTTGAATATTTTGAATTTGGCAGCAAACACTTGAAAAAGTTGGCAATGAGGCAACACGACAGGAAAAGAGTCTGAAAATATACATGTTGAAAAGTCTCACTGCGCTGACCCGACATGTAGGGACATTACAGGGAGGTGCAGGTCAGGTACACACTAGGGCTGCCACAAACGATTATTTTGATAGTCGACTAGTCACCGATTATTTTTGCGATTAGTCGACTAATCAGATCATGCATCCATTGGACGTAAAATGTACACCTGAAAATATGTTAAACGTTTATTTTGTGACCCAGAAAGAATAATAATTGTAATATTAAAACTAACTAGCTGCCGCCATTGTTGACAACTGCGCTGGGCCGCGCTATGAATTCTGGAACACAGTTTCTTCTTCTTCGGGGTTTAACGGCAGCTGGCATCCTTGTACATGCAGTGCTGCCATCTTCTGTTTCAGTCCGTTATTACACTCTTAAATACTACTACTTATTCCTGCGTCTTTTGCGATCTTACAAAGCTTCAAACGACGCGTCGACTATTAAATTAGTCGTCGACGATTTTAATAGTCGACGTAATCGTGACTAGTCGACTAATCGTGGCAGCCCTAGTACACACTAGGTTACAGCGTATGAGCCCGAGGGGTTACAGCATAGCTACGTTGTAGATCTCCCACTGCAGAAAAAATCCCCAGTAAGTCTGCCGGTGTGTGTATTTGAGTGGTGCGTTCACTTTGGTTAGGTCACTGTTACTTAACCGTTTCCTGGTAGAAACTGGATGAATCTTCGGGATGCAGAGACGGGCAAAGTGCTGTGGCAGGGGACGGAGGACCTCTCTGTACCGGGAGTAGAGCACGAAGGTATGTCTGCACTTTTGACACTCAAGTCATATCTGTTGTGACAGAACAACTAAATACAAGTCTTCAAATCATTTTTATGAGACCTGTTTATCAGATGGTTTACCCACTAATTTATAATAAAACCCAGTCATCTTATAAGCCAACACTGCATTCTGTGTGAGTTGATACTGATGGTTCTATATATGCAGTATCCTTCTTTCTGTTTATTTAGAGGCTGTATATTTAGACACACTCATTTTTTCATATCATTTTAAGTTTTAAAGTTATAATGTTCAAGAGGCGTTTGTGAGGGCCACTCAAAAAACACCAGATTGGCCTTTTAATGTTACCAAAGTGATTTTGCGGTTTTCAATCATCCTGTTGTAGAAACCAGCCTCTAGTTAACATTGGAAGAAATTGGTTTCACTCTTCCAGTGAAAATTGTGTGCAGCACAAAAAACAAATGTGTTCTTTTGTAAATGACAGATAAGGTCGGAAATGACTGTTTATCAGGATTGACTGTTGCAGGTGAACAGGAGTGGAGTCATCACATCCATCATGAAATGTTTTGTGGCATTGTGCCTTCAAATAATGTATATACGGAAGAAGATTAGGGACACTGGGGGAAAAAAAAAGAAAAAGTGGGCAGGTCTTTTTTTTCTTCTTTTCCAGAATTCTGAGAAAAAAGTCAGAATTCTGACTTTTTTCTCAGAATTCTAAGATAAGATTCATTATTCTTCACTCTCTCCCTTCCCCATCATATCCCTCCATCATTTTTAAACCATAGTAATCACACCTTCCTCTCTTTCTCACTCTGTTCTTGGGCCTGCGGTCTCTCCTCCTGCACTTCTCCACAGCAAGTGCGAGCAGCAGCAGCCTCCTGTGACTGCGATGGCTGGTTACTAGTTGTTGCTAGGACTACAGCTGTCAGTGTAGCAGCAGCCCTAACAACTAACATGTTGCTTAATTTCACACAGTTTGCTGCATCCATTTCTTATATCAGAGTGGCTATAGCTCAGGAGCTAGAGCGGGTCGTACTAAGTGGAAGGTTGGTGGTTCAATCCCAGGCTGCTTTGGTTTCGATGCCATAGGTTTGGATGGGCAAGATACTAACCATCTGTCGGAGTGTGAATGTTGGATGGAAGCACATAAGCATAGAAAACGTGCTTGTATGAATGGATGTGAACAAATGAATGAGGCATGTTGTATAAAGTGCTTTGAGTGCAGCAGTAGAGTAGAAAAGAGAACCAGTCCATTTACCATTTGCGCTTTTTTTTTTCTGTCTTAGCTTTTCAGTTCCACTTTACCGTTTTTGTTTGCTTTGTTCCATCTTTATCAGCCACTTCTTCCACGCTACGCTCTGTTCTACAAGGTGCATGAGTGCACAGGGAAGGCAGAGGAGGGGTCAGTTGCGTTGACAGATTTGATCGGATCCTACAAGCTGACCTGTAGCCTGTATAATTATATCTACAAAAGGAAAAAAATGGACCCACTGGGCAAAAGCCAGATTGCCAGTTCAGGGCTTTTAGGTGCCCAAATTTTTGCAGATGCCACTGTCTGTTTGCTGCATGAGTTTATTCATTTAGCTTTGGCGTAAAAAAAAAAAAAGAAAGAAAGAAAAGTAGTTGTTACACATATACTACAACATGCGCTCACTGGCTACTTCGTTAGTTAGACCTTGGTATTACTGGGTTTACTCCCTTTAGCCTTCATTATTTTTGACAGAGATTCAACAAGATGCTGGAAACAAAATAGCATCAAACTGTTGTTTTAGATTTGTTTGCTAAATTGAGATCACTAAATTTTTGCAAACTCATATTTAAGTTTTAATTCTTAGGTCCTGGGCCCACAAATGAAAACATCGAATGCTTGTGTTAAATACCTAGCTGTTGTAAGCAGAGTTAATTATATAATTTCATATCTGTCTCTTCAGCTCGTGTCCCAAAGAAGATCCTGAAGTGTAAAGCAGTGTCCAGAGAGCTCAACTTTTCTTCCTCAGAGAAACTGGAGAAGTTCAGACTGGAGCAGAAAGTTTTCTTCAAAGGACAGTGTTTAGAAGGTAATATGTGAAAACTGACACATCAGTGTTCGTTTCCACATGAATGGAGCCCTGCATGTTCCCGTCTGGTTCTACAGACATCTTATCCACATGTGGTACAGGGACCAGTAGCTAACTGAACATGTTAAAAACTGAGTCGACTAGGTGCTACTGGAAAAGTGCTATATGTTATCCATATCTTATCTGTATCATATAATATAGTCAGTGTAAGATTAAACCTATTTTACTCCAAATTATGTGAAGTTTATTACAATATGTTTAAAATTTGTTAAAAAAAAAAAACAAAGAACAAAATGAATATATACAAAATAAAATAGTATTCCCTTAAAAGTGAATACTGTCCACAGAGTAAGCACTTAAATGCTATTTGAAGATGTTAACGTGTTTGAAGTAAACCTCCCTTTCACATAGCATCATCTCAGCCGTGTCACTTAACCTTGACCCCTCAGCTGTAATCGGCTGACGGGGTCATGTCGTCACCACGGTGGGCGGGTGGGTGGTCACCAAGCTTTGCATTGATACCATAGCTGTGTCTACTAAAAATCTGAGACGAGTTCAAACCTCAATGACTTGGACTTAAATAGGGCTGCCACGATTAGTCGACTAGTCACGATTACGTCGACGATTTGATTTAATAGTCGACGCGTCGTTTGAAGCTTTGTAAGATCGCAAAAGACGCAGGAATAAGTAGTAGTATGTAAGAGTGTAATAACGGACTGAAACAGAAGATGGCAGCACTGCATGTACAAGGATGCCAGCTGCCGTTAAACCCCGAAGAAGAAGAAGCTGTGTCCCAGAATTCACAGCGCGGCTCTGCTCATTTGTCAACAGTGGCGGTAGCTAGCTAGTTAGTTTTAATGTCACTCTTATTATTCTTTTTGGGTCACAAAATAAAGTTTAACATATTTAGAGGCGAGAATGTAACTGTGTAAACCTCAAATATCTGCTCAGTTTATCAAGACACCGCATATTTTCAAAAGCGCTCTGACGTTTTCGGAAACGTCTGTTACCCACTAGCTCGATAACTAGCCGGGGGCAAGGCTCACTAGAGCCGGTGAGAACACCGGACTCCCGGCAAATCATTTTCAAACCCACCACTGTCTTTCGCTACTCAGGTTAAACATGTAATATAAGTCACTTAGATAACTTAAAAATTATATTGTTTGGCTTTTTTTTTTTTTTTTTTTTTTTTTTTTTTAGTATTTTATTTGTTCCTGAGTAAATCGGTTTGGCTGAGAAATAAAGTTGTAGTTTTTACACAGCTGAATAAACGTCAAGCAGAAAACTGATTATCAGAAGTGTGAGATGCTCGAGAATATACTCCGGTGTCCTGTTATATTTTAGATAGCAAGGAGCAGAGGGCTGAGTTTATTAAACTTCACTGAAACAACCTGCAGATTTCATTAAAATTTAATAAACTATCATCTTGTCTTTATTTTTAGTTAGCACATACCTTAAACACTTCAAGCTGTAAGCTAATGATAGTTAAATAAGAGCAGATGCATGCTGGTGCAATAAGCTGTACGTTTTACGTCCAATGGATGCATGATCTGATTAGTCGACTAATCGCAAAAATAATCGGTGACTAGTCGACTATCAAAATAATCGTTTGTGGCAGCCCTAGACTTAAAAAGTAAGTGGTCAGTTTTTTTGAAAATTTTGTGAACATGAGAACTTGAGAACAAGGCAATGCAGGTTTCTGAAATTGATACTATAGGTGCGTTTACTAGGAGGCTAACGGCTTTTTGTTGTTTTGACCATGTGAAGGGACAAATGAAGGCCTGTTAGTCTTAGGAAGGTTAAACAATGAATACAATTGCTACATAGTGTTATGATTATTATTGTGTTGTGTCTTTTGGTCATTAGTTACAGTTTTCCAAACCAAAAATGATAAAATGCTCAGAATTACAATTAAATAAAAATGTATTTTTGTGAATTTATTAGCAAGTTAATTATAACATTCTATGATCAAGCAAGCTGAAATCTGAAAGAAGGAAAACCTGTGCAGGGTTACTAGAAGGCCGTTTGAGAAGAACAGACAGCTCACAGCCCTGGAACCTGTTGTACATTGTCGTCACTTCCCTGTTTGACTGTGTTTGTAGTACAGTAATCCCCCTGACACCCTGCTGCACAGAGTTAAGGTTCCAGAGAGAAAACACACAATCCACACCCACATAACATGTTTGTGCTGCTGTTTTCCACCTGAGAAGAGAAATGTCTGTGAACTAATATTTAGGCCAAGTAATAGCAATGATAGTGTATGCTAGAGCAGCAGCATTGAGCCCTCTGTCTGTGTCTCTCTGTCCAGAGTGGTTCTTTGAGTTTGGTTTCGTTATCCCCAACTCCACCAACACATGGCAGTCTCTGATAGAAGCGGCTCCAGAGTCCCAGATGATGCCAGCCAATGTTTTAACGTGAGTCCTGCTCAGATGTTTCCTCTGTGCTTTGTTTTGTGTTTCTGCACTTAGACCGTCTCTGTTTTAATGCCATAGAGCTGCGATAGGCTTTTATCTGGCCTTGAGCTACATCAGGCGTGCTTCCATAGCGATACAAAGTGTACATCAGCACACAAGTGGTCTTATGTTCTTGGCTGAAATATTAGTACATACATGTATTTTATTGTGATGATCTGAACATTTGCACGTAGTCGCCCTGTGGATTTTCAGCGACGGAATCATAAAAGACCCAGTTGCTGAGCTTCAAACCACACAAAGTGTCGTTCAGCAGTCCTACATTCTTCTTTCAGTGCGCTGGGAGGTTATCTTTAAACAGATTACTTGGGAAGCGCAGGCTAATCATAATTAAAGTCAACTGCCACATTTAGTTTCCTTTTATTCTACCAGTCACAGCTGTACAAAGTTGCGCAGCATTCATGTAACTTTTGCCCTGTTGTAGTGAATTTTCCGTTATGTTTCACTTTTACTAAAGGCTGACACTTGTCTTTGTTTTCTAGTGGTAATGTTATCATAGAGACCAAGTTCTTCGACGATGACCTGCATGTCAGTACTTCCAGGGTACGGCTTTTCTACGTCTGACATTTACCCCCCGAGTCTATCTTCCTGAATGCTGACACCCTGCCAAGGTCTGTAAATTCCCAAGGTTAGCTACAATTCGCAGCAGTAAAGAGCTCATTGCTGACGTGGGATCAGCATGTTGGGGTGAACCCAGCTGTGGCGCCACAATCAGTCAAGTGAGCTCGTGTTCTCTAGTTTTGTGTCGACTTGAAAACCTCTGGACCTTGGAAGAAGAGGGAAGAGGAGGAGAGAGAGAACTCGATCGCTTCCCCTGTTCCAGGATCACCTCTCTCTCTGTTTTCCCCTTCAGACTGTTTCACTGTAAACACGTGATCACTGATCTCAAGTCAGCTAGGGAAGCCCTCTGAAATGACCCGATTTGTGTTTTTTCTTTTTTGTAGTGCTGCCCTATCTCACTCCCAGGTAGCATTTACTCAGGAACAGAACAGATGTGTAACCTTCTGTGGATAGATATCATGTTTTCTAATCTCCATGTATCATGTCATGTGTAGGGGAACTCTAGGCCTCAGGGGCTGGTGTCCTGCAGGTTTTAGATATCAGCCTAGGTCAACACACCTGAATAAAATGATTAGTTCACTACCTCTGGAGTGGCCTCTGGAGAACTTCAAGACATGTTGAGGAGGTAATTTAGCCATTTAAATCAGCTGTGTTGGATCAAGGATACATCTAAAACCTGCAGGACACCGGCCCTTGAGGCCTGGAGTTCCCCCACCCCTGCACTAGAGGGACGGGGATAAGATGAAAGCTCTTATTGTCATTTTAGGTGCTACAACAAAATTTTATTGGCAACTCAGATAAAATGTATAAACCTGTTACAATAAACACTGCATATTTTACATAATTCAAATATAAAGTAGTATAGCCTTGAGGTGACTGTTTTTGTAATCTGGCGCTATATAAATAAAATTGAATTGAATTGAGCTCATTTCCTCTGGCTGTGTCCCGTTTCAGAGGCTGTCTGTGAGCTCCACATTTCTCACATTGTATGTGAGAAAGTAAGGGTGACATTCCAGAGCAGGTGAAATGCAGCCTCCTTCCTGCATTTGAGCAACAGGAGGAGCGCAACCTGTGCACGCTTCTTCTCCTCAGATGGTCAATGTTTTTTTTTTTTTCTAGTCATTGATTAGAATTGCTTGGTTTTTATTGGAGAAATGGAAGAAATATACATTTGTGGATATATTTATCTTTACACATTAACCCATTCGTAATGTTTCACTTTGATGAGTTGATGAGGCCCGGCTAACAGTGCAGTGCTCATCCCCTGATAGTTTTCTAAAGCACTAACCTTAGCACGCTGACTCGTGACTGGGACACACCAGCTTAACGTAATGTTTGCAACAGTGGTTTCAATGTAGTCTGATAGAGGGCTACACATGTTTGTTTTTTTACTCTCCTCCATGAATTGTTAAAATGAAACCTTCACAGTTCTGACATAATTAAAAACTGTTGTTATTCATTGGTAGAACAAAACAAGCTTTTATTCCATTAATTTATGTTTTGACCTTCACATGACTTAATTCTGATATTTCACTTTGAATAAAGTCATTATCAGGGTGAAACCAAAACATGCGTCATTTTATCTTAGCTAGATCCAGATGTTAACAGCAGCTTAAATTCTTTTACAACATCTTTGCTTTGCATATTCTCACTAGATTTTTTGCTTTGGCTTCCTATGTAGTTCACACATTCACCTCGTTATGTGTTTTTCTTAGCTCCTATCTGGGCTTTGTAAAATAGATTTGTGTTGTAATATAATGGGAGGTGTGGATTAAAGTTACATGATGTTGGAATAACATGATGCCTGCTGTTTATTTGATTAATTAATGTTTTCCCCGACCTGGTTGGGGAAACAATTTCTCCAATTTCAAATGATGCATGTAGAGTTGTTGGAAAAATTCCCATGCACCCTGAAGTATCTTATCACAGGTAAAGACTTGATATGCTCTTCTATGGCTAGGCCAAAAAACAGGTGGAGTCTCCTCTTTAGTACTGGGGCAAAGACTTCCACAGGGAGGCGAGGGAATGTCATTCCCCTAGTTACCTGTGGGACCACCATCCCAGTTTGCCAATCCAGATGGGACTGTCCCCGACCTCCACACAATGCAGCAGAGATTTGTCAACCAAGACATCCCCACAGCATCTACTAAACTGCAGATACTGGTCAGCTGGCTCCAGAATCCAACAAACAAACCAAGATTGGTACAACTGTCCTTCAACTGACTGCTCCCTTCACTTTTGGTGTCCACCATTGAGACAGGTACCAGCAACTTTACAGCCAGAAATAGAGGAGTGGCACACGACTAATTTGGATTCAATGTCCTGAGCATTCGTTGGAATTCTACCAAAGATCTATCAGAATGGAGGGGTAAAGATCTCTTGGAGCAGGCATTCTGCCGGATGGTTCCTGTACATCCACACTGGACATTTGATTGTGTCCAGCAGCTTCCCACACCACCTTGACAGTTGACAGCTCAGCTTCTCTCTTCGCCCGAGTGTCAACAACCCACCACCTAGGGCAGGGGTCGGCAACCCGCGGCTCCGGAGCCGCATGCGGCTCTTTAGTCCTTATAGTGCGGCTCCGCGTGGTTTGGGAAAATAAATTAGAAGTATTTCGCTGAAGTGTATTTTATTTATGTTAGTTCTTTTAAACTTGTAGTTCTAAATTGGAAGATTATTGTGATATTGAAATATAAATATAAAATTATATTCTATTATTTTTTCCTCGCTCAATATAAGCGTCACACTCGCGGAAGCCGGTATTCCCCCCGAAACACCGTGCATTTATCGAGACTTTCAACCCCAGGTAGGCCAATTATGGATCTTCGGATCCACATTATGTCAGCAGCTGCACCGTGAACTATGTTAAAGACAAACACTGCTCACGCCTCACAGACGACAGATGACAGCTTACAGTCCTGCGTAAACTGACTTCGCACAGCACCGATTAGCAGACGCTGTGCGCAGAGGTTCAGGAGCAGAAGTCCCATTGTAAACATACCACGGCAGACCCGATGATGTTTGCATGAACGCGCTTTTCACACGCGGTTGCTGTACGCATACAGCCGGCTGTAGCTTCGCAGCTCACAGCCCGACACACACCACCAACACAACAGCACAGATAGCGCAGACTTTAAGGCGGTGAGGCGTGATTGCGGGTGCCGCTCAGGTGCGTCCGCCTTCCCTGCAGCGGCGCTGCAGACCACGCCCCCGCCGCACGCATTAACCAGGTAAAATACATATTTAGGCAGAATTTTGCAAATATCTATTTTCAATTTTTCAGCAGCATAGAGCTTTTTTACCAATTATTTTTTAAAAGTCAGGTCAAGGCTCCAAAAGCCCAAAGGAGATATAAGGGAGGCGGCTCACAACAGTTTTTGTTTGCTACATGGATCATTTTAGTTCAGCTGGGTGTCTTTGCTTTTGTTATATTTCTTTAAGAGTTCAAAATGTGTTGATTACATAAATAAAATGTAATTTTCTCTGTAGCACTTCATGGATTTCATAAGCAGCACACCTTAGTTGTTCACACAAAGGTAAAAAAAACAATATATATACAGTGTTATCTTCATTTTAGATGTCAAAAAGTATTTGCGGCTCCCAGTGTTTTCTTTTGCGTGGAAACCGGGTCCAAGTGGCTCTTTGGGTGTAAAAGGTTGCAGACCCCTGACCTAGGGTGTCCAGGTGTTAAGTGCACTGACGATGTGGAAATCTCTTCAGTTTCATGCAGATTAAACTGAAATTAATTTGATTGGTTGAACAATTATTCTTGGTGTTTCCTCTGTTCTGGTAGCTGCGCTTCCAGCAGAGTAAAGCTGAGACGTGCAGTTTGAGCTTCATTCAGCAGTTTTAGTAAGGTTCTGTTTTACAAGCTGCACATATGAAACCTATTCACCCAGCGGAGAATCTATAATGTACTTAAAACCTGCTGTAAATAAAAGAATCAGTGAAATGTGGCGCTCTGAACACAACCTGCTGCTGACAGTTGGAGATTCTCTGAGCTGCAGAGTCAGAGGTGTTTAAGAGTTTGAGAGCAAAGCTTAAGTATAAAAACAGAAGTCAATCTTATAAAAAATGATGCATTAACTGTTTCTATACAATCCTCCATTTTCAGAGGCTCAAAATTAAAATTTAAAACCATATTTCATGCATATATATTATTGTGATTTGGTTAGGTGAAACGGGGCACCAGATCAGTGGTGCACCTGATCTTTACCCCTCCATAACCGTGTTTTACCATATGCTGACTTTTTTTTTTTTTTTTTTTTAAATTTTCACAGCAATTTTACAAATATTTATGTATCTTTTAAAAACCTCTTTAAAAAAGATTGCCATAGCAATTTTGGTGTGATCGTATGTCCTGTAATTAAATGAAGGAGCACAGAAAATCTACCACTCCTAATTTTAAAAAACATAAGTTTTTATGGTTTGAACAATTATGTTTAGAAATGTACTTAATATACTGTAGGTCGTCTTCAGTGTTTATTTGTGACAGAGGGATAGCAGCAAGAGAGAAAGGGAAGGATTACAAGATGGTAGTGAGACCTGCTATGATGTATGGTTTGGAGACAGCGGCACTGAAACAAAGACGGAAAGCAGAGCTGAAGATGTTCAGATCTTCATTATGAGTGAGCAGGAGGGACAGGGTTAGAACCGAGTCCTTTAGAGGGGCGGCTCAGGCTGAGCAGTTTGGAGAAAAAGTGAGAGAGACGAGGTTGAGATGGTTTGGACATGTGCAGAGGAGGGAGAGTGGATTAATCAGAAAAAGGATGATGAAGATGGAGCTGAGAGGCAGGAAAAGAGGAAAAAGCACATGCTAGGGACAGGGTGAGATGATCCACTGTGGGATAAAAGAAAGAAATGATCACATAGCAAGCAGAAGAAACTCAAACGTTGTTTGGGTAAATGATAAATGACGGCTGGATTTTCTAACTGAGACCTCCAGGGGGCAGCAGTACTTCTGTAAGAGTGCTTTTATGACGTGAATGCCGAAGAAAAAGGGGACTACATGTCCCAGTGTAGTTTGCGGCCCACGCGGAGGGGTTCCATCTGTGTCGACCTTGGGCTTTGACGTTTAAAACATGGCGAATAAGGAGCCGAATGTAAGTGTTTTAAATGTGACTGGTTTTGAATGAAGACAGCATGATCTTTATTTTTGTGCGACGTGTTTATCTGGCACTAATGTGACTGGTTAGCATGCTCCATCAGATTGAGCTGCTTTGCTAGTTTCGTTGTAGTTCACTAACAGCACGGTTAGCAGCGACAACTGCTGTATGTGATCTAGTAGGCTTTACACGATACAGGTGAGGGCAGGAGATAGTGGGACAGGGCGACTTTCCGCGGTGAGGCAGATGTTTCACACTGTAGGCAATATCATGAGATTACATGTAGCTGACCTTCTGTTAGTAGGGTAACCTGAGCTGGCCTATACAGGCAAACCTGCCCACAAGCTACTGTTAGACCTTGTTTCTGCTTAAGGATAGCGGGTTTCTTCTCTACTACCACATATGGTTTTCAAGCATTCATCGTTTTTCTTAACTACCTAAACATGCCAATGTCAGCTAACAGTGGGCGGAAGGCTGTGATCCACCGTGGACAGGTCCCACATCCATCACAGAGCTAACACAGACACAGCCAATATTCATGTCCACATCCATGTGTATAAAAACCCGGCTGGCATGCATGTGTTTAGGCTGTGGGAGGAGAACATGCGGACTCCACGCACAGAGCCTTACGTTCAAATCCACAACCTTTGTGCTGCGAGGTGATGGTGCTAACCAGTGCACCATCATAGCTTCATCAGCTAAATGATAAATGAGAAAAATCAAGCTTGGCACTGATATTACACCTGACATAAACATAAACCGCACCAAGATACTGATTGTATTTTTGTTGTTGCACTCTCGCCACCACATACAAACACAAACTGCAGCGGTTCATCCAGCACCTGAGGGATCTGGCTGGTCGGATGTCCTCATCTGGTGGCAGAGGGGCCGGATTAGGACTGAAACTGCTGCTTGGAGCTGGTGCATTGGCATATGGCATTAAAGAAGCCACCTACACAGGTAAACACACATGTGGGGTTTTTACACCATGCTTTAAATATGTGGCGGCCTGAGTAATGCGATGGTGATTTATAGAAATAGATCTGAAGACCTGTTTAGAAACCTTACTTTAATGATGAATTACATGCTGTGTACTAGAACTGTACTACTGTACTTATTGATCGAGTGAAAGATGGTGACAAGGCAAGGTTTCAAAACTTCAGTCATGCTAATATAATATTGCTTGTGTGTGTGTGTGTGTTTGTGAGAGCAGTGGAGGGTGGTCACAGAGCCATCATCTTCAACAGGATCGGAGGGGTGCAGATGGACACGGTTCTGGCTGAAGGGCTACATTTCAGGTAGAGTTACAGCTACTGTCGAGGCATAATAAATTGACTAATGATACAGATTTTGCACTCAGCACAATTAAATTAATTCTCCCTAAATATTCCCTGAGAATCCAACTCTTAGTTCATTAAAAAAGCCCAACTTTTTACTATTATTTTTGTGAGTCACTTTGCCTGATCACACCCAAAGCAGTTTCCAAACTACTTTTATGTTTGTTTGAGAGTTGCATGACTAGGCAGAGTGAAGGATTCTGGGTGTGCAACTTACACAGATGTCCTTGTATGCAGTCCTCCAAAAAACCAACAGCTCGTATCCCAGCAGCATTTGCTATGCATAGGTTAAATGCTGATTGATTGACAAGTGTGCCTTAAAAGGAACGGACACCAGCTTTGACTGTAAAGGGGAGAAGTGCAGGAAAAAATGTGAAGAAGATGAGAAGCACACTCGGTTCCACTTTAGCGCTTTAGGTTTGGACTTTGCTCTTCTTGGCTGGTTCTACAGATTTTTGATGCTGCCCCCTGGTGACAGTAAATAGTTAGAGCATGTGACTACAAAGCTCTGTGTAGGCTCATGGCCCAGCTGTACTGATGCCTTTAGGTCTTTGGTTTAAAGAACTACAAGAAAACCATTGGCTTTAGTACTGCAGCAGTGCAGGAGAGGAGCCACAGTTTAAAAAAAAAAAAAACATGGTGGGAACTGGGCAGGTGGCCACAAATCAGCATGCTGTGTTGGCTCCTATGGTGTGTATGTTGTTTCTCAACCTCAGCCACTCATCTAATCAAATAACATAATATAAAATAATATAATAAAGACATAAAATGGGCTGTGAGCTCTGTGCTAAGGTCAAGACATTACCTTTAAAAAAAAAGGTTATGAATTAAGAATATTAAAGGTGATCACAGCACATGATATCTAAGTCATTAATAACTTAAATGTGAGTATGCTTCGAAATCTTGATCAGCTTTGCTATGACTTTCAAATCTTTTGTAGGATCCCCTGGTTCCAGTACCCTATCGTCTATGATATCAGAGCTAAACCCAGAAAAATCTCCTCTTTGACTGGAAGCAAAGGTAACAAACGTGGGGGCTTTCTCACTCTCTCTCTGTCACACACTCTCTATCCTTTTTTTGTTATTTGTAGTAGTGATCTAGCTTGTGCTTGAGACAGCTGCTGATGAATGTATCGATGTGCCAGTATAATAACTGAGGCAAAAGATGTGTTTTAAGTTCAAAGTTACAAAGTCGAATATAACAAAACTTGTTGGAGACTTGTTGGAGGTGGCAAAGAAACCATTCAGTCATTTTGGGTGTGCGCATGTTTGTATGTAGATCTGCAGATGGTGAATATAGGAGTGCGGGTGTTGTCCAGACCCATGGCATCCAACTTGCCAGCCATGTACCAACGGCTGGGGAAGGACTACGATGAGAGAGTCCTCCCGTCGATTGTCAACGAGATCCTCAAGTCTGTGGTAGCAAAGTTTAATGCCTCCCAGCTCATCACACAGAGAGCACAGGTACTGCGGCACCTTCGCACTGATGGGGGGGGAGATTCACTTTTTTCCTGTTGGCCAGTTACTGTAATCAGCATTGATAAGTTGATCCAGAACAGTAAATATAATAATCAGCTGATTCGACTGTAGATTCAGTCGTTCCACTAAGCTGACATACAGTGCAGATCATACTTGTGTTGGTGTGTATCGTTTAGGTGTCTCTGCTGGTGCGCAGGGAGCTATTTGAAAGGGCCAAAGACTTCAACATCATTCTCGATGATGTCGCCATTACTGAGCTGAGTTTCAGTAGCCAATACACTGCTGCTGTGGAAGCTAAGCAAGTTGGTAAGGCTCAGTATACCACACTGTTATCAAACAGTGATTCAGACTGCTCCAGTCTGTCATTAGCATCACTGGAGCAAGAAACAGCAAAAATGCTGTTGCCATAGTTTTCATTATTGTATCTGAAGTAAATGTGGCTGCTTGGGTTGCATTGACCACATCTGTTGTCTTAAAGTGTAACTGTGTGTGTGCGTGTGTGTGTGTGTGTGTGTGTGTGTGTGTGTGTGTGTGTGTGTGTAGCTCAGCAAGAGGCCCAGAGGGCCCAGTTCTATGTGGAGAAAGCCAAACAAGATCAGCGACAGAAGATCATCCAGGCTGAAGGAGAGGCTGAAGCTGCTAAAATGGTAAGCAGACACTGACGTGGTCTCAATGCAGTGTTAGCAGCAGTTATTAGTGCACAACAATATGCTGCTCTACTGTTTTTCTGTTGTTACACGTCAGCCAAGAAATAAAGTTGTTCTCTATTATGCAAGTGTGTTTTCCACGCAAACTGGAAGTAGGGATGTTGTACCTGAAACCTTTACGGTTTCACACATGTATGTAACCTGAATCAGACAGCAAAACAAGTGCTGAGAATGAACTGTGAGAAACGTAAATATCCATAGAGAACAATTAAAAGTAATCATTCTCTACCTCTGCATTATTTCTTGTCATATTGTGTGAATGTCGTTAATAGTCTAAAAACAAACTGTTTCCTTCAGCTCGGCCAAGCAGTGACTAAGAATCCTGGTTACCTGAAGCTGAGGAGAATCAGAGCGGCACAGAACATTGCTAAGACGGTCAGTACGCTCCTTCATTGCCTGTGGCTTAGTTTCTGTTTTGTCTTGATGCTCAGTAAAATCCCTGAAATGCATGCTCTGGCTTTTGAGTAATCAGCAGAATTCCTCCCCGAGGTGAAAATGTAGACTTTAACTCCCAACACTGGGAGGTGACTGATAATTGCTGTGTCTGCTTCCAGGTGGCATCGTCTCAGAACAAGGTGTATCTTAATGCTGACAGTTTGGTCCTAAACCTACAAGACCAGGCACTTTTTAACAAGTAGGTTTACCCACAGTCTCTGTCACTCGCAAACACACAGGCCAACACACAAATGTCTGCATCGCTTCATTGTTTCATTTTATTACTCAGACCATGCACAGATTACCAGTTTTGTACCAGATTTCGCTATCAGCTAATTTCCACCTGCATCACTTCAAAGGACACTGCATCCTCTTTTAGTTTCCACGATTGGAGGCTGAAGCTCAACTCCCACGTTCAGTTTTATTGGTATCTGCACACAATCAGCAGACTGCACATGGCTTAGTAGTTACAAAGCGAAACAACACTTTACATTTCAGTGAGTAAAGCAGCCAGATCCCTGTGAACCTCCGTCTTAATCTACATCACTTTAACAGAAAGTTTATACAGTGTTTCTTGTCCTGTAAAATATCCTGCTGGCATCAACATAAATTCAATCGCAACATTATTGCCTTCACTAAATTCACTTTTATTAGTTTATTAAACAAAGCACAGTCTTTACTTTTTAGCTCATCCAGCTGAAGGACTCGTGGACTCGTGCCATGTTGAGGCGTCCAGTGTCCGTCTGTCCACAGTTCAGCTGCTGCTCTTCGTAGAGTCTTTTTCACATTTTAGCAAAACTTGCATGTGACGATCACCTAATGGTTTCCCCCCAAACTGTGCTCAAAGTTGTTTTACGGGCGCTGACCTATGAATGATGAGGGATTGTGAGCCGGATGAGCTTTTACATTATTAAAGTTCTGGTCTTTATTGTAACTTTTCAAAAACAAACCGTTCTAAACAAAAATCCCTCAAACACACCTCTCCACCAAAGCATGGCACTTTTTACCCCGTCAGCTGTGAAAGGCTGTTGGGGTTATGTTGTCACCAGTGTTGAAAATAGTAATTAGTTACTAATTACTGATTACTCCTCCAAGAGAGTAATCCCATTATTTTACTGATGACTTATTTTCAAAAGTAATTAGTTACTTTATCACTTACTTTTGAAAAACATGATGCGCAACCTGAATATGTAATAAAGCAATAGACCTTTCAGCCCAATTCTATTTTTTTTGCATATTCCATCATATAAAATTAAATAGTTTACACTCACTCTTTCAAATAGATGAAAGTAAAACACAGCAAAAAATGTATAAAATCAAAGATTCGGCGGCACTGAGTCCTGTCCCCTTAAATCTATTGGCACCTGTTTAGCAGGAGTGGGGGCGTCGCAGGTTTGCTGCAGCGGTCTTGTCAGTGGGGGAATACGGGCGTTTCTCTGTTAATTTCACATTCCCGTGACAGCATGCTCGGTGCTTGCTCAGATTTGAAGTTAAATTTTTCGTTGTAGAAAGAAGTTTTCCTCCCACGCAGTGTACAGCGGACACTAATGCTTTTGTCACTTTTTACAGAATCAAACTCAAAGTAATGTCAGTACTTTAAAAGCTTTAAACGCTGCATGGTCGTACTCTCTCCCGCACTCTATATTATCCATCGTTGGTCTACACACGTCTGTTGCTGCCACGGATGTCGCACGCTCATACGTCATTGTCATGAGACACTCTCACAAACAAAATCGCGGTTTAGTAACGCAGCGTGCTTACGGGAAAGTAACAGTAATCTAATTACTTTTTTGCAATAGTAATCCCTTACTTTACTCGCTACTTGAAAAAAGTAATTGGATTACAGTGATGTTACTGCCCATCCCTGGTCGTCACCCAGGCAGGTGGGCAGCATGCACACGGAAGTTTGTAAATGCAATAACACACAATGACCTTGAACTCAGTTCGAGAGGTCAGGACTGGCAGCGGTCATTAGTTTTATATAGTACCAAATAAAAACACAAACTACTTTTATGAACATAAAATGTATGAACACTTTTTAGACTTTTTAAATTTTTTTTATCTTCACTCTTTATTTTGTCCACAACACATAAGCAGGAAAACAGCTAATGGGCTTCACATCTGCATCGTATCTGAAACTTGTGCCTTTTTTTTGTAAATACAGATTTAGTTCAACTAAATTTAATACGTGAAATGTTTAATATTTATTGCCTTTTCATCGCTAAAGGATCTGGTCTCTGCTCTGTGTTGTACTTTTCTTCTGACTCAGCTTTTTCAACAAGGTTGTTAAATTCCATTTCTGTGTTGTACCACTGAGTTTATTTCCACTCCTGATAAGATGAAATTTGAACGGTGTTGTGCTCGACAGCAGAGTTGTGAGTGTGAGTTTAACCGTGTGTAACAGTGTAAGCTGATGTGGTGTTCCCTTGTTTTTCAGTATGACAATGGGTGCAAAGAAGTGATGAAGAGGACACGAGCTCTTGCAAAGGCAGTTGATTTTGCTTTGTGCTACTGGAAAAATCAACGTACATGACTGGAAACTTGATTTCTTTATGGTTTTCTTGTTTTAATTATCTCATGTGTCGGAGTGACTTTCATCAATGAGTTGTCTAGTGATGTACAAAGGGGACGTTATTAAAATCCACATTGAATAAGTCTAACAGATTTGTTGAAGAAAAGATCAAAATCCAGTTTAAATAGAGCCTTTTGTGTTGACGGATTTATGCAACAGTACATATGGATACTTAAGAAGATCAGAGACTTCTGTCAGGAGCTCATTGGCCTGAAACGTCCGAGCCGCTTGTCTAGTTTGGCTGCCGATGTTCGTTTTACACACGTTTTATCAATAAATGTTCCTGTTTCTTCTTACAGCTATGACATGAGAATGTTAGCTCCATCTACACATATTTGGTTATGTGTGTGAGTTAATAATGTAGCCACTGCTGCTGGCAGACCATTTTGTGCGTGAATAAATTTTATTAGAAAAAGTTCTCATTTCTTTTAGTTACACCGCTCTACTGACCAACTGTCAAAGGTTAACTGCAGGGTTAACACAGAGAGGCAGACAACCTCATATTCATACCTGTGGCCAATTTAGGATTGCCAGGAAACGCAACTCATGCATGTGATGGGACTGTGAGAGGAAGTCGGAGAGAACCTACACAAGCGCTGGGACAACATGCAGGCTCCACAGATTTGACTACAACTGTTAAAGAAAAGGAAACTGCAATATCAAACAGCCTACTGGAAGGTTTGTTGTAAGACTGCTTAATATATAATATTATTATATATACCAAAATAACCAAGTGCCAACAGGCTGTCTAGCTAGCGCTGGCTCCAGCCCGACCGCGACCCTGAGAATCCAATCTGGAAATGGATGACGCAATCATATACATACTGCACAGAGCACACTCCTTTCTAGATGGTAATGTGCTCCAGAAGAAGGTTAATGTTGCATTCACTGACCTTTCTTAAACAAAGCTACTCTCTCAGGTTTCCCACACCAGCTGAACAGTATTTGGATCATTTGTTGAACTGCATATAAAGCTAGAGCAGCAAGTGCTTCTGTCCATTTGCCCTCTACTAATACTGTGTGTAGTAGCAGTAGTAGTTAGGTAAACTTCTAGTTAGTTACTTAGTTAAAGTGATAAAGGCGACAAATCTTGGGACCTGTTTGTTCGGCTGTTTGGTACGGTAACTTCTTTATTAGAAGCTTGGTAGGAGCTCTCTGACATTTTTATTTATTCACATTTCTGTCCTGTTTTGTGGGCAGCCAAGGAGCGCAGGCATTATAGTTTTGGTTTCAATCTTGAGAATAGTGTTTCTTTACTTTCTAGTAAGAGTGAGGTTTTGTCGTGGCCTTGGAGACCTTGACATTGAACTGCTTCCGATTTATTTTAATGGTGGAAGTTAATTGTGAATAAATTCCTATGATTTATTTGGAGGCTCAATCTGTGGTTTGCCCTGCTGAAACTTTGTGTTACCTTCATGTGTCCTCCAGACTTTGCAGTAGAGGGAGTTATAACAGCTAGGTTTAGTGCAGGCTAATTTCAGATGGAGCTTTTTAAAGAGCTCAACAACCATCATAAAGTATATCTGTGCAGTTTGTCACAAGTGTATATGCTAGCTCATGGACAGCTGCTGTATTTCCCAGTGACTGAGAAAAATGACACTGAGATGGAGGAAGCTGTAAAATGGATTATTTTCAAAGGTAAGGGCTGCTCAGGAAGTGAAACTTTATCATTTGAAAAAGCAAATCTTACATATAATGTTCTAATTTATTTTAGTTTATATTTGGATATTAGATCTATAAACAATGTGTTGCTGCATTGTTTTTGTGGAAAAACAATTCAAAACTTAATTTTGTGCTATTGAAAGTTTGCATGAAAAAAAAAGTTTTGCAGGCTAAACTAGTTAGTTTGCAGTACTGTGGTGACGTTTTTCAGTGATGCTGTTAACAGGGTGTGTTCACATGTTGGGTTACATCATAGATTGTTACATCAGGTGTTTAAGGTAATGTACTAAACTCTAAATCTTAAACTAGCTTTATGCTAACTGGGATTGGAAATCAACCATATGGCTCATGTAACATCAGCTTTTGTGCTCGACCCTCAAAGACCAGTGAATGTCAGTGAAAGAAAGAAGCTTTAGATTTCATTACATATTATGGTTTTGCTTTTTTTATTTAAAGGGAAAATCCATCCTTATGCTTCACAGTTGTGGGATGGTTGGTTCAACAGACACAGCTGAAGTTGCTGACTCTCAGTAAGTTAACTGTGTTCAAAGCAGTCAGGTCAGTCCAGCTCCGCTTTACACTGCAGCTCCACTCTGGGTTTCCCTGCAGCCTCTGCTGCGCTTCACTTCTCCCTCCCTCCCATGTTCGTCTCATCCGCCATTTCAAATAGGATTACAGAAATCCTGTGATGGTGGAAGAGGGAGAGGAGATTTGAGGAAGGAAGTGGGATGGATCTGAAAATAGGGGCTGGAATTGTGAAGCAGTGATTAATGCGTGCGTTACTAGTTATGATTAAAACTAACATCAATGCAGTCAGCCAATGTAAATGTGTAAGTAGCAAATGCAGAACACTGATACCCATTTTTTACCTTTCAAATTCAAAGTATAATTATATGCAATCAATAAAAAAATATACACAGCCATCCTCTGTGGACCAAAGCTCGTTTAAAGTGGACTGAGGAAAGTGGAAAACTGCTCTAAAGTCAGGAGAATAAAAATAAAATATCTCTAAAAATGTATATCTCTATTTGAGAGAGCAGAGCAGCTACCTGAACGCTACTCCAACAGAGGTCGATTAGCTTTCATAATTTTATGTATGACACTGGATACTGTAGGTCCTGTGAACAATAGAGCCTTAAAATCAGAAGTACTTGACTCCCTGGCAGCTAAATTGTAAGCTGGAGAGAAAATGGCGTATCACAAATTTAGAAGATCATCATTTAGAAATAGTTTGCTGCTTTATAAGAAAGCCCTTCGCAAAGCCAGAACATGTTACTACTCATCACTGATTGAAGAAAATAAGAACAACCCTAAGTTTCTCTCCAGCACTGTAGCCAGGCTGACAAAAAGTCAGAGCTCTGTTTTAGCCAAACATCCCTTTAACATAAACTTGTAATGACTTCATGAACTTCTTCCCAGATAACATTTTCAGAAAAAATTACTCATAACCGTCTCACAGACATAAAATTATGTACAGCTACTTTCAGTAGCATTGATATTCATTTAGACTCTTTTCCTCCAGTTGATCTGAGTTAACTTCAGTAATTACTTCCTCCAAACCATCAATGTGTCTTTCAGACCCCATTCCTACAAGACTGCTCAAAAAAGTCCTACCAATAATGAAGTTTCAGTCCTAAATATGATCAGCCTATCTAATACCGGTAATTGTCTGTGTACCACAGACCTTGAAGCTGGCAGTATTTAAAGCATTACTTAAAAAGCCATCACTTGACCCAGATGTCTTAGCTAATTACTATATGTCAATCTCCAAGCTTCTTTTTATCTCAAAAATCGTTGACAGAGTAATTGTCAAGCAGCTGATCATCTGCAGAGGAATTGCCATGGTCCTGGGTGTGGTGACCCAGTGTTCATGTCTTTTTGAGTTTTGGTTTTCTTTATGGTTTTGTGCTTATGTTCTAGTTTTTAGTCTTTTTAGCCCCCCTGTTAGTTTTTAGCCCCCCTGTTCCCAGCATTAAGGTTGTGTCTTTGTCCACGTCTGAGTATTTGTTGTGCTTCCTGTTTTATTTTGATAGTCCTTGTCCTATGTTCAGGTCACGTCACCTATACCAAGTGTAAGATGCAGACCAGCCCTGCACAATTCAAAACAAAGATACTTATTATGCATCCATCCATTCTCTTATGTTTATCTTTATCAGGATCGCGGGGGGCTGGAGCCTATCCCAGCTACCAGAGTATTCATTTTGGAGAAATCACCGTACAAAGAAAGAAAAATAATGAGACTATTACAGACAGCAATCTGTGACTGTAATGAGCAGTGTGCTCAAGCAAAATTCTCTGTTAACATTCATGTTGCTCACAATAAAGTAGTTTATAAAGTAAGACATACTAAGAAAAGCCTGCTGTGTTTGCTATAATAACCACACTGGTTTACAGCTGCTTTGGGGACTCAACTACATTTTTTGGTCACAGCCATCAAACTTTAGATGTGTTTGGTTGACTTTTAAGCTTTCTAGGAGTCTGTATCATCAGCTTTGTTCTACACACTGTCAAGCAAAGGTAGGAGCTGGGATAGCATGAGGTGTGTAATTAATTTGAAAAGTATAACTTTTAACGAAAGGACTAAATGTGTTTTCCTTTATTTTTAAAGGAAATATTTATCACATTTTCATGGGCTAATTCTAATTCTGACCAATCATAGCAGCCCATTTCAACCATGGTGACCAGTATATTTTTTTAAATTGTCCAGGCTTTTTTTTTTGACAGTATAAATCTATTCCTCATGGTAGCACAATATGTCAGTAATAGGTTATAGATCATGAAGTCAATGTATTCAACAAACAACATTTTTTGTTGAAAGTAGAAAAAACTAGAGACCAGACCGAATCAGAGCTAAAAACCCTCCTGTGTTATTTTTCTTCTTGAAAGCAGAGTTTGTTTTTATTGAGATATTTGAATTATTATACATCACAGTGTGCGACGCTCTCTCTGCTGATGTGAGTAAATGGAGCTCACCCACCAGCCTTGGTCTTTCTCGCTTTCTGTTATCTATATGACAGTAATCATTGTATATTATTTATATAATATGTATTTGATGACATTTTTGTGACTGGATGGTCTATATTAGTCTTCACAATCCACAGCAAATATAATAATAAGAAAGAGGGCATTGTTGTCTTTTACACATGCGCGTGTAATAAGTCAAAGCAGTAGTATCAAAAACATTAATTCAGTAATAACAAGACCCAGTATAAATGACTCTGGTTAATAAAGAAATGGTAATCCTTGCACCTGGCAATGCCTAGAAGCAGCAGGTAAGCCACCTGTTGATGTGTTTCGATTGAGATTGAGGCAGCTACCCTTGAGTTAGAGCGACAAAATAAACTAAGGAGAAATACGACAATACAAGACACCAAGGAGAAATGAGGTGTACAAGGAGCCACAGCACAACCACCCTCAGCCACCTCTGAACAGTGATCTGAAAAGAAAAGATTAAATTCAGACAAGGGGGGAGGAGTGGTTGCCACAAAGAAAAAGCAAGGACAGAGTAATGGACTGGACTGGGAGATTGCTACGTTGATTGAAGGTCTGGAAGCTGATGTGCTTGACATAAAGAAAATGTTTAATGAGACTTCAGAAGCAACAACGTTAAGGTCAAGTATGGACAGTCCGTCCTCTCCATCAGAGGTTGCCAAATGTGCAGAGAGGCCCAGGCTGGTCACGTGTGTAGGCACAGCTTCCACTGTGGTCAGGGGGGCCAGCTTTCCCAAGGCTCATTAATAAGACAAAAGTATTTCTTATCTGATTTCTTGGTTAATCGATGGATTACTCTGTAGCCCTAATTAAAATCAAACATTAATTACTCAAAAAGAAACATCAATTGCATCCTCCTTCATACCACCCACTGGTTAGAATGCTTGGTACCTTTATTGTTTTCTCTGTTTACATGATTGTGACTTGGAGGGGCACTCAGGTGGTCATTAGAAAAGGGTAGGTTGTGGCAGTAAAGACCAGCAACAATGATTTGTTGGTATTTAAAATGATCCAAGAAAACATTGCCCACAGCAGCCAGCCTGATCGGTCATATTTGGAATTTCTTCTCCACCTCCAAGACCTCTGGGATGTCTCTGACGAAACGATATAAAAAGACAAAAGAATTTAACCATGTGTTAAGGGTCTCTCTGTAATGTGTTCAAACATTACCTAACTTTAATTTAAAAGTACGAAATGTGTTGTCTCAGGTTCTTTCATTTGAATTCTGAGGCCTGAGAGCAGCTCAGAAACAGCCCGTCCACCTGCTTCCGGTTCGCTCCTGTCTTTGTCTGCTGCCCGACAGCGCGCACACGTTCATAAGCGGCTCTGCGTGATTGGCAGCTCTGTCAGCCACTCACAGGGCGCAAAGCGTCAGTTTTACGTTTACTCCGGTTCTCTAACCAATCAGGACAAGTGTTAAACATTCAAGACGCAATACGGACTCCAAGACTCGCCATGTTGGTGAGGGAAGCCCCCGAAGCCCTCTGTGGGATTTTTAATACAAGCTATCCTGATTACAGGACGGATTCAGTCAGTGTAGCGTTCAAGTTCTTCTTTACTTTGTAGTTCCAGTATTAACGTCTTACTAGGATTATTTAATATTTCCTTTAATAATAAAGTACTTACTACGCATTATGTAAATGTTATTAGGCAAAAAAATAAAAAATAAATAAAATAAAATAAAATAAAAAATGCAGCCCTGTCCACAGAGAACATTTTCACATTAATATGTTCACACTTTCCTCCTTTGGATCCATAAAGCCCTTCCAATCCTGCTACCAAGCTTCCGTCCTCCCTCCTCTCCCTCCTCTCTATATCTCGCCATCTCTCCAGCCTTTCTCTTTCCCATTCTTATATAGAAGTACTATAACTGGGAACAAGTAGAAGGACAATAGAGACAATACTCAGTTACGAAAAAAACGAACATAAAACGCGATCTTGGCACATCTTGGCACATAGGCTAAGCATATATAGCAACCACTACACATACAATTGATACATATAATACGTAGTACTGAGAGAAACTGATTGCATTATTCCTTTTAAAAAAAAAGTCAAAGAAAATCTTATTGCATGTTCAATTCCGAATAATAATAATAATAATAATAATAATAATAATAATAATAATAATAATAATAATAGAAGTAGTGTAGTATAGCATGATGACAGCTTTTTAAATGACACTGGTTATACTTGAGTACTTTTATTGAAGTAAAATCTAGGTGCCTGCCCATTATGCTGTTGGGATATTTTACCTCAGCATCGCTCCTTTCATTACGCGTAATTAGGCGATGCTTCTTACACAACTGAACAGCAGGTATATGACAGTAGTATTAAGTATAAAGTGCAGGCTCCAGCTTGTGAAATGGTTCAAGTTAAACATGCACTGTGTGTGTGTGTGTGTGTGTGTGTGTCAGCATGTGTGAGGTTTATAGTGTATCTGTGTCTCAATGTCAGTATCGAGGACTCACACACACACTCACAAAGAGGGCTGGGTATTGTTTTCCCCTCGCCAATAGTAGGCTGGACATTGTCAAAGCCAAACCACCAATCACAGTGCGCTTCTGGACACCCGTCTCCTCCCACTGCTATATAAAAAAGGGGGCTCCAGCTGGTGGACACGCAGCTGACAGCGCAACGATTTTCTTAACACAGCAGCTGGAATAATTACAATACGTTCATTTTTATTTTTTGCTATATTCTGACTGGATATCAATAATTTCCTTTTATATATCTAATATGGCAGACAGCCAGGTGGAAAGCAGCGGAGAACTGAGCACCAAGGTAAGGACAATAGAAGGAGACAGGGCACGATGCTTTTTCTAACTCTTGCTTCCATTTATAACTGTAACCTGTTACTAATGTTTCTATTTTAAGCACGGTGCGTATGAAAAAGAAGACTACCAGTTTTCTAGATGATATTCTTTATGATCTGCTTGTATGCACAAAATTCTAATATAAATCTTACATTTGTAATCCATTGACATATGTACTGAAGGATCCGAGTGAATGCATGGAGAATAAAGACAGGCTGATTAAGGTACTAGTTTTGGCACAGGGAACATTTCTAAGCTTCCTCTGTGGGCAGCTTAATACCGCCTCCCAGTTTCATTTAGAGTCAGACATGCAGAGATTGTAGGATGCCTGTCTGTCATTTCACAAACTACATATACGGCCGCTGTACTCGTCAATGCAGGCGTGTGTTCTGTGAGGGCTGTCCCGATCTGTCGCCAAACTCTCGGATAGTTGAGGGAACTGAACCGGCTGAGGCGCGCAGAACTGTTACTTTTACTGTTTGGGGAACGTTTAGAAGTCGAAGCAGTGACCGAAAGCAAATAAAGACCTTCAGGGACGGAGGTAGGATAGCAGAGTGGGTTATCTCCCGCCCAGCACCGAGTGTTTCCATTCACGACCGTGGGACTGTCATAGAGCCACATCTAGTCTTGTTAAACTACTGTTCTGGTTTTGGTTTTAACATAGTAAATATCGGCTTCATTGTTATTGCTTCTGATAGTATTCGTGTAATCATTCACAAAAACAAATGGGAGTTCCGCTGCGGTGAAACGGCGTGAACACGCATGTTTCTAACTGTCCAGCTCTGTGTTCTCTGTAACTCCAGCGACGCGATCGAGCAATAATCTGAGTTTATGCATGTGGAGCTCCACCTCACTGCTACTGTGGCCCTCAGCGGAGCTGGGAGCGCGCACGCTCCTGTGTTTCTCACCAGTGTCGTCACGGTGGAGGCAGGCTGCTGTGCCTGTGCGGACCCTCGCGCCTCTCTTCTTCTTTAACCGAGTTTTCTTTAATGTCTCAGAGTCCTCGCGCCTCGTGCACCCGCTGGTACTGTAGTACTGAGTGATGCCGAGGGGACGCTGGTGATTTCCGCTCAGTTTGTTTCTGAGCAGCTCCTTTTCAAACAAAGGCTAACAGCGAGCGACACGGCGCAGGGTGTTCTACAGGTACACGCTAATGCTCTGCGACTCTAATTCAAACAGCTGGCGCGCGAGCCGTGCCCGTGAAGCTGTGCATGTCTGTCTGCAAGCCGACTCACGCGCTCCATGAGGGGTGGAAGCCTTCCTTTCCTCTAACCAGGTGCCATTCTAGGTTCAAACTCTTAGGGGGGCTCAGCTCCCATTCATAATGTGCTGTTCATAATATGCTGTTTGCAAATGTTATCAGCCCTTCTCACATCAGCAAACCTCAGTTCAATCGAATATCCATTACAGCGTTACCTTCAAAAGCAGCCTAATTAGTTGGATAACCTATGGTAGTGTCTAAGAATAATTCAAAGTAGAAATTTCAATCTAATCCACCCGTTTTAATGTGGAGCCTTTAGTTATCAAACCCTAGGCAAAGGCTCAGTGTTTTAAGAACTATTTATGGCAATCAGATAAGATGAGAGACATGGAGATTATTTCAGTCTCTTAACCACACAGAGGCAGTGTGTGCATACAGACACCGGAAAACCACTCCATAGACCTGGAGTGGCAGGGTGAAAACGCGCTTTTTGTTATGCAAACTCAACACAGAGCATCATGTACCCCAATTTCACGAGTGGAGAATAGATTTGTAGTCCTTCACTTCACATAGCGGCAGCTGTCCTGTTCAGCCATGTTTAGAATGAATCCTGTGAAATGCTGCATTCATGTTAATATGCTCTGTTTAGAATGCCCACTGGCATTTTTCAGTGTGCTACTGGAAAGCAGAGTGAGCGTCCGTGAAAGGCACGGAAAACTACTTTGTGAAAAATAACTTTTGTTTTTCCAGCCAACTATTTGCTCCCTCATTCACCCTGCTCCTGAACAATCTCTCCATCCTCCTCACTCAACTAGAAACTAGAAAATAACAAAATATAATCTTATAACTATTATTATAAGAGCAGGTGGGATATCCACAATCGACAACAGGACAACAGACTGCTTATGTGGAATAATCATCAATGAATGTGGGAAAACAGAAGCTACAGCTTTATTATTTTTGGTGAATTTGACCACAGGTCCACTCGTACCCGTTTCAGACACTAAATAAGTCACAGAAACGTGCCTGTATTTTCAGAACAGTTTGAACTTTTGCTGTCGATTGAGATAAAACTCTGGCCACATTTAAGATTCCAATGAATCATGAAGAATCACATTACCAGCAACATTAAAAAGAAGAATAAATGAACACTTGACTGTTTTTTCCCAATCAATGAATTGATTGAATTAATTAAAGCGTCGAAGCACCGTGTTTCTAAAAGACAACTGGCATCCCATTTCCACAAAGGTGAGGAGGACAGGAGGGAAAACACCGGAGAGGTCTACTGACAAAAAATATTCACTTTTTCCTATTTGTTTTAGGCATAGATAAATAATGATGATGCAGTGATTAGTGTTTTGAATCTTTTGGTTTGTGGTGATGAGAGGCTGGTGCCTTTCTCTGTGGTGTTTCCTCATTATTTTGAGGAAAGCTGAAATGTGGAGATCACAGTTGTTGTTTTGTAGGTTTTGTTTTTTGTTTCTACACAAAAACAAAGAATTATATTGAGAATGTGCGTCTTAGGTCATACAAATGCCTACCAGTTAAAACCATGTGAAATGGTCATTTTATTTTGTTTTAATTCATCATCGCATGACTTTGCAGAGAAATTGCAAAAGGCAGTCTTCCTTCAGTGGAAGGATAAAATGATGTGGTTTAAAAATGCCATGTGGCTGCTTTCCTCCCTCGCACAGATCAGTCCACACTTTCATGGCATGTATGTTTTTTTTTTTTCTGGACTATGATGAGCAAACCTGGATGCAGCTGGAGAAGCTTCAGCTTAAGTGGTTATTGTTGGCATTACTGTGATTCTTATAGGAGGTGCACTGATTTGGTGAGTAAATAATTTACTTTTTCTGCCTTCTTGCAGTGCCAGGTTTATAAACTTGCTAGCCAGTGTTAGCCTAGCCTTGTATCACCCATGCTCTGTGTGCATGCTGCTGCCTCTCGGCTTATGTTGGTTAAAAAAACATAAACCCTGCAGCTTTAATTTATTTATTTTTTTTTTACAATTCTCTCAGTGAAATTAACTGTTTCATTCGAAATGGGAAAAGTGAGCTTAGAAATTATTAGATAAGAGACGAGACGTTTTCGCAGCTGTTAGCGGTGTTGTCATGTTTTCAATTCACACAAACTGTTAGGTGGCAAAATCAACCAGCACAATAATTTACAAGCATGTATTCGAACTCCTGCATTTGTTTTAATGCTTTATGGCTACATCTGCGGCATCTGTGAATGTCAAATCTAGCCATTCTTTATCAACATAAACAAACTGCTTTTACATTTAACTAGCAACATTTTTAAAAAAGTAGTCTTAATACCATTACTTTTTTACTAAAAACTGTATTCGTTTACAAGTTTTGTTGTGAAAGTCAAATTTAAGACATCCATAAGTCAGATTAGAAACATTTTGGGGTAGCCTATGTTAGATATAAACACAGCCGCTGGTCATCTTGCTTATTAGAAACTGTAACAAGAAACTTTAACAAGTAACAACTTTAACAACATTAAGTTCTATGTTGTAAACAACAGAACTTCATGTTGTAAGTTATCTATGGTTGCACAGCCATTAGGAATCAAATCTGCTTCTGAATAATTTGCTGGTTTTTATTCTTGTTGTTTTTTGGTTTTTTTACTTTGTCAGAGATTTCTCAGAGAGTTTGCAGAATTGTCATTAGACTGAAAGAGTTTAATGATTCCCCACATTACACTGAACTCTTGCAAGTCTAGAAAAGGAGCTGCTGGACAGACATCAGCTGAGTGGTAAGTATTTTTGTTTTCCAGTAGATTAGTAATATTCAGTGTCATCTATATTAATCATGCTAAATGTTTAATCATACTTTAGACCAACCTGTTTTACTCCTCTAATTTATTCTTTGGCTTTGGGAAATTGTTTCTTTACCAAGCTTTTTGTGCTTTCTGTTATTAGACCTCAGGTATGACTGCATTATGCTGTTGTCCTCAGAGGCATTAAAGCAGGACTTTGTGTTGACTCCGGTAAATTTTATAAGACATGCTGTGTAAGTAAATACAAACAACAGTTTGGGATGCATTTCTTGAAAGATTATATCTCACAAACTTAGTTTAGAGGTACCACAATGTCTGTACAGTATGTAGTGGAAGTCTGCACGTTTTGTGTGAAGAGATGAGCTGAGCTATCAACTCAACTGAGTTGGATCAGGTGGTGGGGGAGGATGCTGGACAGACCTGTCACACCCAAGCATATAGGCTGCACAGGGGATGCCTGCCAGAAGCCCCAGTTCAGGAGATCTTAATATCCCAGTTCAACAGTTTCAAAGGGAGGGTGGGGACATTGAGTCAAAATGGACAATGTTCTGCACCTCCATAGCTGATGCTGCCGCAGCAAGGAGCTGCGGCCGCTAGGTGGTTGGTGCCTGTCGAGGTGGTAATCTCAGAAGGGAGGCATCAAGCTGAAGGAGGAGTCCTACCAGCCTTGGTTAGCCAGGTGGTGGCCTCCGCCTCGCAATGGAGCAGTTCACGACTGAGTGTGAAGTGGCTGGAATGAGAATCAGCACCTCCAGATCTGTGGCCATGGTCCTCAGCTGGAAAAGGGTGGAGTGTCCACTCTGGCTGAAGGACGAGTTGCTGCCCCAAGTGGAAGAGTTTAGGTATCTCGGGGTCTTGTTCACAAATGAGCGGAGAGAAGAACGAAAGATTGGCAGATGGATTGGGGCCACACCTGAAATCATCCTCAGAGTAGAGCTGCTACTCCACATCGAAAGGAGCCAGTTGAGGTGGTTTGGGCGTGTCCCACTGGGAGGAGGCCCCAGAGCAGACCCAGGACATGTGGTCTGGGGGTTCTCTGCTTAGGCCCCTGCCCCCGCGACCCAGCCACGGATAAGTGGAAGAAAATGGATGGATGGCATAATTGGTTATATCAAATTGACAGTATTTTTTGAAAACAGTGTAATAATGCAACTTGATTGTCTAAAATGCAGAAAAAATGTTTTAAGAGCAAATATAACTTGGTGTTCTAAAGAATGGGCAGCGCGGTGATTAGTTAATTGGTTATTCGAAATTGCAAGTGGGTGTGAATCAGAGCGTAAATGGTTGCCTGTCTCAGTGTGTTAGCCCTGTGACAGACTGGCGTCATGTCCAGGGTGTACCCTGCCTCTTCCCTTATGGTAGCTGGGATAGGCTCCAGGCTCCAGGATAAGCGGAAGAGAATGGATGGGTTCTAAAGAATATGATTGTTTCCTTGCAGAACACAAGGAGAGATGAGTCCTCCATCACAGATGGTGTGGTCAGTGAAGATGGTCACCTGCATCTTCAAGGTCATTGGATCTCCAACCCACATCCACTGCCACTGTACAAGGATGTTGGGATAATGTTAAAGACTTTCTTCAGGCACTTACATTTGGATCATCTAAATCTATGACAGTCATTTAGATAGTAATGCCAGGACTGGGAAACAAACCATCCTTAAAGTATTACAACAAACCAATTATGTGTTTTATATGCAAAACAAATGTGGTGTTTGAGCTACAGACTGCACTGAACATTTTATATTGATTATATCAGTAATATAACTTGCAATACAGTTATGTAATACAAGTTATAGGAAGCTAAACTTTAGTTTCAGCAGAACAGTGTCCAGTGTGTTGGCTGAAATGCTTTTTTGCATTTGAAAATAAAAGTTGGGCTGATTTTAACTGCATTACGAGAAGTGTTTTTAATTATATTTACAGTGTTTATATCTGAGTGTTGTTGAACTAGAAATCTCTTAAACTCAAGGAATATAAAACGTAATGTCATTTTAGTTGCATTCAGTTTGTATGTAAACAAATTAAAAATAGTAACTTACCACAAATTGTTTTTTTAATATAACTGATCTTGAAATGTTTGTCATTGACCAAACATTTACTATTGCTCAGAAAAACCAAGATATTCTTAGTACTGTGTACTCACAGTGAAGAAGCTGTTGGAAGGTGGTGATCTTAAGTTCGCTTATTTCTTTTTTTGAGGCAACGAGTTTGCATATTTTTTTTTATAGTCTGTAAGAACTAATTATGACCAATGTATTCATAATGAATAAGTTGCCCTAACTTGGTTATTTTAAATCAGCTTTTCGTAGGGCTTTTTTTGTTTTGTTCTTTTAGGCAACAAATTTGCATATTTGATTTAATTTTTTTAAGTTTTGTGAACTAATTAGATTTTACAGTCTATCAACTCCAATGTTGAAAAGATGGTGCAGAAAGCTACATCTGGTCAGGGAAGAGTTGGCCAGATTTGTAAAAAAATGAAGTGGCTGCAGTGGACAGGTGCAAGGATATCGATGTAGGTTGTGTCACAAGATGGTCGATCAATTTCTTTCACTAACTCAACTACACAAGACATTTTGTAGGGGGTATAGGAGCTGTGGAAGCTAGCCTGTAAAAAACTGTAATCTGCACAGTTTGTTTAAAAAAACAAAAGAAAACAAAAATACTCCTCCGTACTGTAACGCTCGCCCACATTTGTAACAAAAAATAGACCTGCAATAGAAACGTATTTAGAAGCATGCATGTGAGTAAAAAGTACGACAACATAAAGCCCACGCAGAGCCCAGTGTTTCAACAGAAAGACTGATAACACAACAGAAGCAGTGATGATAATGTCACATGTTAACATGGACAGAGAGATTATGGACCCATTGAGCTCAGCTGGAGTGAAAACTTTTTTCTAGCGTCCGAAACAGCAGCGCTGTTTCTGTAATGACCATTAAAACCTTCACTGGGTAAAGCTGGCAGGAGCCCTTCATCAAAGAACCTGATCAACAAACTCCAATGTAAAGAAAAGCAACTCTGTAGCTGCTCCATCCACGGCTCTTTGTTTTACACAGCAGCAAATCTACACTTAAGCTACAGACGCACGGCTACATTAAGATATGCAGATGAACTGTTCACTTAGTCTGATACCATGTTTAGATTAGGCTGTTGCAGGTGACCTGCAACACCTGCAACTGCGACACCTGAGTCTCAAAGGGACCATGAGGTGTACTAGACAGTATTTATTTGAAACTTTTGTAACATTATTTTTCAGTTTTAAAGTGAAATATTATCAAATATTGTGTTAATGAAATTGTTTTAATATTTAAAAATATAAAATGAAAAGCTTTTTTTCCCCACAGACCAATAAAAATGTTGTGGATCATGAGCCACCTACCTGGGGCTGTTAGGTTGCACCAAATGATTACTGACATTAATTATTAACATGTACAGCATCAGAACGTTTGTGTTCAGCAGGACAAAATCTTCAGAATGTGCATATGCTCACTTTTCTTCACTGCTGCTACCACATGCTCCTTTAGAGGCTTAAAGAAACAAACTCACTCATTCATTTGCACGTGTAAACCTGCAGACACACACACACCTGCACAAAATCACATACTCATGAACACATACCTCATCTATGTCATCCAGCAGATACAACACTGTCAGAACTTTTTCCTCCTGTTAACGTAAGAAAGCCTAACAGACAGAGTATAGGCAGTTTTATTTTGTGTATTAGGTTATGTTGCATATACCTTATTTTATTTGACATTACAGTACTTTAGATCATTTATCTATTTTTGCATTTAAGAAAATGTTTTCTTTAAAAAACTACATTAGTTTTTTTGACAGATGTTGTATTCAGTTAAACTTTAAAACAATGCAATTTATATTGACCTTTTTCTCCTTTTCGCTCAATTTTCTCTTTCTAAACTAAACCATCTTTCCTGATTATTTGTCTGAAACCATAAAGTGAGTCATGCTGAGATCAGACTTGGTCATTAGGTCATCTCGTTTGATCATGTGCTCTTCCTGCATTCATAAAAGTGGGCCAGTATGTCTGAGAATATGTTTGCTTCCAGGAGCTGAAGGAGAAGAAACAGACTGAAGAGACAGAGAATGGAGAAGACTCTGCTGCCAATGGCAAAAATGTAAGAACAGCTCCTCTTAACGTCTCTCACACCTTGTAGGTCATGGATAGTCCTTGTGTGTTACTGGTGACCAACATAAATCTGTCTCACCATGTCAGGACAAGGAAAATGGTGAGGAAGACAATGAGGTAGAGGAGGATGAGGAGGATGTGGGCGACGAAGAGGAGGAGGATAGAGAAGGTAGGCTTCTTTATGCCATGCTGAGCAAAGAGGTGATGAAACAGAACAACAACAAAACATGTCAATCAATATAATGCAGAGGTGAGAGGAAAAAGCACACGTGGCATTGTTTTTAGTGTTGGGGTCATTTTAGGAGTTTGGATTTTTGTAATATATAAAATGCTCATCCTTAGCATATTTGAAGACACCTCCCAACATTACTCCCAACATTTTTGCACAAATATCTGTACTTTCTATTCCTTACATTTTCAAAACAAAATCGTTACTTTAAGTTTTGCCTTTGATATTTCACGTCACTGAGCATCCAAACATGGAACCAATTTGAGCCTAAACGGTGTAAATGGAATAAGAAATCACATAAAAAGTGTTTCTATCAGCTCAACAAACATCAGCAAACACACAGGTGTTTGTGTGCAGCTTGTCTCACAGTGTGTTGCTAGCTAAAGGTCCAGCTGCTGTATTACACAGGGAGAGAAAAGAAAGAGAGCTAACTTCACTCAGAGATGGAGAAAGATGTGAAAGACAGGACAGGAGAGGAAGAAGAAAGGTTAGATTTAAAGGGAAGGACTGCTCAACTGGAAATTTTCAGTCCTCATGTTTGTAAATCAGATATTGGGTCTGTAATTTACTGGTCGATCTATGTACCTACCCTCACCCATGGTCACAAGCTGTAGGTAGTGACCAAAAGAATGAGATCACAGATACAAATGGGGGAAATGAGCTTTCTCTGAAGGGCAGCTGACCTCTCTGTTAGAGATAGGGTGAGGATTCAAGCTTTTCTGTGTCACACAAAGACACGGTGGTTTGAACCAAAGATCTCAAATTTGGACTCATCAGACCAAAGCAGAGATTTTCACTGGTGTAATGGCCATTCCTTCTTGTTTTTGGCCCAAACAAATCTCTTCTGCTGGTTGCTTTTCCTGAGTGGTGATTTCATAGCAGCTATTTGGCCATAAAGGTCTGATTCGTGCAGTTTCTCTATCTGGGGTCTAATCTGAGGTGCTTGCAATTTCTGAGGCTGGTGACTCAGAAATATGTACCCTCAGCAGCAGAGGTGACTCTTGGTCTTCCTTTCCTGGGGAGGTTCTCATGTAAGCCAGTTTCGTCATAGCTCTTGATAGTTTTACGGCTGCACTTGGCGACAGATTCAAAGTTTTAGCAGTTTTTCAGATTGACTGACCTTCAGTTCTTAAAGCAATGATGGACTGTCGTTTCTCTTTACTTAGCTGATTGGTTCATGCCATAATATGAAGTAGTCAAATAGGGCTGTCAGCTGTGTACCAAGCTAACTTCTGCACAACACAATTGATGGTCCCAACCCTTGCCCAAGAAGGCAAGAAATTCCACAAATGAACCCCGACGAGGCACAGCTGTGAGGTGAAAACCATTTCAGGTGACTACATCATGAAGCTTATTGAGAGAAGGCCAAGGGTTTGCTACATATCTAAATTATGAATCATACACATGATGGATAACTACACATAAGCCCAATTATTCATGTAGGTAGATAGAAATTTGTCTGCATTATTTATTGGTAGAGTTTGACAAGACATCTGTTTAGAAGTCACAGCAGTGTGATCCAGGTGGGGTGAAAAATACTGAACTGAAGCCTCGATTTGTTCTACTGTTTCATTCTAACAAGCTTTATCTTTTTGTATTCAGGTGACGAGGAGGATGATGAAGAAGATGACATTGATGGACCGAGGGTGAAGAGGGCAGCTGATGACGATGATGATGACGAGGTAAGGATGTGTCCAACTTACAGGAAGAGCTTTTAGTGCTAAAAACAGCAAGAACAGTTAGTTACGGCAGATCAGTCACACTGAAGGGCTTCAGCCTGCAGCTGCAAAGAGATGTGTCTGTAAACCTTCAACTATTTCGTGAAAGGTGTTATTTATCCTGAACCCATATTTGATGTTCAAAACATCATATATTTGAAAGGTGAGAAAGGATCATCTCTAAAGTCTAACTGAATACTGCATCAGCCAAATCAGGAGAGCAGTGAGTGGACATCGCTGAGTTAGTGACGGCTGGCACAAGGAGTTCCTCAGGGACCATTATCACCTGGGTACCTGTGTTGTGGATATTGGCCCTGTGTGTGACATCAGCTTTGCACTGGCAAAATTTTAAAACACTCTGCCTAAATTAAGAAATGTAAAAGTTGTGTGAGGAAGATTAAAAAACAACACGTATCTGGATGGATGTTATCTTTACCTGAAACGTTTTTTAGTGAGGGATAGAAAAGTTCAGAGCATGTCTTAACCAGCTGACAAACATTCATTTTTACTTGTGAAAAGGGGGATAACAAAACATCAATAGCGGTGTTGTATTTTTGTGCAGCATCACCTCTAACCTTGATCTTCTCGATTTTCAGGATGAGGTTGAAAGCAAGAAGCAGAAGACAGATCAGTAGTGTCTGCAGCGCCCACTCTGCACGGAGGACGACACTATTGAAAGACAGCCAGCAAACCTTCTACACCTCAGTCCTCCTTTCGTAACAAAAATGTGTTTAAAAAGAAAATTTGTTTGTATTTTTATTTACATTTTATATTTTTGTAAATATTGTAAGGAGTTTGGCCATTTTGCAAAAGTGATCTGGGTATACAGTGGTGCTCTGAAGACTTTTAGATCAACATCAACCATCCATACTCTGTCTCAACCACCAGCCTGTCATTCCAACAGTACACACACACGTACTACAACTACCTTTTTTCTGTTTTTCTAAGACGTATAGGATGCTAGAAGTTGTGTGTTGACCTGTAGTTGCATGGGAGTGTTAAAATAACTCAGCTCTTTTCCCAGTGCTGGGGATATATTAGTGGTAGTTTCTATGAGATTCCAAAGTCGTAGTTTCTCTTGTCCATGTGTCTCTATCTGTGTGTCTGTCATGGCCAGATTATAATTTTTTTAAATGTCTGTGCAATTTGGTTGAATAATAAATTCATTTGATTTTGTTTTTAGATTTGGACTGATTCTGCTTTAATTAAAAAAGAAGTTTGGACAACCAGGAAGTCGCAAAACACTCCTTTAGGTTGTGCTCATGACATGAAAGCTGGTATATTAAGTCTTATTATTTTGGTAGTTGATTAATAAGCCAGGTTGCTGAGCATTTAAAAAAGTTTTTTTCAAAGTAGCTAGCCTCAGTAGTCAGGGATCACACCTCCAGGACATCCATCCTTGACTGCTGCCCAACACACGACCCCAATGGGCCTGCAGAAGAAGGGTGGCTGAGCCTCAAAGCAGAGCTGCTGCTCCTCCACATTGAAACAAACCAGTTGAGGTGTTCAGGACATCTGACAAGGATGCTTCCCTGGTTGAAGCCTCAGGATAGACCCAGAGCACTTGGCTGGCCTGAGAACATCTTGGTGTCCCCCAAAACCTGGAGGAGGTGACTGGGGAGAGGGGTGTCTGAGCTTATGTACATGGCCCTGGAAGAAAATAAATGGGTGGATGGATGCATTTTATGCAAACTTACTTTATGCATACTTAGGTTGTCATACTCTTTTTATTTAGTTCACTTCAGTTTTTATAGTGCCATTTATATATAGTGCCAGTTCACTACACTCAGGCAGATCCCCTGTGAGCAAGTAGTGGGTGATGGTGGGGGAGGAAGGAATACCTTTAAAAAGTAAGAGACCTCTAGCGGAGCTGATTGATGGAACAACATAGAACATGGAACAATTCAGTTTTATTTGTATAGCGCCAAATCACAACAACAGTCGCCTCATAATACTTTAAACTGTAAGGTAAAGACCCTACACTAATAGAGGAAACCCAACAATCAAATGACTCCTTTTCAGTACTTGGTGATAGTAGGAAAGAAAAAACTCCCCTTTAACAGGAAGGAACCTGCCCCCCAAATTTTGTGGGCTTTATAGCTAATTGGGAAACTTTCTGGGGAAAACCTGGTCTTGTTAGGAGAGATGGAATCGATCCTACTGTGGACGGCGCAGCTCTCATTCCTAGAAATCTGAACAAATTTATCAAATGCCCAAAAACATGACTATTCAGAGTTGCAGTCTTACATGCCAAGTCCTAAGTAGCTTCATTCTTCACAGTATTTAATAAAATCCCATATTTTGTGTCACTGTATTGATATATTACTACACAACATATCATGATACAATACTGTGGTGATTTTTTACCCTTACCCCTACTATGGTATGAATTTCAAAATCCTCAAAATCTTTCTCGAGTTATTGCTTTCACAAACTTGGATGTGCACATTACACGCCGGCCTGGCAGGGTGACAACAATACCTATCAGTCTTTTACAGCTGAAGGGTAAAAAAGACTATATTGGACATATCAGCTGTTTTTATAAATGAATTTACACTGAAAGGTGTTTTCTGTTATGTAAATGTAGATTAATGAGGGAAAAAGAACTGATCTGACAACGAGCTGCACTTAATATGTTACGAAATTCACACCAGTCACAATCATAAGCAAAACAACTTTATTTGGAGAAGTGCTACTTTTCAGCAGCACCTGCAGAATAGCGAACAATATAAATCCTATTCTGACTCGCATCCATGGAAAAAACAAAAACAGATCAATGGTTTTCTTTTATTATCCTTAACATCTTCAAAAAACATCCATTTTTCATAGATGTGTGAAAAAATTAAAAAAAGATTGCATTTAAACGTCTTGATCACGGTGGTGGTAGTGCTCTCCTTCAAACACGGTCACAAATCATGTTGGTATGCGGCTGCGCAGATACTCCATCAGTGCATCTGTTCCTTTGGCCACAATTGCTGCTCTGGGTGTGCGGAAAGGATTTCCCTCCAGACTCAGACACCTGAGGAACAACACCAAATTCAACTCAGTTTGTGAGGAATTTCATGTACATCTTACAGGAATATAACATTTTGCGACATGCTGACAATAACAGTAGGATATATTGTCATTTATAACTTCAAATTATGTCCTCAAAGATAAACGTTGTCAGCATCTGTTTTATCCAGCAGGATAAAGTGATCTCACTTAAAAAAAATACAATAAATAATGAGTCAGGTCCTTACCTGAGGGTGGTACACAGGCCCAGCTCAGGAGGGATGTTGAGCAGGTCATTGTTTGCCAGATCTAGTGTTGACAGATGAGTCAATTTCATCAGACGACTAGGATCTACCTCACACACCTGGTTATTGGCAAGCAATATAGTCTCCAGAGAAAGGGTCTCATACAGGACGTCAGGGAAGGATTTGAACCTGTGAGCAACAGAAATACACCGAGTACACAAACACAGGTCAGACAGTCCAACTTACTGAACCACTGTACATGTGCTCCATTACCTACAGTTTATGACCCAAAAAGCGAGGAGGCCGGATTCTTCAGTGTTCTCGCAGAGTGACAACAATGTGCAGCGATTTGTAGCTAAGACCATGACGATAACATATTTTTCTTATTAGTTTTATGTGAGCAGAGGATCATTGTCTAGTCTGTGATTGATTAACTTCATTTTCAATGCACAGCATCATATTCTGAGGTCCAAACTGTACAACATACTGTAGGCAGGAATCAACATGTCAGCTGACATCCCTTGTGGAATCGGATCGAGTAAGACAACAATGGATGCTTCATGCTAAGCTGCTAAGGGCAGAGGTTTAGATCACATCCCACTGAGTTCCAATTTTACATCCTGCACACTCTTCTTTATTTAGTGCTTAGATGTGGTGCTCAGAAAGGTCAGTAAAGGGAAGGTCTTGCAATGGATCACAAGCTGTATATGGAACATCACAACACACATTACAACTGCAGCTAACAGCACTGAAGTGCTTTATGGAGTAATGTGCAAGCCATGTCAGGATCGCCTCAGAGCTGATCAGACATCAAGGAGGAATCTAAGTAAGGCACTGGGACTGCTGTGGCTGCTCCCTCGAGCAGCTGCTTATGTGTGTGTGGGGTGTGATGAAAAAATGGCAGCTGGATGATGGGGCTGCAATGTGGAGTTAAGTTACCTGTTGTAAATGAGGATAATGGAACGTAGTTTAGTTAAGTTCTGCATTTCAGACGGTAAATCACTCAGCTGATTATTCCTAAAACAAACAAAAGAAACAAATACAGCATCAAATATTAACACTCCACCCTTCCCTTTTCAGAAGTTTCATATGTCTTACTGACTAGTACTAAAAATAACACCCATTATTATGTAATGTCAGATTATAGCTTAATTTAAACAGGACAGGACAGGACGGGAGACTCCAGAGCTAAAATGTTGGCAGTGGTTTGCAATGATGTGGTGTGTGAAATGGGTCTGCAGCACTGCTGATTTGGAAGGGAAAAAACAAAACAAAAGCAAAAGAACACACACACACACACACACACACACACACACACACACACACACACACACACGAATGATGCGGTGGATTTCCGTCCTTTCTGTACTTTGACTCAAAATTTGCATATTATATAATAAATGGAAGCTTCCCGAAATAAATTCTGTCCATATCTGAGTGTCGGCTGTGTCTGCGTACCGGAGATCGATGTGTGTAAGCTGGAGTAACTTGCAGATGTCAGGTGAACAGCTGATCAGTCTGTTGAAACCCAGATTGATTTCTGACAGCGAAGACTGGAATTCCAGCAGCCTGCAGACAGAAGTGTGATTAGTCTGCAATCATCTGCATTAAAATGGCTTTTTGTTGGGGCTTACTGTCTGTCACACAGTGATGCTCTGTGTGTGTGTGAGACAGAAAGAGCAAGGGAGTGTGCATGTACCTGGGAGGAACTGAAGTCAGCTGGTTTTTGCTGAAGTTAACTGTAGCAATGCTCTGATCAGCTGCAGCATCAAACAGCTCCTCTGGGATACTCCCTGCTTGCTTGTCACTGGTCACAAACACATTCACATTGGAGTATTTAGCGTAAATATACTGTAATAACCAATAATTATTAGGCATGGGAATTGATAAGAATTTAGCAATTTCATTGTCAATATCCCTTCAATCCACTTGATTGACTATCCATTCCCGTATCGATCGTCATTGGCTCTACTTTGTGAGCTACCACCATAACTAAACTGCACAGACTTCACAGACTTTACATTCTGCAAATTGATTGCATGATGCGGTCATCATTACACAGAACATTAAAAGTAATGCCGTACGTTACTTAATTACTCCCATGAGCCAGTCATTTGTTACACTACTCGTTACATTACTTTTGTGTTTCTCCATAAAATGACCTGTAATCACCATTTAACACTATAAGCCTGAGGCTAAAGTCCCACACACCAACACAAACCCCTATTCCTGATGAAGACACGCATACGATCTTTCTCTTAGTATTTAGGTAAGAAGACAAAGCCAACAGTACAAAGCAAAGATAAAAACCAGCACAAAGAGCCTGGTGAGTATAGTTTTCTGATTTCCTGACAGAGTACATGCACGTTCCTGTGGCAATACGTGCAGAAACCAGTCTATATCACTAACCTGTATGCCAACAGCTTGAGAGTTTTAATGTCATGCACATTGACCCTGGCCTGGCTGGGTAACATCATAGCTGTATCTCCTCCATCTGTTTTTTCAGGCTCCTCTACAAAAAACAAACATAAACACATTGAAAAGATTATGTAAGGACAGCAGAAGCTGTAGATTTTAGCACCCACGATAAGAAGAACTAAAGCATTGATAGCACTTCATAATACTGTCACACTACTCAGCATTATTAAGGTATTAGTAAGATGTTAGCAACTTCATTTATGTAGCATAACTACTAGTTAGTATCCCATTTACATATACAGGTAGGGCAAAAAACAACTTTACCTTTAACTCTTCCTCTCAAATACTTCAGAAGTTCACCGGTTCCTTTCTGTAAGAAAAGACAACAACGTTTCTCCAGATTCTCTGAATATTTTCATGATATTATGTACTGTACTGTATTATGTTCATGATATGATGAATTACTCAAAGATAATATTATTTAATGTGATTTAAAAGTCTTTTAGTTTTTAAATTTAAAGAACATTCCAACTTTTCTGGAATTCATGTTGCATTATAACTTTTCTATATGATCCTGTAAATTCAGATTTCAGTGTTTTTACATATTCAGCTGCCATGTTTCCATCTCTCTTCCTTTCCTCTGTTTTACCATGCATACTCTGCATTTGAGTCCTCATGTGTCACCTACAGAGAGGATGTCTCTCCTGATTCCTCGCAGAGGGTTTCCCTCCAACAGCAGCACGTTCAGGTTGGGCAGCAGGCTGAGAGACGCTGGAAGGCTGACAGGACAAAATATTATTCGTATGAAAATCTACCTGCTAGGATTGACTCTGAAAAGGTAGACACCTTTCAGATATAACATCAAGAAATACTTGAAATAAAGAATACAAGAATAAAATACAAATTAGGCATAAATTCAGACTAATGGCACTAGAAACTTGATGCAGCTGCTCTCAGTGTAGAGCAGTGATTATATTTGCTACCAACTGAATTCAGTCACATCCTGGCTGCTTGCAGGTATAAACGGTTTACTGAGCAGGGTGTCATCATACTGAAGGCTTACCTGGTAATGTCATTGTTGGTGAGGTCAAGGCGTGTTAGCGTACTCAGTAAAGTGATCTCCTCAGGGACTATTTTGATCTTGTTGTTTCTGAGTTCCAGAAGAGAGATGGCAGACAGGCAGGATAGCTGCTCCGTCTGCAACTGCTCAATTTGGTTGTTCCCCACATATAACTCCTACACACACACACACACACACACACACACACACACACACACACACACACACACACACACACACACACACACACACACACACACACACACACACACACACACACACACAGTTACATCTTTCTGCACTGCCAGAGTACCAGACGCACAGAGCGATTTGGTCATTGCTTTAATACGTCAGCATCACTCACACCACAAAGGAGTTTTAATTCTTGGAACATCATTTTGCTGTTAATACCTTGAGCGCAGGTGCAGGGAGCTTTGGGAGGAGGCGGAGCTTGTTATGTCTAAGGTAAAGCTGCTCCAGAGCGAGCATCTCTGATAGGCTTGCAGGAATCTCAGTCAGCTGATTGTCACTGCAGTCCAGCAGCTTAACATCTGCCAAATCAAACCAGAGTTCAAAAAAAAAAAGCCAGAAAAAGTAACACAACTTTCAGCTGCTGACATGCCCATCTTATTTCAGGGCCTTGGTGTATGTCAAAGAAATAACTTGTTGGACCATTGAACACCTCAAAGTCCCTCCACCCACATCTTGGTGAACTATTGGCCAGCTTGTAGTAAACATAAAAATACAGCGAGAGCTGCCCAAAATAAAACTCAACTGTACTACTCAGACATATTCGTTCACGAGTTTGTCTTATATTAATATTTTCTGTTGTATGGCAGACATAAAATGACACTATTGTTTTATCCAGAAATAAATATAAAGCCAAGATTTAAACACAGAACCTTGCTATAAGGTGTCCGTGCTGATTACTGCACCATTGTTCTACCTGAGGGTGCATTTACAAGAAGGAAACAAGAGGAGGAGCCATGATGGTGTTGCAGCTTTGCTGGATATTCATTCAAAATCCAAAACTACAATGACCAGCACGACCGCAAAAATCGTCATTGGGGCTGTTGTTTATTTTTCAGAAGGACAATGAAATTTAAAAAAAAAAAAAAAGAGGCTCTTCATGAACTATTGTTTTTTTTTAATGCAACTGATCTAAACATCGAAGTCTGCCATAGGTGTGAATGTGAGCATCAAACATTGCCCTCTGTCACACTCCCTCTCTTCACTTGCTTGTACTTTCTAATATGAGCGCCAGTGGGAGCAAATATCAGCTAAATTCAGCAAAATGAAAAACGCAAACTGTCCTGTCTATGCTTTTAATATTAACTTTAAATGAGTTGCTATGATAGTTAATAGTTAGTGGGGATAGGTTAATTGAAAACACTAAATTGCCCATAGGTGTGAATGCGGGAGTGAATGTGAGTGCTAATGGTTGTGCCTGCGACAGACTGGCGACCTGTCCAGGGTCTACCCTGCCTCTCGCCCTAAGACAGCTGGGGTAGGCTCCAGCACCCCCGCGACCCTGAAAAGGATAAGAGAAGCAAAATGGATGGATGGAGTTGCTATAATGTTAGTGTAGCTATAACTGGTAGCTTAGCTTTGGCCTGTTGATCCACCTCATCTGTTGTCATATGCTTTATAGCAGCTGATCCTCATCTTTTAGATAAGCACCAACTCCCCAACAGTAAACAAAATCAATTATGTTATATCTTAATATGCACAGAATTTATGTTATTGTTTAATAAAACAGCATTAGCTAACATTAGCTAGGGTCCTTCACTAAACAAAACACCTGCCCAGTTCTCTACCGTTTCCCCTCAAACCACAAATACATTTGCCACCGGTGGCTGTTTGTTCTCCTGATCCTCGCCTGTTTCTGGTCATCTTGATGTCTATCAGACTATTAATTATAAGGCTGTGGTCATATGCATACATAGATGTTTATACTTCAGTGCATATTTTATGTCAAATCCATATTATTGCATTCTTTTTATAAACATCTATTCGGTGTGGTCGCCAACCTGCGAGCTGCTGGAATAATTTGTTAAGCTGGAACTTGGAACAAATGCTTTCTCATTCACAACTTATTTGTAAACACTTCTGCAACTCTTACTTGTGAGCCGGGCTAGGCTGTCTGGGAGACCGCTAAGCTGGTTGTGACACAGGTTCACTTTCTGCAAACTGACGAGACACCCGAAACTGGAGGGGAGGCTCTTCAGCTGGTTGCTGGACACGTCCTTTAATCGTTCAACAGGATGGACAGAAATTGACCATCATTCCATTTCAGTCTTTCATTCCACTTTGTTTTAATTGGGAAATAAATGGATTCTCAATACATTTCCAATACAGCAGAGGGAGTAAGACACACTAGAGTGCATGCATTATGCATTAGTTACCAGCTCTGTGAGGTTCACGAGCTGTCCCAGATCCTCTGGCAGGTTCTCCAGCAGATTCTGCTGCAGTGTGAGGCTACGGAGGTTCTCTAGAGTACACATCTCAACTGGCAATGAGTGTAGCTGATTATGACTGGCCACATAGAACGAAAACACAACAGATCACTAGTTATTGCCAACTTCAGAATGCTGATATGCTCACTTTTCTTCACTGCAGCCACTGCGTGCTTTTTTAAAGGATTGCAGAGACAAACCCTCTCTTTCACTTGCACACTTAAATGCATGTAAATACTACATTTGTTTTTTGACAGATGTTTAATGCACTTAAATTATTAAAGCATTGCAATTTCTAAAATAGAAATCAATGAAGACCTCATTTATGAAAGACCTGCAGTGTTTTCTCTTTTGAATATTTATTATTACTCATTAATAAGGCACAAGTATTTCTTATGCAATGAACAGGTGGAATAATCAATAGGACACTCTATTACTAAAATAACTGATAGCTCCAGCAAATTCTGTATTTATAGTCTTCATTTACTGTGTTTTGCTCATCTCTCTTTTAGCGCCGCTGTGGGACCGTGCTACAATTTCATTGTACTATTGTACGTATGATAATGAAAAGTTAAACGAAACATTAAAGAGCTCAAACAAAGAAAACGATGTTTTGTCCTCCAATGACTAATATATTGTTTTGAAGTTTGGCGTTGATCCAACAGAAACTAAAGCTTTTTCTTAACTCGTGTGACCCTGACCTTTGACCTTGAAGGATTACATCATAAAATGGTGTATTTTAGCTTTACCCATATGATTGAAGCAGACGTGGCTGAAATCTTTGGCTTCCATAAGCTGTACAAACTTGAGAGTTTAAGATCTATTGTGACATTGTGGTCCATCATAAAAGTGTGTACAGCTCTTTCCATGCACTTTCACACGACATATGACTTGATATGGTTTCTTGAAATGTTTTTTAGTTCGCCTTAGCTAACCTAGGTATTCATGTTATCCAAGGCCTAGTCTACTACTGTGAAGTTTGAAAACAATACATAAAAAATTGTGGGCAATGAAAGTTTTTACTTTACATATTTGGTGCAACCTAACCTGAATTTGAAAATGACATCTTGGAAACTGGACTGTGGACAAACTAACAGAACTGATTACATACTCCCTCTGTGGCTCGAGTGGACACAAGACTGGTCAGCAGACCGGGTATACTGCATAGTCTGTACACGGCCTCCAGCAAAAAACACACTCTACAGGTAGATTGCTTTTGCGCTAACCCACTGAACCGTAGTCCAGACTGTGGTTGAGTACCAGAGTTCAGGCTGGGCTGTAAAATAAAATGTGGTCATACCACATACTGACTTTCAAACACATTAGAATTGTACAAACTCTGGTTTTGCCTTACATACTGTATTTCCATGTGTATCTGCACATTTCAATAAACCGCTACATCTATTTTCCTAGCAAAATATAAACAAACTGGAGTGGCTGTTGCACAGTATTGTAACATAAGACATTTTATTGGAGTATTATGAGTGTGCACAAACTTTTTCAGATTTCTCTTTTCCATTAGGATTATGGACTTATGGTGTGTGTGTGTGTGTGTACCTGAGTCGCAGCTGTTGAAGATTCTGCAGTTCTCCCAAAGCACTGGGTAAACTACTCAACTGGTTGTCATGTAGCTGCCAAAACAAAAGTTGACATTTTTTGTTTATTAGCTAGATTTGAAGTCATCATCCCATGCTCGCCAAGCATTAATTTTCATAGGTGAAAACTGCATGTACTCTAATCAGCACTTGAGGCTAGTTTTAAATTCTGAGACAATTCCCCATACAGTCCTGTTTACAGCCTGGTACAATAAAAAAGTTTTGATCTTTGCTGGTAGCTTTTAGACAGTATCACAAGTAGTTAGAAAGCACTAATAGAGACAGTGCTTGTGAGAATTGGTGTGATTGGGTGAATGTGGCATGTTGTATAGAGCGCTTTGAGTACTCCGGGAGAGCAGAAAAGAGCTATATAAGAATCAGTCCATTTACCCTTTAAAAACAGAAATATATGCTGGAAACATTTTTAGATTAAAAATGATTCCATGTCAAATTCTAATCAGCTTTTGTTCACCATAGCTTTACTGCCTTGTTAGGTTAATCGAATGTATTGTCTCTGACTAACACAGCATTAGCAATTAGCTTATTACTGAGGGGAAGAAAAAAAAAAAACATGAGAAAAAAATATATATGTGTATATACACACACACACACACACACACACACACACACACACACATAAATAATAGACATACACTCAGCTAACTTGTTGATTGAGGCTTCTACTACTTACATCCAGTGTAGTCAGTCCAGGCAGCAGTCTGATGTCATCTGACAATAATGTAATCTGATTGGATGAGAGCAGTAGTTTTGTGAGGTCTGTCTGCTCCCACCAGCGATCTGCTGCTCCAAAGGACACATTCTGCTGGGCTTCCTCTGGTGTGTCGATGTTTAGACGAAAGACGTTCTGGGGAACTGAGCCACGTGTTACTAGGGTTTCTATGCAGTATCAGTGACATTAAATTCATTTCATGTCCTGGAGACTCAGGCCTAATTTTTACTTGCCTAACCCCAACCATAACACTTTTTCATTCATATAACTGGCCTACAACATGAAAGTAAAAAAAGGTTTATGCTCCCATGATCACAACAATAATAATAATAATAATAATAATAATAATAATAATAATAATAATAATAATAATAATAATAATAATGATGATGATAACAATAATAATAATAGTGAAAAAAAGGGGTGCCTGTAGCTCACTAGCTAAAACAGGTCATCTACTAATCGCAAGGTTGGAAGTTCGATCCCCGGCTGCTCCCATGCCAAATATCCTTGGGCAAGATACTAACCCTGTGTGCTCTCCGATGAATCCATCGGAATATGAATGTGTGCAATTGTTAGAAAGCGCTTACTTAGACAAACCATAAACCTAAGCTTGTGTGAATGGATGAATGAGGTAAGTTGTATAGATAGATAGATAGATAGATAGATACTTTATTAATCCCCAAGGGGAAATTAAGCATGTATAAGCATGAATAAAGGCCATTTACCATTCACCTGACACAACAAAGGCCAGTGTAGATTTTTTGTGGAAAGAGACCATTGCCATGAAGGTATGCACAACATGGTACTAGTCACGAAGTAACAAAGCCAATAAATTCCTGGACCCCAGGTTTCATCTTAACCTTTGCAACAGCAACAAGAACAATAAATTTCATCCGGCTGGGCCTACCTTTTAGAAGGTCGCCACGGTGGATCATCTGCCTCCATCTCACCCAGCATCCTCTGCCATACCAACCCTCTACATATCTTCCTTTACTACATCTATAAAGCTCTTCCTTCTGCCTGGCAGCTCCATCTTCATCATCATTCAACAAATATATACACACACTATTCATTCTCTGCACATGTCCAAACCATTTCAGCCTTATCTGTCTAACTTTGTTAGCCAACTTTTTTTTTTTTTTTTAAAATTGCTGTTGCTTTCCTAACAGGTCAAAGTGTTGTGACCATTCTCCTCTGACCTCTGGCATCAACAAAGCATTTTTCCCCAGATAACTGCTGCTCACCAGACATTTCTCTTTGTCAGACTATTCTCTGTAATCCCCAGTGATGGTTGTGCAGGAAAATCCCAGCAGATCAGCAGTGTCTGAAATACTGACCAGCCAGACTGGCACCAACAATTCTCCCACTTTCAAAGTCATTTAGATCCCCTTTCTTCCCCATTCTCATACCCTATTTATACTCGAGCACGTCGTCTTAACCCTGTCTACATGAATAAATGGGTTGCTGCCATGTGGTCGGTTGATTACATATTTACATTAACAAGCAGTGTACATTAAGCAGAGACAGTGTACATATATATATTTACACTGGCTTAAAATATACTTTTTGAAAACAGGCAGAATCATGTGTCAGTGTTCAAACATGAGCAATATGGGAATATCAAGGTTCAGTTTGTTCAGTATATAAGTCAAAATATATATTTATACTATATATAAATATATAGTAGTCCAGGGAGGAATTAAACTTGTAGTCATATTAATATTATTATTATTATTATTATTATGTTACTTTTTTTTTATTAAATCAATGGCAGATCTGGTCTTTTAGTGGTGCTGTATGTGTGAGCTAACATAAAATTACCTTCTTTCAGTCCTCGGCCGGACAGGTTGAGCTGCCCGCTCTTCCTGGCCGCCTTCAGCAGGCCGTACGGAACAGTCGGCTCTGCCGTTTGCACCTTAAAGCCCGCCAGAGAATCCTTACACCCCCCTTTGAATCGAGACATGGTGAAATAAACCCGCGTTGAACTCAGCTGATGTTTAACCTCAGCACCTCACCCACCCATAGCCTTCCGCCAAAACTAAAAGCGTTTCCGTTTAAGATCCTTCAGAATAAAAGTCTTTCATTCACACTTTGTCTTCTAATCAATCGATTTATGTGGCAAAAGAAAGAAAATATCCTTTAAACACGAACAAGTGACCTTTAAAACTTAAAAATCTACGAATCAAACTCTGGCTTGATGTGGTCTGGAAGTATTTCAGACGTTCAGGTTACACACGCTGCCATATCAAAGAGTTCAACAGGGGGCGCTAAATGTTCAGGAGTTCAGCTCCAGCTGCAGTTATATTGCATCAAAGCCTCAGTGACGGACATACAGGGATCGTGAGCTTACATCCTCCTGGACACAGATGTCTGATGGATACTAGCCAGCTAGATTTCAATAGAAAGGCTAAAAAAATTAATATGATTATTATATTGATTATGACATAGCATTTAAGGTGTGTAGGTTAGCACAGTAAAAAGGTCCTGAGTAGTGATTAGTAGGGATTAGTGTTTGGCCACTTAAAATATCTTTATAGGACTATTGTTATACTTGTTGCCATTTCTGCTGCTTTCTTGGTCAGGTCTCTTCAAAAAGACATTTTTAATGTCAACAAGACTTTTTAACTAGACAAATAAGCAATATATACAAGTCACTTTGCCAAAAAACTGATTACAGCTTCTACCTTGTGACAGGGATGTTGTTTGTGATTTGATATCATCCATGAGGGATAGATTTGACATATGTTTCACATATTAAAGGACAACAAATTATTTTCAGCAGTTTAAATACTGGAAATCACTTTTTTGGCACAAACAATCTGAAAACCATCAGAGCACCAGTAATACTCCACTTCAGAGCAGTATTTCGAAACATCTGTGCTTTGGGAGCTCGACACAGTGAGGAAACGTCAGCATCAAAAACCCCATCTCTGGTCTTGGGTTCGAATCCACCATCTAGCTTTCCATCATGATCTGATTTTTATGTGTGGAGTTTGCATGTTCTCGCCGTGGGTCTCTCCAGCGTGGGTTTTCTCTGGAGCTTCCTCCCGAGGTAATTGGAGTTAGGTTAGATTAATGACTCTAAATTGCCGGCAGCTGTGCTACAGTTTGTACTTTGCCTCTCGTCACATAGCAGCTGGGATAAGCTCTGAGACTCTAAGATAGATGTACACACGGTGTATACATCCATCCACAAAGGAAATATCCTAAAAAACATTCACTAATGTCTTTGAATGATCAAATCAGACATTAGACTGAAAACAGAGAGCCCAAAGATTATTCATGAGTTTAAATCTAATCTCTTTGAGTTGTTGTTAAATCTTCCATGAGGACACAGACATATCGGATTACTGAAGATTTTCTCAGCAACTTTAATGTTGAGCAAAGCAATTCTCAGTAGGCAATTTCCATAAAAATGGCACACCTTTTTTTCTTGTCCTCTGCTTTCCTTTGCTTACCTAACTCCTACTTGTTTCATTCTCTTAAATAGCATACCCAGATTATTATGTTAGTGGAGAAAGAAGCGCTTTCGTTTGTTTGTTTTGCCCAGAATGCCACTTGGATAGTTTAGGCTCAGGAATCAAGTTAAACTGCTGCTGTTAAAGCTATAAAATATTTCAGTATATTCAGATTCTTTGTAATGACCCTGTGATTTTTACTCAGAATTGCTCGCCTAATTAACTATTGCCCCTTATGAGGCCTATGGCAATACATGAACCGTGTGAAAATGCTGAAATGTAATAGCACAATAACTTTCTGTGATATTATCTGTGTGGACTGTGAACTTTGACCCCAGTTAGTGTTAGGTGCATGTGTTTTCTCAGAAAGCCAGGTGAGTTGGAGTCCCACTTCTAGTGAGCCGTTGGATCGACTGGGTCTGAATTCAGAATGAAAATATTTTTGTCATGCGTGCTGCTGTGTGCCACCATCTGCTTAGCTGACAGAGGTAAAACATGTTCCGCCTTCTGTTTGAAGTCATATATAATTCTCTATTTCTTACTACAAACAAGTGTGGCTTATATCGTCTTGCTGTCTACACATATGTGCGTCTGTGTGTCTGATTTTCTTTTATCTCCTATACTGTTTACAGCTCAGACGTTAGGTCATTGTTTATTTACTTGATTTATTTTAACCTGGCGTCCTTAAACACTAAAATGCTTGTTCTTGTGAAACACCAATCTGTCTAACTTTGGCACTTTGTGGTACCATAAAATGTGTTTTCTTTGTTACTCAACTTCCTGTTTCCATATTTTGTTCATTAATGATTGAAGAGGTCACATATGGGACCCCTGTTGCACTGCGGTATGAACCTGTAGGAATTTAATAAATAAAGAACAATTATTCCTACAAACTGCTTTCACCAGGTTACATATAATTACCAGGTCTATCTAAATGAATAGATTGTAAACTTCAAATTCATAATAAAAAAAAAGATTATGTCATTAAAAACATATTAATACAAATTAATTTAAATCGGTTTTCACTTTATTTACAGTTATGCATTGATATCACACATGTCATTATAATTCTCTGTACACACTGAGGACTCATCTAGAAGGACCCATACTTTAAACTATGATGTTAAACAATCAGTTTAAGCTTAGGGTAGACCTAAGTTTAGTGTAAGCATTTAGGGTAAGGTTTACAGGAAATCTGTGCGAAGTGTAATATCATCTAGTGATTAGAAAAACCCCCCAATAACAATGCAAGTCTGTGTGTGTGTGCAGGTGTTCAAAATGGCATGAGAGCAACAGAAGGATCCAAGCCAGTGTCCCTTCAGCCCTGGCTACTCGGCCTGACAGCTGTTGTTGGTTTCCTTCTCCTTGTCTTCATTATTCTGGTTATTCAAAGACTACTTAAGAAAAGGTTTGTTTTTAGGAAAAAAGAGGAAAACAGTTTCTCTCTCTCTCTCGCTCTCTCTCTCTCTCTCACAAGAAATATGGAGTTCAGGGGTCTGTAACTCCAGTCCTGTAGAGCTACTGTCCTGCAGCTTTTAGATGCAATCCTGTTCCAACACAAGATGAATCAAATGAATGGCTTGTTACCAGGCCTTTGCCAAACTTGACAGCATTCTGAAGAGGTAATTCAGCCATTGTATTCAGTTGTGTTGCAGTAGGGTTGCATCTAAAAGCTGTAGGACAGTAGTTCTCGATGACTGGAGTTGGAGACCCCTGCTTCAATATGAAATCTCATGTAGCAAAAGTGAATGCAAGCATAGCTTACTTTATAAATAATAATAATAATAATAATAATGGATTGCATTTATATAGCGCTTTTCGAGACCCTCAAAGCATTTTACAATTCCACTATTCATTCACTCTCACATTCACACACTGGTGGAGGCAACGGTGATGAGCGATGTCACAGCATATAAAGCGAACCTCACATTTAGTCAGTATTTTTAGGGTAGGATTAGGGTTAAAGTTCATTTATTTCTAGGCAGAAGCACAGTGTGCTGCACGAGCACAAACTACCACATAGATAGATAATGTATAAAATAATGTAAAAACTGAATTACTACAATACAAAACAGCAATAAAAAGTAAACAAGAGTAAAAACAATAAAACCTCTCTAGCAGAAAGAAGCTAGCCCTGTTGCCTAGAGCAAGGAGGCCAACGCCCACACACACACACACACACACACACACACACACACACACACACACACACACACACACACACACAGAGATCAAAGAGTGAAAAGGTAGAACCATTGCAGACAAGGTGCAGGTGCATTTCTCTAGCGTCCAAAACAGCAGCACTGTTCCTGTAATCACCATTAAAACCTTTACTGGGAAAAAGCTGGCAGGCACCTGATCAGCAAACTTTGACTTGAAGAAGCAGCCGTACTCCATCCACGGCTGTTTGATTTACACAGCAACAAATCAATAGAAAATCTACTGAAATGAAAATAAAATATGCTGATGAACTGTAAACCTATATGATGTTTATTCCAGGAGCTCACGCCCCCTGGGGTGTGCTAGACAATCTTTATTTCAAAGCTTTTGTAATATTATTTTTTAAATGAATTAAGATGCTTAATGACATGCACCTAACACTAATAGCCTTCCTGTACCTTCCTCCCAATTTTCTTTAATTAAGTCAAACAACCTTCATGGCTTCCTGCCAAACAGCAGCACAAAGGGAGAAAATCCTGCAGAGTCCTGGGGCACCTCATGCACAACCACAATAGTGGGTCTAGCCAGTGATGCCAATTGTGTCCTTGCAAATGAACTTATGAGTCATAGACTTTAAAGTCTTATTCATATGCCCCACCGACCCGTCAGTGTGCAAGTGATAGACGCTGGTCCGGATAGACTTTTAGCCCAATAATTCATAGTGTTCTTTTAAAGTGCGAGACAAGGGGCCGTGGTCCGTCTGTATCTCTTTTAGGATGCTGACTCAGGAGGTGAACTAAAACAGCATCTGTGCTACACTCCTTGCAAAAATGCTACGCATCGCCGCTGCTTTGAGATATCTCATTGCATAATCCACAAGAACTAAAACAAAGTGATATCCCTCTGAGCGCAGCACAGACATCACATGTCATTGCCCCATCAGTTTATTAAACCTAGTCCAATCTGGCGCATTCTTTAATCAGAATTAAGGGACGCAGAGAGAAACTGAACAGGGCAGCTCCTCTCCCTCAGGTGGTGATGGAGAGAGCCACGAAGTCTCCTCTTTGGGGCAAGGAGCCATGGTCTTGCCACCATTGGCTGATTGGTTGAGAGCTCCCTGGTGGATCCTCTGAGCGCGCTTGCGTCTCGTGGCCTGGGTCTGTAGCATCTCATCTTGTTGCTGATGCACTGCCTCAATCTCCTCATGCTGAGTGGGCAGCTCCTCAACCATCTTCACCAGTACCTGGACTGCGTGTATGGGCTACGCTTATTTACAAAGGTCTTTTCAGGCCTCAGTAGCCGCCTTCGTTTGGTCTCTGTCTCTCAATGCCAGCCCAGTGTTGTCCTCCCTCTGCCAGGCTCCAGCGTGCTACTGAAATAGGTAAGGCATGATGAGACCATCGTTGACAGCTGGGTCAGTCAGCCTCCCCTGGCAGTGCCCCTGAAACCACTGTACCACCTCTCCCCTGCAGCTAAGCCACAGACCACATCCTGCCTCCACAGTAACAATAGAAACTGTACTTCTACATTACAATTACCAGTTAACTTGGTGGTGAAATTAATAACCTTGTTTTTCTTTAAAAATATCTAGCATTCCCATCCATTAGTCATAAATTAGGATGCACTTTCTTACATTATGAAATCACTCACAGTATTCAAAGGTAGCTACAGGTAAAAGCGATTAAACAAATAACCTGTCTGATCATCACTGTCTTTTTTCTGCAGGGAGGATGGTTATGACAAGCCAGCAGGGGCGGATGAAGCTGAAACTCATCAAACCAGTCTGTAGCTGTTCATGACCAACTGAAGAGCACGATTCTGCTAAATCACACTCACTCACTTGTTTTTATCATGGCCATATTTAGTGAATATTGCTATAAATATAAGAGTTTTTAAGTTGATGGTTGAGCAAATATCAGAATATATCACCAAAGACAAAAAGTGTTTCTGCACCGTTTCTCACAAAACGTGTCTGTGAGCTAAATAAAGAGTTGCTGTATTTTCCAGCGAGAGGAAAAACACATTCCTGTGCAACACTGACAGATGGAGAAAGATAGGATGATGTCCTAATTCATTTTAAAGTTATTTTATATCAAATATTTGATCAATATAGAATCCGTTGCTGAATTATAAATTATGTTAAACGTCTTACAAAACAAATTAAGTTTTGATTTGTGTTGTATTTGCAACATCAGGCATTTATTTGCTTTTTGTTCTTTAAAAATAAATGTTGCAATTTACTTTTTTTTTCTTTTTACAAATCAAATATGGTACATTTAGTTTTAAAGGGTTATATTTACAATGATGCATTAGGTCTGGTTGGTTACTGGTTTACTGGTTAACCAGAGCTACTGGAGCTCACACCTGACCTACCAAATCCCACTGCCTCATATGTTAATCAAGAATAAATGAAAGAAGAAGAAATGGTGTGATTATGTTTTTTATGTCTTTTTTTTTTTTTACAATATCATCTTTTTATTTTCTTATGCATCCCTACTGAAAGCTGTGATTTTAAATAATTTGTATCCTACATAAATGTATTTGAGCAAATTTATGCAAAAGCAAAAATAACTATCTAAGCAACCCAATCTTACAAAAGACAAAACTTCTATAAATATTTGCCCACTTAGTGACTTCTTATTCTTTTTTCATATTTGCCACATTTCCATGACCTGTTGATCAAGAATCAAAAAAATGGTTTCAGGTTGCTTTGCTGCTTCAGTACCCGGATGACTTGCTGTAAATAATGGAACCATGAATTCTGCTCTTTACCAGGAAATCCTGAAGGAGAATATCTGGGCTTCAGTTCATGCCCCGAAGCTTAAGACAATGATCCAAAATACACCAGCAAGTCAACCTCCAAAAGACTCCAACGTGACTAAATAAAAACATTTTGGCAAAGAATAGTGGTTCCACATTTTTCCAAAATGATGTGAAAGACTCATCGCCAGTTAGCACAAATGCTTAATTGCAGTTTGTGCTGCCAAAGGTGGCACAAGACATTATTAGATTTAGGGGCAGGTACTTTTTCACAGCACTGCATGTGTGTTAATGTCAATGCCAGCAATATACCCGACATCCCTAAATACAGCAATTTAAAACAATAAATAAATAGAAAAAACCCTCAACAACAAATAAAATAAGTCTCTTTCCAGCATTTATGCCACTGATATATAAACAAGCCTCATCCACAGAAAAAACCACTTTTGCACAGAAATGCAATTGCAGATGGACACAGAAGTATATGTAGGAAGGTAAACTCAAAAAGTTACTGTAGAGAAGCTGAATCTGTTAAAGTTTGTTAACCAGTAACTTCAGCTACAAACCACAACAGTGAGCTTCCTGTTCCTACTGCAAACTCAGTTACTCATGCAGCACGGTCATCTATGCACATTATATATCTCTAATCCATAAATAACTATTTTTATTCACCAGATCAATCGATCCATTGACAGGACTGTGAAACTTCTCCTTTTTCTTTGAACCGCTCCTCCTCATCACAGTCACCATAGCGGGGAAAAAATGGTAAGAGGGCACAATGGTGGCAGGAGTGGACCAGTGGGAGCTAAAAATGGTACAGATATAAACACATTTAACACCTTTTGAGCCATGCCATTCAAAAGATAACCAAACAACATATTATTCCAAATTCAGTGTTGTGGATGCTGGCAGATCCCCCCGAAGAGGAAGAGGTGTTTGAAAACCTTCAGGTATTGCCAAAATTGGGCATATACATTTGTTGCTTGAGTTGAGTTGATCTGGAGCAGTGGTGTCCAAACCCAGGCCTCGAGGGCCGGTGTCCTGCAGGATCCATCACAGCTGATTTAAATGGCTAAATTACCTCCTTAACATGTCTTGGAGTTCTCCAGAGGTCTGGTAATGAACTAATCATTTGATTCAGGTGTGTGACCCAGGGTGAGATCTAAAACCTGCAGGACACCGGCACTCGAGTCCTGGAGTTGGCCAAGCCTGATCTAGAGTAATGTTGTTTAAAGCAGCACTGGAAACATCCAGCAGGTGGTGCCAAAGCATTTAACCATTTTATAAGCTGTTAAAGGGCTTCAGAGATCAAGAGACCCATTGCCCTACATCTGTGTATCACGTACTGCTGCCCACTGTGCTTCATGAGCGCTGTTTTCCACTGTCCCAAAGTGACTGTTTAATTGCAAATTTGTTTCTACTTTAATAACTTCATAAGTTCCCCGTGATAACATCTGGTATGTGTATAAATCCACCCATCATCTTCTATTCATCCAGTTCAGGGTCGGGGGGGCAGGAGCCTATCCCAGCTGTCACAGGGCAAGAGGCGAGGTTGACCTTGGGAAGTTGCTAGCCTGTTGCATGCATGTCTTTGAGAGGAAGCTAGATGGACATGACCTGGTAGACATGGGGAAAACAGACAAACTCCACAGAGAAAAGCCCCAGAACCTTCCTGCTGAGTGCTAACCACCACACCAACATGCCACCCCACTGTATAAATAAATCAAAAGCTGTCTGAACTTCACTAACTGGAGTGCATGTGTATAGCCACTTCAGTTTCTGCTCAGTGAACCAAATATAAATAAGATATGTTTGATATATAGATCTATTACATAAAATATATATCAGTATGTTTGTTGTTTCTCTAGGCAGACGGCTGCCCCTCCCTGAACCTGGTTATGCTGAAGGTTCTTATAAAGTGTTTGCTCACAGGCGATCATCAGATTGTTGTTGGGGTGCTATCTGTTTTAATTCAGTGTTCTTATATAAATGTATAAAGCACATTGAGATGAATGGTGCTGTGAATTGGAGCTATATAAATAAAACCAAATTGAATTGTATATCCCAGCTATGCTGATTATATATAAGTATTGTGTTTAATGTGAATCATAAGATTACATTTTGTTGGACAACGATCACGAATGCAAGAAAGTAGAGCAGATTTTGAAGTCAAGAAAAGAGAGGCTTGTTCTGCTCTGTCATTCAGTAAGTGTGAGGTCTGTTCCGGGGTTTGGGTACTGGACTGTGTGTGTGTGTGTATGTGTGTGTGTGTGCTTATTCTGACCTGTAATTTACTCCCTTTATGTCCTGTTGTTTTTGTGGACCAACAGTGCTGTGTTTATGCCTGATTTGCTGCATGTTTACACCTCTGAGGGAGGTTAATTGTCTAATTAACTGAGGGGGTGGGAACCTTAGAGATGATTGATTGAACTAGTAATTACAAGATTGTGTTTTAAATTTATGTGCATGTGTGCGGTGGGAGGTGGGCTGTTTCATACTGCTAAACCCTCAGTAAGTTTTCATCCTCTCTAGTATTTGAAGTAGTATTTAGGTATTTAAAGGGAAAAACTACTAAAAAGACCAGGGAAGAACAATAGTACCCTAAATAATAATGCCAGTTTAAGACAAGCCTAAAACAGCAGTTTGACATTTGGTGGAGGAGTATTGACCTTCTCGTCAGTGGGCTGTGGTTGGCCTGATCTGGAGACCTCAAGCCCTCAGCTGTAAGGCTATAACTCTATGGGCTGACATAGACACTAAGTCAACCGCACTGTCACCACACCCTGAAAAACCACCCGTCCTCTAGACAAGGCAGCTCAGCAAAGGGCAGAGGTAGTACTGTAAATTGGTTAATTTACTTTAAAAGAAAATTGCAACATCTTTCGAATACCCTGTGAAGGAAGTATGATTTGAAATGACACAAAGATGTCCAATAACATGTCAGGCAGACTGTGCATACACTGAAATTAAACTTATCAGTAATATTTTCATGTGTTACATACTTTTTTCTACAATACATGTGTTTGCGTATCTATCTATCTATCTATCTATCTATCTATCTATCTATCTATCTATCTATCTATCTATCTATCTATCTATCTATCTATCTATCTATCTATCTATCTATCTATCTATCTATCTATCTCTCTCTCTATCTATTGAGACTGTGTGTGTGGTTGTAGGTGGGTGGGTGAGTGGCTGTGTACATAAAACTGGTCTCTAGAATGGTTAGGCCCCATGCTCCTGGGAAGCCAGAAGCATTCGGTTCAGGTACAATACTGAGCAGTTCAGTTTGGCTCATTTATTTTTAATTGACATAACATTAGTTCATCAACAGTCATCTCAAGATCTGCTATAAAGTAAGATAAAGAAAATGCCAATAACTAAATAAACTTTTATGAGGATGAAGTTCCTTTAACAGGAAGAAGACCTGTAACGGGCTTTACCAAAACTGGTTGGACTTGGTGGACAGATAAAAAAAAAAAAGACAAATATATAGACATTACAACTAGCAAGCATGGCAACACAAAGGCCCAGGGGAGAGCAGATCAAGACTATTAACACCTAAATGCACATAATTTCCTAAAGGGACAAAAATGCATGGGTGATGAAAAGAAGGGAGTGGAGTAGGAAAACTAATAGTATGGTTTGAATGAACGCTTCAGAACTGGCCCACGTACACTGGCCTTGGTGTGCTGGAATCAAAGCTTCAAAGTCTGAGGGTCTGCAGACTCACCTGGCTACTTAGGTATTGGCCAAAGCTATGTCCATCTGGCTCGATACACACGTTCTCTTTCTTATCAGGGTTGCAGCCCAATCCCAGCTATGATAGGGCGAGGGATGGGGTACACCCTGTCACGGGGCTAACACAGAGAGGCAGACAAGCATTCACACTTATGGTTACTTAGAATCACCAGTTAACCTAACCTCACCAATTACATGTCTTTGGACTGTGGGAGGAAACCAGAGCACCTGGATAGCCTACACAAACACGGGGAGAACACGCAAACTCCACAGCAAGGTGGTGGAATCAAACTCAGGACCTTTTAGCTATGAGGCACCAGATTCTTCCCGTGGTCCTGGCATATAATTTTAACACGTTTTGTCATGCTGACAGAGGAGACACAGAGCAGAATGGGCAGGTGTGAGTTTCCAGCACAACAAACATAACAGAAAACTCACATACTACAAAACAATAGAATCAGAGCAAATTTAGGAGTAATTATATAGTTGTGAATTACCCAAATATTTAGGGTATTAACAATCTCAGTATTAGCAGTATTAGTATCCATTTTTTCTTTGGCTTCTCAGAGTCACGTATCATCTTTTCTTCTCACCTTGAGTTTTATAATTTGATTGTGGAATAACTTGAAAGTGGCTCTTCCTAACATAAGAGAGATTTGAAATGATAGGACATTAGAGGATTTCATGTTTCCATGAACCACTGAAGACGTTAGATTTGAGGATCCTTGTACCAGCCCGTGCTGCTGTGGGGGTGTTGGATAAAAAGAGAGCGAGCGAGTGAGAGACAGAGAAAGGTCAGTGCATTTTTTCAAAATGAGCACTGAGTCACAGTGGACATGTCGACCAAAAGGGTTTTTGGCTCATTTTTCTTTTATTTGCACATTAGTGTTTTTTAAAAGCAATGTGTGTATGTTTTTGTACATGTATGTGATTAGACAGCTGGCAACAAGCATCTGATGTATGTGTGTACCCGCATGTGTGTCTAGTAGTTCTTAATCCGCCTCTTCAAAGTGACAGCCCACTCAGTGGAATAAAGAAAGGGGGTGGCTGGCTTGTCGGTTTGGTTGTTGGCTGCTGTTTTTCCTCCACTTTAAAATTGTCAGAAAGAATGGAGCTTGATTGAACTTTTTGAATGGGACTCTCTGTAGAGATACTGCTGATTTGGACAGGTGCTGAAAGGACCTGGGAAAGCAATACAGGAATATATTCAGTACTTACAAATAACTAATGCCTATTTATTTTGATTTTCCAAAATGAAGAGACTGTCAGGAGCCACATGAGGGAATGATCAGGGGAAGCATAACTGACAAGAGCACAATATCACGTTGAGTTTTGTTTGGAGTTCAAATTTTGAGGTTTTCCCCGAAGCTGTGGGGGACAGAACGTGACAGGTAAGCAGCTCGGCTTTTGTATGAAGAAAGAAATGCAAGAAGCTGACGACTGGAAATGGACCATGGAGGAGTGGGACTTTTGACATTCTCTGCCTGATAGTTTTTGGATTTAGTGGGAGTCCAGTGGGACAGAGAGGAGAAACGGTGCTGGATCAGGGTTCCTATATAGTTCAAGGCTGTTTTTTTTTTGTGCTTTTATAATGTAGGGTTTATTTAAAACTGCACTAAATATAACTAACTTTTTGTTTTTCTGAGGCTTGACTGATTTGTTGAGCAAGGAGAATATATCATACACAAGCAATACAAAGTGTCGACACATGTCAGAGGATTCTTGAATATGTCAAATGTACATTAATCTTTGTTGCACTGGAAACCAAACATCGAAGCCCTTCATTTTAGATACTGGACGGTTTGGGCATTAGTTTGCCACTTGCTTCTTGCTCTGTTCGTCTCAGGAACTTTGTATAAAGACCCAGAGCTGAACTACAACAACACAGGACTGCATCCGAAAAAGGCTGAGAAATACAGATAAAAGCACGGGAAGCGCAGCTCATCACTTATCATCGAGTCCTCTGTTTTCCTCAAAAGCCATGAACTGATGGTTTGATTGCTCCTTTCTGTTGTCATGGCAATGTCATCTGCACCAGGAGGATGCAGTGAAGCAGACAGCTCGGTGAAGTGGCAGTTGTGTTATGATGTCAGTGCCAAGACATGGTGGATGGTGAGTACAATAATAATGAGCAGTATGGTGCTAATCTGTTTTTATTTTATTTGTCAGATTTATGACTTTGGCATTTTAATTTTAATATGAAATAAAGTTGGAGTTTTTTTCCACGGAAAAAACAACAACGCTAACAGTTTGCAGAGGATTCATTCCTCCTTAAACAAACTTTGGATCTTAATTATGAATTATGAGGGATGAACGTGCAGCGGATTGCTGTTCGGCTCTGCCATTCAGCGAGTGTGAGGTCTGCGCTGGAGTTTGGGTGCTGAACTATGTGTGTGTGTGAGAAAGAGAGCGAAAGACAGAGGGCTTGTTGTTCTCTAATCCCTTTTCTGTTTCCACATTGTTTATGAGATGAGTCAGAATAAGAGCTCATGTTTTATGATGAATCATGTTATAATCATATGGCATTAAATTTGCATGTCATTCTGTCCTCATGTTTATATTCAGTCAAATGTGCTGAACACACCATATATTATAAAGAATGACTAAGATCATGTTTTGTCCATTATCTTGGTACTTTAATGTTACTTAATGTCACTTATTTTGATATATTTTTGTAGTTTGAAGCTTTTTTAAAACAATGTTTCGCTTCATGTGCCTTTTGGATTTGTTCAAATTAGATCGGGAATTATTAAAGACATGGCTAGCATTCAGTCTTTCTACACTTTAATACTGCAGAGATGTGGATATTGTATTGTTTTTACTGTGTGAGATGACAAAACAAAACAAAAGCATGATAATTGTAGTATTTACTCTGCTTCCAGTGTTTTCTTATACCTCCATCTTATTTGTATTTAAACAACTTACTGGGTGGCAAGTGGTGTGTAGGAGGTCAGCTGGCAGTAATAATCTTTGTAAGAAGGGAAGAAGAGGAGTGGTCGCGGAGCAAGGGCGATAGCATGAGAAGCCTCGAAAACAGACCCAGACAGACAGATGAAAACTATTAAAGAGTGTTCTTTCATGTCTGTCACATACTGCAACTTATATTGTACCAACAGTGTATAAAATAGTAAATGGAAGGAACACATTTAAAAAAAAAATTCTTTTTGTTTATCTTAAGCACATGCCCACAGATTTGCACATGCATTGAAGGTAACTGTGCTCTAAATGCAGAAATGCAACAAAAATATAAATCCCACGCAAATATGTATCAATCACTTAGAGAGTAAGGTTCAAAGCTGTTCTTGTTTACCTCTAAGCAGTGCTCTTGTCAGTTTATCGTAAGTTAAAGTTGTCCCCGTTTCTTCCTTGAAAGATGCCAGGATTATTTCTGATGGAAATGAAAATCTTCCTGTCAGCCAGTTGATTTCTGACTCTCTTATACATTGGGAAGCACCTTTTTCAGTTTCTTAATATCCTCGGTACATGTCACAGTCAGTTTGGGATTTATACTTTTCAAGAAATTGTTTGTAGGATTTGGGGTTTTGCGCAGGATAGTCAGACACAGTTATTTCAAAGTGGAATTACAGAACCCTGCTGAGTTCGACCCAAATGGGCCAACTTCAAATTTGGCTTATGCTGTATGAAGAGAGACCCAGATACAGTGTGTCCATCAAATATATCATAAATAAGAGAGTCAGTTGTTTTCTATTTCTATCATTCACATTACAGCAGTAGTTTTTCAGCTATGCCATGTTAATCTGGAGTTTGCTTATTAACGAAATTTAAAAAGTTTGCTTTTTTCAGGTAAAATGTGAATAGATGAAAATTTTATAGTTAACAGAATCTGTTGCAGTTGCTTTTGAAAAACTGAGAAATCTCAAGGTTGAGAAATTTCAAATTTCTTTTTGCCTATGACGGTCTGCTCCTGGGCTGAATTTGCTGAGCCGATCAGTTCTTGAAAGAACAGACGTTTGTTTGAAATGTACACAACTTGTAGATAATTTTAAGTTTTATTTTTAAATAATTTTTCAGTCCATTGCAGATTCATAAGCAACCAAAACCTTTTTCCTAAAGTCTGAAAGAGATTTTTTACACCTTGTCATGACATTAAATGCGTCAATGCAGGCTCAAAGTCAGGGGTTTAAGTATAATAGGTTTCACTTTACATTGTCTAAGAAAATTCACCTAGTATCCTTGATCCTAATTGAATAGAACTGCTGATTCTATAAAATTCTACATAAAAACTACAAACCAAATTGAAAAAAAGTTAAGTGCTCTATAAAAATAAGAGAATGTAATGATTCCCAAATCTCAAAATTTAATATTTTATTCACAATAAATCATACAAAATAACAATAAAATATTTGAAATGAGGAACTCTAAAAGAAAACTAATTTTGAATTTGATGCACAGTGGCGTCTTAAAAAAATTAAGAAGAGTGACAAAAGGCAGAGTTTCTTAGAAGTAAAGACGGGCAGAGGTGCATCAGTCAGTAAAAAGACTGGATCTGTGGTCCACAACGTAAAATTGAGAATTCTTTGAATTCCATAGTATAACTTATAGTACATAACACCATTGAAAGAGTGAAAGAATCTGAGGAAATCTCTGTGCCCATGGGACACTGATGAAAATAATTGTTGGACAAACGTGCTCACCAGGCCCTCAGGCAGCACTGCTATAAGACCAGGTATGATTATGTAATGGAAAGCAGTGTATGGTCTCAGAAATACTTCCAGAAATCAGTGTGTGAACAGAGCTCACTGTGCAGGTCAGAGCTGTGTCATGCAAAGAAGCTGAACACGATTCACCACTGAGTGCTGCATCATTCAGTGCTGAAAGGAATACACAACATGTGCTTCACTGCAGAAAATATCTTTTCCAGGGAAGGCCTTGCATATTTAGAGACTCTGTCTTCACCGACACCACCAAAAAACAAACCAAACATCAGAGAAAAATGATTTAAACATCAAAAATCACAAAGAAAAAACAGCATAGTATCCACAACTTCATCAAAGAGTAAAAATGTGAAATGTGGATTATTAAACACTACGTCACTCAAGTACTTGACTCTGAAACATACAAGTTAAAGCAGGTAATCTGTAAGGTGGAGAGGAAATGAAATCTCACTAATTAAGAAGATCTTTATTTAGCCTGGAAAAATAGTTTATTGCTCTATTATTATTATTTTTAAAGGAAATTAAGAGCTCTGCAGCCAGGCTGACAAAGAGTTAGAGCTCTGTTTAGCCAAGCATCCCTTTAACCTTAAATTGTCATGATTTCATAAATTTCTTCAAAAATGCAAAATAAACATTAGAGAAAAAATTACTTATAATCATCTCAAGGACGTATTATTACCTACAGCTACTTTCAGTACTATTGATAAAATTTTTAGACTGTTTCTCTCTGATTGATTTTTCAGTGTTAACTTCAGTAATTACTTCCTCCAAATCATTAATATGTCTTTTAGACCCCATTCCTACAAGACTGCTCAAAGAAGTCCTACCATTAATTAATACTATAATTTTAAATATGATCAGTCTATTCCTATTACTGGGCTACGTACCACATGCCTATAAGGTGGCAGTGATTAAACCATTACTTAAAAACTCAGCTGTAGTAGTTGTATGCAGTAGTATCACTTAAAAGTGAGTTTTTCCCTCCCACTGGCACTAAAGTGCTTGCTCGGGACTGCTGAGCAACTAGAATCCTAAACCAGATAAGAACGGGAAAACAAGTGCAGCAGCAGGTCTGTTAAGCACCCAGGTGTTTATGGACTGGTGTTAAAATAAGATGTAAATAAGACTTTCACTAAATGTTACACTTTCTCTGTTTAAACTTTGGTATGTTTTTTTCTCATTGTGAATAAAGTATTGGTGTATAAGATTTGCAAATAGTTGCACTCTGTAAAATTGGATGTATTCGGCAGTTAGACTCCAATGACCCATCGTGGCAGAATGAAATCCCAGCGGTGATAGGATTTAGGACAGGACCCGCCAGATTCTAGACGCTGGTGGTGGTGAAGATGACAACTGAGGCTTGGATGGAGCTATGACTGAGGTGACTGTGAGGTGGAGATGGGGAGGAGGTGGGTTGCATGAATGAGTCTGAAAGGGAAAATGACAGAGAGCAAAGATTTACACCATGCAAAGCAAAGGCTGATTGGCTCAAAGAAGGCAGTTGATTGGACTAGAGTAACAATGACAGTACTATGATTGACACATGGCAAAGTGGTTGAGCAGAAAGTGGCTGAAGACCTGAAAAGCAACCTAACAGAGGAAAGCAGGCAGATGAGGGATTACAGATCCTTCTTATTGAACTGACACTGAAGCTTTGCAATATTGAGATGTATACATGGGACGTATCTTTGTTGACTTAAAATGCTGTTTTGGGGTTTTTTTGTTACTGTTTTGTTAAATAAAAATTCTAAGTATTGAAAGTTTGAATTGAAATCAGTTCATTTGGAGACTCATAAAAGTCTAACAAATGTCTTGTACTTGTGTAGTTAAACTCTCTCACAGTGATCAAATTGAATGGAAGCCATTGGTGCTTAGCACTTAGAACATCCCTTCTTAATCCTCTGAGCTGCTCCCATTTCTGCAGGAAGTCTTTTTGCTTGCCAGAACTAATTTCTTTTCATTCTTTAAAAGAGCATTAGGAACGCACATATCACTCAAATGGCATCTTAAAGCTTGGGTAGAGATAGATTGTAGTAGATGAACAATTCTGATTTTCCATCTATGTTAAAGCAAAATTACAATGTAAATTATACACATTAAAAAATGGATCTCTGGTTATATATATCTTTTACATTACTTCATCAGATTGGTATTGATAAAACATAGGGAATTAATGTGTGTAAGGTTTAGTTAGAATTTTGCTATCCTTTAAAACTATATCATTCATTTAAAACCCCCAACCTCATATTGCTGGTTTATTTGCTCATCTTAGGTGCTGCATCTCTGTGAACTAGCATGAGTGCATGTGTGTTTGTGTATAATGCTCACTGATGTACAGATTAACAGAACAGTTAACTGATGATTCTAAATTGGCCATAGGTGTGAATGTGATGTGTTAGCCCTGCGATAAACTAGTGACCTGTCCTGGGTGTACTTCACCTCTCGTAAGCCAAACCCTACTGGCCTAAAAGTCTTTGTTCTCCTTGTGTACCAAGGGAAAAATGCATTCAGAGGAAAAAGATTAGGAGTTGTCTTGCAATTGGTTAAATCTATCTATTCAAGTTCAGACAGGAACTTGCATATTCTTTGCTCAATACTGCACAACAATTAATATCGTGGATACTTTGTTCGCAAAAGGTCTTCTAGCAATTGGAACTACATTGAAGAACCAAGTACCAAAGCCATGCTAGCTAAGAGGAGATAAGCAGCTACGAAAAGAGGGTAGGGGAGCATCTCTAATGATTGTCTGGAGGAGGCCTGAACCATCATTCACCAAATAGTTTGACGGCTTGCTCACGGCAACCAAGTTGCTCTCTGATGCATCCATCAGAGTATGAATGCGTGTGAATGCTAGATAGAAAGCACTTGTGCTGGTGTACATGTGTAAAAGTGCTTTGAGTGCTCAGATAGAGTAGAAAAGCGCTATACAAGAACCAGCCCATTTACCATTACACTATACCAGTACTGATGGCTTCGACTGTGTCTGGGAAAGCTCCAGAAGATATTTGTAGCAGAAGGCTCATGTCAAGGTTTCTGTGTGACCGAATGCTGAACAAAGAAATGAATGATAGGTGTCATCAGTCATTTGGTTGATGTTGCCATCACAAATGCTCAGATCCAATACAAGTCTGACAGTAAAGTGCTCCATTGACCAGCTAAGAACACCCAATAGTTCCTGGACTTCAAAACTGAACCTGGCTAAAGAGCAGTTGGATAGCCCTTTACTAGAGGACAGCAGTGAAGAGGAGTATTAGCTGCAAGTCAAAACAAGACTAGTAGCCAGAGACATGCCACAGATGGTGGATATCAAAGATGCAGGAACAAGGGCTACAATGACAAGACATACATAAGGTCCAACAAACAGATGTTTCTATTCATAAGTAGTAAGATGTTTCTCTGCATCAGAGGAAAACATGCTTCCAGGATTATCACTGGGAAATATCCAACACACACACACACACACACACACACACACACACACACATTCATCACCCTGTGGAGAATAAGCAGTTATAGCTAATAGACGGTTTGCGTTACGGTCTACGTTAGTTTACCTTTCATCACTGATAAACAGACATTTTACGATTGTGGGCCTTAAAAAAGAGTGTCATTATAGCTTGCATTTACAAACCCAACTCTAATTTTATGTACTTTTTACATAGTGTCCCAACCTTTTTAGAATACAGTGATTTTCTAATACTAATCAGTGTCAGATTGCAGATAACTTTGAAGCTGCTGGCGAGTCAGCAGACTTTCCAGGCTGCAGTTGCCTTGGTTGACCCTCTAACATATTTACTACTATGTCACATGTATTCTTCACTCTTTTTAGTAGTCTCATTATCTCACATCCTGCCCACTTCATCCCAGTAGGTCCAAGGATTTCATGTCAATACCTAATGACAGTCAGGGTGCCATTGTCTAGCCTGTGGAGGTCTTTTTGTCCATCCATTGGATATTTCCTCCTCAGACCATCACTGACCCATCACCAAATCGCTCATACTGAACGATGTTACAGGCAACATAACATTCTCCACGGCTACTCTATACCCCTTTCATGTCTGTCACATGTATGCCTGTGTCCCAGAATATCCTCCATGCTCTTGAGACTGTGCTGAAAGACACAGCAAACCTTCTGTCAATGGTACATACAGCCAACCTGGAGGAGTTGGACAGGCAGTCCAACTCCTTTAGGGTCATGGTATGATCCTACCAGTGGTGACAATGACCTTTAACCCCAAACCACCACTATCAACCAAGCTTGTTTGCTTAAAAGTTGAACTCTAACAACACTTGTCTTTTCATTGTTGTGGTTGTGGTTTGTATTTTGAGCCAGTCACCCAGGATTTCTACATGTTTATAGCTTACCTGACATTTACAGAAAAAAAGTGCTGAGAGTAGCTGTCCAACATGCTGGACTAAAACTGAGGTTCTGGGCGCTGAAAGTCCAGCTGAGCGGTCTTAAAGCAGATAATGAATTCCCCAACATCTGTCCCCTGGATGCTAAGAGAGGCATTAGATAGCCTTCCTAAACACAGCTCCAGAAGGTTAGATGGAGAGTGTGCCCACTAAAAAGCACAGCTGCTTTGATTTACAGTGAAAAGGTAAACACTGCCCTCTAGCAGCAACACAAACACACAAAAAGATAGGCGGGGAAGCGTAATGATGATTCACATGACTTTGCAGACAGCAGTTAACAATTTCAGCATGTTTCAGTAAGTCCGGTTAACGTGTCTGAAATCAGTCGCCGCTTTGAGGTGAAAGTGGCCATAGCATATATTGCTTTCTGTTAGCAATCCCAGAGTGCAATACATAACATTTCAGAAATGAAATTTGACAACTGCTACTTGAATAAGTCATCTGTCATGGAACTGTAGGTGGTCAAATTTCGGAGGACTTCTATCCATGATGAAAACTTTGACTTTAAGCTTTTCATCCATTAGTCATGGGACAGAATAATATCACTCAATACAAGGTGGGGGGCATACGAGATGTACAGCAAGAAAAGATACTGGGCATCAAGTGTGATAGTGGGCAGACAATTAAAACAAGTCCAATCAAACCCATTTGCAATCCTGTTCCTGCTCACTCTGCAGTCATGCAGATCCAGCCTGAGGCCAAAACATCTCATTTGGTCTGCTGACTCCATGAAATTATAAACTGCTGGGGATTATGCAAAGATTACCTTTCCTCTCTGCTTTGTGTTACTACTATTCATATTTCAGCACTATGACCAACTTTTAAGTTGTGTATGTAAAAAGACCTTCAGGCAGTGAGTTTATGCATCTGTGTTAGTGAACGTGTATGCCCCCAGCAGGGGGCACTATGCAGATTGGAGTAAGCTGAGTCAGCAACTACTCTTTTTTTTTCTTTTCTAGGACACATTCACATATAATGATACTCGTTTGGTCAAATAGTCAGTTATGTGGGAGGATCAGTTATTTAAACACAAAGCAGATCCTAACGTGGATGCTGTTTGAAGCTAACAGAGTCTCTACTGACAACTGAAGACACTTCTAAGGAATTTGTCTTCATGTTTTGGTGCATATCAATCATAATTTCCTTGGAGATTAATAAAGTATTCTGTTTCTGATTCTGAATAATAATGCAAAAAACGTGAAAAATAGGAAAGTGAGAGCAACCATTGTCAAAGAACATATTAGAAAAGATATATAGTAAAGCTACAGGAGAAAAGAGTATAAAATCTGCAAAGAATATTTTAAATATGCTTTAAATTATGTAGTTCAACAGTTTGTAAAGAGATGACGAAAATAAGAACCATGAAATATGCATAGGATGTGCAAAGACAACACTTCACAAAAATATGTGTTATTGTGATGTACTAAAATGTATGCATACATTTTAGCAGTACAGGGTATTAGGAGTATAGCAGTACAAGATGCTATAGGTCGGCATAATAATTCATAGTGTTGCAGTTTTACAGTTTACAAAGTGTTGTCTCACCATGTGCTACCATAGATGAGATTCATTAGACTCAAATAGGATCAAAATGCATGTATCCATTATAGACGGCTGCATTGACTAGAACTCTGAGTCCTATACATAAGCAGTCTGTGTGGGCCGTGTTTCCTTCTTGTAATGTACACAACAATCTGTAGTGGCCATTAGAGTAGCCAGTAATTACTGGTCATATACCACATGTAATAAAAATGTATATATCTACAAGTCTGCACGGTTTAATATCTTATGACATTTTAACCTTCATTTCTCAGCCTTACTCTAACCCATCTATGCATTTGCAGTGTGGGAGAAAGCAAGAGAACACGTAGGCATGGGGAGAACATACGAACTCCACACAGAAAGGCCTCAGTCAGCCAGAGGATTCAAATCCAACACACTGGCTTCTTCAAAAAGCCTTGCCCTGCTGTTGATTCAAATGATTGCTTGGGATTATCTTTAGTTGCCACTATCTAAGCTCACCTTGTGTCATATGGTTTGGAGATGGAACTAATGCTGTTTCACTCTCTGTGAGTGATGAGTTTAATGTTGTTCATTTGTGCTGGGTTATTCTGATGGATACGTTTCGCATGTGACACTGGCTCATTGTATTTAACTTCTGTTCATACCTAAACTTGTTAGTTGCATTTTGTTTCAACAGCTGATTTGACTCACTTCACTTTCTCTCCATCTCCTTTCTTTCTTTTCTTTACTGATAACACAGTTTGCTTCCCTGACGAAAGACACGAGTCACACTGTCAGTCACCTAGATAAAATAAATTAGTTGTGCTGTAAAAGGTCAGCCTAAACAGTTTTCTCTCATTTGTAAGGGGCAAAAATAATATCAGAGAGCCAGTCACCCAGCCAATTTATGTTGGGGAATTTATTTATGATACCACTTACTCAAATAAAAAACTGCAAACCAAAAAGCAACTTTTCATTGCAGGCTTCCAAGGTCACCTCCCAGCCCACATTTTGTGCTTAGAGGAAGCTTCATAAAGATAAAACCTCTAGAGATCCAAGTTTTAAGGGTTACGTTGTAACAGGGAAGCTGGAAGAAGAACCTGAATGCTGATGAAACAGGCAAATCACATGATGTGGCATGATGTGCATGACACGTTTCTAATTTTCCTGACCATTTAGAGCACCTTACACAAGAAGCCAGACTAATTGGTAACAAATTAACCTAACATGCATTCCTTTGGACTGTGGGAGGAAACCAGAGGAAACTGGAGAAAACCCATACAGACACAGGAAGAGCCTAAGAGGGCTAGGATCCACAACCATTCTGCAAACCAGCAAAATGTCTCTTTAAAGGCAGTTATACGCCTCTAAGTTTATTTACGTAAATTCATGTTTCCATCACATAACACATATTAGCATGTATTGGCAACACATATTAGCACAGCATGTATAAAAAATATTAATTCATGTGTGCAACAAATGTGTTGTAAACTTGAGAAATATGCATGGTAGTGGAAGTTTAGCATTAGTGCATTGTATCATAAATTGCATTCATGACTGAATGAATGAACTGAAATCATTATGCATGCTTTTCACAAGATACATGAAAGATGCTTTGAATTAATAATAAAGATAAAAGAAATACTTTATTCATCCCACTTTGGGAAATGCTTTAGTTTTGCTGTTAGTGGTTATTCAGTTCACACAGACTGCTTAATGTGAAGTCATAGACTGACTATTAATAACTGGTCTGTATTGTTGATCATCTAGAAAGGCACACTGTCAGGACCCAGATGGGAAATCTGACATCTGGTGACCAGCAGCAGATCTATCAGTACTTTGATGCTTTCAATATGTATATATCCTCAGTCTGCATAAAGATTTCACAAAGCAACACCTTACTATGTGCATTATTACTAATTTATTATTTTTAGTGAACGCTAAACAAAGGCAAACAAAAACAGGAATAAAATATGGCACGTTTTACCAAAAGATTCAGATTTTTGCATTTTTTAGTACCAGCAATAGATTGACCGAATCCATGGAGGTCAAAAACATAAGATACCATAGTACAGGCACAAGAGCCTTGTCTGATCACGGTTAAATCTTCACACGCTTACATTGTTACCACTGTTTATGTAGTTTAGTTGGAACTGCAGAACAGCAGCAACAGCAGATGGATTCATTAATTGTTCAGCTTTTAATTTAATAATAAAATCACAGCTCTGGTCTCAAAAGCACTGCATTTCACTTTATGGAGTGTGCCCCAAGGAAAAAAAGAGAAATGAAGCTCAAAACATGGCAGAAAGTGAATATTTAAACTTTATAAAGCAAAGGATTTCTGACTACTGTAGATGAAGCCTCACCCTTAATTCTCTCTAAGGACGGAATCTGCTCATTTATGATCTTAGAAAAGGGGACATGAGGAGAGAAGAGACATGAAGACAAAGCAGTCCAACAAAGTGAGAAAGGAAAAAGTGAAAAAATAAAGGAAGGAATAAAACGGTCCAGGAAGAAGAGCCAACATGAGGAAGACAGAAGCGAGGAGAACGCTGAACAGAAGAGAGGTGGAAGGTTAATGTAACACTGTTCTGTTCTGCCGCAGCCTTCCAGGCGGTGTGTGTGTGTGTGTATATAAATGTGTGTGTGTGTGCGCGCGCGCGCGTGCGGTGGGGGGGTTATTGCCGTGGAGCTCGAAGCTTGACGCGGGACGTTTCTGGTCTCGAGCACCGCGGTTTTACTCCAGCTGGCACGCGCACAATGGTAGAAATGAATATGGAATGGTAACGAACGACAGCGCGAGATGGGCAGGCACTGATATCAGCTTTAACTTTCCCCGGTGGCGGCTCAGCTTCGACATGGTAGGACAAAACCTGTTCCGGTACAACAATGTAGCAGTGTGTCCCTTCCCACTGGTGTGCTGTTTCGTGTTTTCCGAAAAAGACGCAATGCGAGGAGTTGACTGAGTAACGCAGGCTACGCAGCTGAAAGTGGAGCAGAAAGCGGTGCGATAGTTCCGTCCAAATGTCAGGAAGCCTGCGTCTGTATTTCTCATTTTCTCTTTTAGTTTGTTTCAGCATCTGAACACAGTCCGATCCCTGACGTTTTCCTGGAGAGATTCTGCCCGCTAAATCACATTCAAAATATGGCAAAATGAAATGTCCTGCGCATGACAACAAATATACACGCAGTCAAAACATAAGTGGGAACAAGGTTGAACTGTCAGGGCCCACCCTTGAATTCGGCACACATATGATACACACAAAAGCCCATCCTTCAATAAAATCTTAACTTTGCCTGTCGGGTTGCCCTTTTATCCAGCTGACGTTTTCCGTCAAACGCTGAGTGCAAGGCGGAAGCCAGCAGCTATTACGATTATGAAAGTGGATATTTCGTTGCCGTAAAGCTCTTTCTGAGTATTTTATGCGCACCGAATTTGCCAAAAATGTATTTAGACACGAAAAGATTTCATGTTACACACGGAATGTTAGGCAGGCCCGCGATAAAACAAAAAATATTTTAACTGTTGTAATTTTGAATGAAGTTTTGAACGTGGCGTATTAGCGTTACACAGGCTTCTTCCCACAGGCGGTGGGTTACGGGCCCTGACTTCGACCGATTAAGCGGAAAATATGCCCTGCTGTGTGCGTATCGGGTGTGGAGTCGGGGGTGAAAGTTGTTGAGCTAGGGGCTTTGTTGAAGCGCGTGCAGCAGCAGGCCCTCCGCCACCGCTCCGCTCGTCACGCGGGACGGTGGAAGGCCAAGTTGAAGTTCAGCTCAAGCCTCCTCCTACTCCTCCTCCTCCTCTCGGTCTGTGGATGTGTGGATGTTTCTGGGCATTTGTGTTAGTCAGCAGAAAATGGCCGCAGTTAGAGCCAGCGGGCTGAGTTAGAATGACAGGCCGACAGAGGGCCTCCTGCCCCGGCTTAAAGCCCAGTCAGAGAGCTGCCTGAAAGAGAGAGGAAAAAATGTAGTTAGTGGAGGCAGTCCTCCTGAACCACATCAGGTGGAAACACTCAAAGAGTCATGTTCAACTTGCAAGGTGAGCAAACATCCGAGAATCCGCTCAAGAGTAGAAAAGAGTCAGATGTTGCCCCCATCAGTCCCTCTAAATGCGCTACATGACCCAGAGGAATGTCTGCCTGAGGAAAAGCTTTAGCCTATTCAACCGACTGAGCTGGCATGCCCCTGCTCACACAGTACACGACTCTTGTGTCTTGGGACTTTATGTGAAGGTATTCACATCTTGTAAATCCAGTGTTGAAAACGACTACTGTAAACTGTGTACCGCTCTAAACGACTAAAACCAATCATTATGGAAGCACATGCGTGTTATACAAATATATTATGAAAGTACAAATGTATGATTTTAGGCTATAAGTGGAACTTATTGTTGGTTGAATGTGTTTCAACCAACAGATATTTTATAAACGTATATAAAAACATTTGTAAATACCCTGACTTATAATTATGACTATCGATATAATTCAATAAAAAGTACTTAGTAATTGCAGGAAATATGGGATAAAGTTTAATAGTAGGCACAACAATGTGTCTCAGTGTGGAGAAATGGACAATAACTTTTTAATGTGCTTTGTTTAACCACTAAGGTTAAAGGTGCTATGTAGATGCAGACAAATGCAACATTTAAAGCAGAATGGAACAGAAATAGGCTTATCTACCCTGAGAGTACTCAGTCTTGCGGCCATGGTTTGGAAAGTTTGGTCAACCGTCACCTTAGAGGGTCGAGTAAAGCCAAACAAACTTATTCTGAGTAATCACTTTTACTGTGATGAAATATTTCCAAGTGTCCCCATCCACAGGATAGGATGACTCACATGGTTTGAGAAGCAGGAAAATACTGTGAAACACATGTCGTGCCTGTTGATGATATTGCTGAACACCTATTAAGGTTCTGGGCGCACATGGTTGGATACTAACACATTAATAGGACACTTATTGGTGTTGGTGTCTCTAAATGACCATTTGCCTGCATATCGCGGAACCACTGTGCCGATTTGTGTATGAGATATCCATTTATAATATAAACGTGTAACCTTGGTCAGGTTTTTGATGCTTCGTCATTTTACTAGAGTGTAGTCGGTCAGGACTTTGAACATCTAGTTTGAATCCATGATTTTTAAGACTGCAGGACGGAGGTGCAGCTGTTATTGAGATAAAGTGCTGTGCGTGTTATAGGGCAGCTGGGCAGTGAGAGCGCAGCTGCAGCTTTAAGCTCATAGTTTGGGATGGGCTGAATTCATAACGTCATTTCAGCTCTCTGTCTTTTATTCTTCGCCCCCTCATCTCCTTCCCTCTCTAAATGACACAACTCCCATGTTCCGTTAAACCTCTGGCCATATTTTCCGAACAACTTTCTTTTTTTTCCCCCCGCGGGACATTTTTCTGGGGCCGAAACTTTTCTGGCGTGTGATCCTTTCTGGAGTTGACACAGCAGTCGTTCGCTCTCATATGTGGATTCTTTGAAAAAGCCCATTTTAATAGCCCAGGAAATGCAGCGTTTTCTCCCGCCCAGAGGGATCGCTGCTTAACTGAATCCCGACATGGAAGAACATACAGATATCTCCAAAAACAAATAAGTACGCTATGAGGATTTAAATGTTTGTGTTAACGCACAGCCTGCTGTGATTCAGCTCCATCTCGTCAAAATGATGTTTTCGTCCCTCTCGCTGTCTCAGGTAAAACTACACCACAGTTGTTACACTTCAGCTGTTAAAGGAAAGCTTTCCCACTTTGAAAGGAGGCTTTAGTCTAGACAGCCTCTGTTGATTTGACAGTCCTGGTTATATGTGACCTAACACTGTTTGGTGACTGACATTATCAATCAAACAGTGTCGTAATATCAATTCGGATTTGTTAAAAAGCAGGCACATATGTGGAGGCTGAGACAAATCCTGCAGACTGCAGCAAACCTGCTGATCAGGGGCTGGAATTAACATGGGGTTTGTAGCTGGAATGCATTGAAGTTACTCGTTAACAGACTTCAGTTTCTCTACAGTAACTTTTTGAGATTTGTTTGTCTACATATACTTGTGTGTGCATCTGCAAATGCGTATCTGTACTCAAGTGTGCTCCCAGTATCTGTGGACAAGACTAGTGGTATCATTTCTGGAAAAAAACCTTTTTTAACAACAAAGTTTAAAAATTGTATTTTAATTGCTGCTTCCTGATTCTTAGTGTTTTCCATATTTTTCACACTTGCATCTTCCAGATTATCAAAGATAACTTGAGTAAATACACAATGCATTTTTTAAACAAGGATTTCATTTATTAAGCAAACAGAGTTATCCTAAACTATCTGGGTTTGTGTGAAAGAGAAATTGTGTCCTAAATCTAATAACTGGTTGTGGCACCTTTGGCAGCAATAAGTGCAAAGGTTTTTCATCATGAACGGCCTGTTTAAACTCCCAAAGCATCGCAATCAGGTTTGATTCTGGACTTTAACTAGACAACTTCAAAACCTTCATTTTTTTCATCTTTTTTGAGCTATTCACAGGTGGGCTTGTTGATGTGTTTTGGATTATTTTCCTGCTGCATAACCCAAACGCAGTTGAGCTTCAGCGCACAAACCTACACCATGTCTGGCCACGGTATGATGTCTTTATGAAATGCTGTGTTAGTTTTATGGCAGATGTAATAGGAATCAAACTTTCCCTGAAGTTCAGCATTTGTCCCATCAGTCCACAGAATATTTTCCCAAAGGTCTTGGAGATCAGCAGGATGTTTTGTGTTGTTTTTTTTTCATGTTTAAGCTTTAGAAATGGCTTTGCAACTCTTTCTAGACTATTAGATGTCAACGACCTCGTTTCTCATCTGTTTATTTAGATTGTGGCATGATGTGTTGCTTTCTGAGCTCTTTTAGCCTACTACACTTTTTCAGAAAGGTTCTATTTAAGTGACTTATTGATTCAGCAGGCCTGGAAGAATCAGCCCTGAGTGTGGTTAGTGAAATTGAACTTAGCTTTCCAAATTAAAAAAAAAAGTTAAATTAAAAGATTCATCACAGTTAACCTCAGTTAAGGTCAGGTTTCGTGGTAAGAAACGTAAGTAAGAAAGAGACTTGACAAAAATGGCATGGAGGAGTTTCAAGGGGAAATCCACTGCTGACCAAAAAGAGCACAAAGACTCATCTCATATTTGCCAAAAACCTTGATGATCCCCAAGACCTTTGGAAAACTATTCGGCATAAAACTAACAGCCTTTCATAAAAAGAACCTCATATCAGCAGAAGCCTGTTGGTATGGTGATGGTAGTATGATGGCCTTCGGTTGCTTTGCTGCTTGCTGCAGTTGATGAAACCATGTAGGAGAATGTCTGGCCAGTAGTTCAAACCTTAAAACTCGGGCACACTCAGTTTGGGTTTGGGTCATTGTCCCAAAACTCACAGGCAAGTTCACTTCTGAATGCCGCCACAACCACTTACTAGGTTTAGGGGGCAATTACTTTTTTGTGCAGCATAGGTTTGGATAACTTTTTTGTTTAATAAATGAAAATTTGTATTTACTCAGGTTATCTTTGTCTAATATTCAAATTTGTTTGATGATGTGAAATATGTGACTGTGACAAATATGCAAAAACAAAATAAATCAGGAAGGATTGTGATACTTTTTTACATTGCATCTTTCTAGTTTTACGGTCCAGTCAATGCACTCTACAAAAGCAGCAGGTGTTTTTAACTCTTCAAAAATGCTATATTTCCATAAAACTGCGCTGTCTAATGCTGCCTGCTATGTGTGGAAATCAGACAGAGATTCAGTTTTATTTTATTTACATAGCACTAAAAACAGCAGCTGTCGCATCAAGGTACTTAATATTGCCAGGTAAAGATCCTACAATAATACAGAGAAAACACCAACAATAAAGCAACCCCCTATGAACAAGCACTTAATGAAAGTGCTTCTGCCAGAACCCTGCTCAGGGAAGAGCAGCCAACTGCCATGACTGGTTGGAAGGGAAGGGGAAGAAGACAGGACAAAAGATATAGTGTGGAAGAGATCCAGAGATTAATAATAATAATGATTAAATACAAAGTGACTTAAAAACACATAGTGAGTGTCAAAAGAAGAAGAAACACTCAGTGAGGATTCAGGGTCACCTGATCCCTAACTATATGCTTTAACAAAAAGGAAAGTTTTAAGCCTAATCTTACAAGTAGAGCGGTTGTCTGAGGGGCCTCGAAGCTGAAGGCTCTGCCTCCCATTCTACTTTTATATACTCTAGGAACCACAAGTAAGCCTGCAGTCTGAGAGTGAAGTGCTCTCATGGGGTGATATGGTACTATGAGGTCTTTAAGATGAGATACGATCTAATTATTCAAGACCTTGTATATGAGGAGAATGATTTTAAATTTAATTTCAGATTTAACAGTAAAACTATGGAACGATGCAACTATTGGAGAAATATGAAGAAATACAGAACTTTTCCTGCTGCATTTTGGATCAACTGAGGGCTTTTCAGGTGTTGTTGTGACAGCCTTATAATAACGAATTCCAATAATCCAGCCTAGGTAAGCATGTTTTTCAGTTTTATAAATAGTTTCAAGAATTTTTGAGATGAAAGGATAATAGGAGATTGGCCTAGAGTTTGCCAAGACAGCTGCGTTAAGTGATGGATTAAGTTTTTATAATTTTTTAACTCATAATATGAATTCATTTTTATTTCTTGCAAGCAGCCAACATTAAGTTAAATTATTACAATACACACACACGCACGCATGCACACTGACACACACACACTGTATATTGAGTCAGGAAATCATTTCACAGTAAACTTGTAAACAGCTCTCTAAGACAGTTTTTTGATATTTTGTTAATTATACAGAGAGATGGAGAGTGGATTTAATTTGATGTCTGTCTGACATCTACTGATAAAGCTGTGGCTGCTGCTTTGAATTAGGAACATTCAAAAAAGTACTCAAACCCATGCTAACTGTATCCTGACACATGCTGCACCTCCTCAGAGAATGATGCTGTATTTCAGCGGTCCCCAACCTTTTTTGCGCCACGGACCGGTTTAATGTCCGACAATATTTTGCACGTCCTCCTGAAATGCACCAACAACATTGAGAGTAGCATCTTCCTTTCTGTCCCTTAATGCTCTCTGGTTGCTATGGTAATGTGTAAATATTTCTTTCAAAATAAGACACACAACTACAACACGGGAAAAGACCAAGTTAACGATAAAAACCCTGAAAACCATAAGTTTCATACCCGAGCCTCAGCTTCTCGAGGCCCGGTACCAAACGACTCACGGACCAGTACCGGTCCGTGACCCGGGGGTTGGGGACCACTGCTGTATTGCATGAACACAGAGGAACTTCAAACGCAATTGCTTAACACCAGCTTCATCATAAGCTGTTCAGTAGGGCAGACTTAAAACAAAATCATTTATAAAACTGCAAATTTGTCGTAATAGATTGTAGACATCATAGTAGTGGTGTCATCAATCATGCTACACATAATAAAGGAAATTGTTAATTAAGCTCAGAGTATCAAACCCTGAAGGTAAAACATCCAAACTAACTAACCCCATTTTTGTTCAGTCAACTAACAGCATCCAACTAATACAGTGCATTTACATAAGAACATCATACCAACAGTCAAAGATGGTGGTGGTAGTGTGATGGTCTGGGGTTGCTTTGCTTCGTCACGACCTTTACGACTTGCTGTACTTGATGAAACCATAAATTCTGCTCTCTACCAGGAAATCTTGAAGGAGCAGCCATTAGTTCAGGCCCCGATCGTCAAGCACAATTATGCAACAGAACAATGATCCAAAACACACACACGAGTGAGTTCACTTCTAAGTTGCTCAAAAAACAAAATGAAATGGAGTGAAAATAAAGTGGCCTAGTCAAAGTCCAGGCTTAAATCAGATTGAGATGGTATTAGCCTAAGCGGGCCTTTCGTACTGGAAAACCTTCTAATGTGCCTGAATTAAAACACTTGACCCACTCGTCTTTGCAGAAGAAGAATGGGTCAAATTCTTCCATAGTGACGTGGAAGAGTCATTGCGAGTCATTGCAATGCTTATTTGCAGTTTTTGTTATCAAGGGTGACATAGCCAGTTATTAGGTTTAACGGGCAATTATTTTTTTACATGGGGCCAGGTAGGTTTACATAACTTTTGTTTCGTTAGTCAATTCAATAATAATTTTAAAACTGCCTTTCAAATTTAATATCATCACATCAGAAACTCTGACTTCACCATCAAGGTCCAGAAACTTACACTGGATCTGGATGAAACCATAGTGTCCTTTGATGTGGTCTCACGCTTTCCTTGCATACCTACAACTGAGGCAGTGGAAACTGTCAGGAAATGACTACAGCAAAAAAACAGAACAGACTCCGTAGAAAACAGAACCGGCTTTACCCCCAAACAAATTTGCAAGCTCTTAGATCTCGGCCTTACCACAGCATATTTTAAATACAACAAGGGTTTCTACAGACAAAAACATCGATGTGTCATGTGCTTCCCAGTGTCATCCATTGTAGTCAACCTTCACATGGAGAAAGTAGAAAGTAAAGCTCTTGACTCTTTCAAAAAGGACAGCATCTAGCCACTGCCCAAGAAGTTGAGTCCTTCACTGCTCGCATCAGCTCAGTGGAAAAAAACATAAAGTTCACCAGGGAGGACACAAAGGTAATAGTTTGCCATTTCTGGACTGTGCTGTGTGCAGAAGGGAAAGAAAAGAACATACATGTAAAGAAAGCTCTTAAAACATTTGGTTATCCTAAATGGGCTTTCATCAAATCAGCAAAGATGAACTGGAAAGAAGGTCACACACAAACTAGGGAGAATCAGAAGGACAAACAGAACAACATGGTCATCCCTTATGTAGCAGGTTTATCAGAGAAACTCAGGAGAATTTTCTACAAGCATGACCTCCTAAGTTACTTCATACAAAAACTGGTTCATCCTGAGGACAAAACTTCAGTGCAGTGAGGAGAAACCAAACAGCCACTCCATACACGCATGGCAAAACATAGAAGAGCCACCTTGGCAGGACAAGACTCAGCTTTACACCTGCATCTAAAGGTTAAAGGTCATTTATTCGAGGATTCACATTTTGGACAGAGGAGACAGTCGGTTTGAAAGAGGAGTGAAAGAAGCCATCTCTGTCCACTGTGAACGACCATCCTTGAAAAGAGGGGGTGGCTAAGGACACGAACTGTCTGCCACCTGCAATCCAGTTTTCAGATCCCTTCTCAGGCACCATAACGCCCACTCACATCTCATAAGTTCGCACAATGGTTTCACCTGAAACCTCTTCTAATAATGATCCACACCCTTTTTGACACCTTGGCTCATGTGATGAGGGACATGATCAATAGTTGGTTTAATGACCCTCTTAAGGGACACTACCACTAGGTTTTAAATACCTGTGACTCGGCACCATTTGGTTTTAGAACTGAAGAAGCTTCTTAGATGGGAGGTGAAACGTCTTCAAGAAAGTCCAGTCGCCATTCTTTCCAAACTCCTTAGATTACCATGACCTGGATGATTGAGAACTTACGTGGACATGGAATAATGTAACTTTTGTCGAATTAAAGTGAGCTTGAATGTGTCCAAAATCTCATGGACCTAACTATAAATTTGAATTTAATAATAGCAATAACTTTGCAACTTTGTGTTGTCTTTTAGCAATCTGGATTAACTACAGCAAACCATTTGGCTCGCTAGAAGACCATGTGAACCAACTGTGGTAGGAATGTAGGAATGCCTTGGTATCAAGGTATCACTGAGAACTTTCACAGACATGATACCTTGGTATCAAGTCACTTTGGTATCCAAAAAAAAGCAAAAAAAAGATAAAATGATTTATGCAAACTACAGTCATGGTGAAATGTAGACACAGTTATAAAAGTGCAAAAATATCTGCCTTATAGGCAAAGCAGGAGGCAGACAACAAAGACATTTTCTCTAAGTACTGAAGTAAATCAATGAACTCGCCACACATTAGGGACAGCTCTTTGTGAGTGCACAAAATCCTCAACATATTTCCATTTGTTTTTTTAGTTTTTTATTGGTGTCATGCTTTGAAATTAGCCGCACAAGATTAAATGACCTCCTTTTAGTTTCATAGAGACATGCTGGTACTGTGCAAACTGTGCACATTAGGGTCAACTGCTTAGTGTTCTCCTCAGTCATGCTGGTTACTACGATTGGTGCAGAAGGACTAAACTACTGTGAATTATACAATTAAACTGAGGTTGCACTGCAGTAACTTATTGGCAGTAGTAGTGTTTAAGTCTTTCATGATCAAATTGTATGAATTAATAAGCAGAATTCAGCTGGGTGGAAGCAGTGACCTTGCTGGCAGCCCTGGACCCCCAAGACCTGACCATATTGTTGATGCTGTATAGTTATAAAGGCCTAATACTCACTGAGTACTTGGTCGAGAACTTGCTGTTGGCAAGGACACCAGTACGAAGTTTCTTGGTCATCAGGTTTACACACATCTCAGGAGGGATTTTGACCGACTCCACTTTACAGAATCTCTCTAAATCTTTCAGGTTTCTTGGCTGCTGCTTGGAAATTTGAAACTTCAGCTTCCTCCACAGATTTTCTATAGGACTGAGGTGTAGAGACAGGCTATGCCTGGCTGAGGTATGACTTTAGTGTGCTTCATCTTTCGCCCTTTGTGTGTTTTTTGTAATTGTCAAGACTGGTCCATAACCCATCTTAACTATTCTGACTGAGGGAAGAAGGTTCTTGTCCCAAAATTTATGGTACATGGTCTTGTTCAAAGGTCTCTCCCGCTGGTCTTCTCGTACTCTTAGCACAAAAATGGTTAGTGTTCCTTGGGTCATGCTTAGCATTTCTCTTCCTCTAAAAGTGGCGGGTCAAGTTAAGGTCAAAGAGTTCGATTTTGGTTTTATCTGACTGGAGTGCTTTCTTCCATGCCTGAAGATCATCCTCACTCATGAGGCCAGATCTTCCATGAAACTCCAAATTGATTGATTTGATATTTTTCCAATTTTCAAGAATTGCACCAGCAGCTGCCATCTTTTCACCACATTTCTTGTAGTTGCTCTTTTAGCTCATTCCAGCCTTGTGCACATCAACAGTTTTCTTCCTGATGTCCTTTGACAGCCTTTGTCTTGCTCATAGTGGTGAATCGTTTGGAATAGAAGAAATTGATTCTGCGGACAGGTGTGCTTTATGCACATAATGAGTTGAAACTAGGAGTATTTGTTATTGATACAAGGTCTTGAATAATCAGGCCTTATCTTATCTTAAAGACCTTATAGTACCGTATTACCCCATTAGAGCACTTCTCTCATAGACTGAAGGCTTACTTGTTCCTAGAGTATTTAAAAGTAGAATGGGAGGCAGAGCCTTCAGTTTTCAGGCACCTCTTCCATGGAACCAGCTCCCAGTTTGGATTTGGGAGACCGACACTATCTCTACTTTTAAGATTAGGCTTCAAACTTTCCTTTTTGCTAAATTATATAGTTAGGGTAGGATCAGGTGACTCTGAGTCCTCCCTTAGTTATGCTGCAATAGATGTAGGCTGCTGAGGGATTCCCATGAATAATTGAGTTTTTCTTCTTCAGTCACCTTTTTTCACTCACTGTGTGTTCATACACCTCTCTGCATTTAATTATTAGTTATTATTAAAATCTGGCTCTCTTTCATCGCATGTTTTTGGCCTGTCTTCATCTGCTCACTTCCAGATCCCTGAGCCTATTTCTGCTGAAAGTTTCTTCCTGTTTAAAGGGAGTTTTTCTTTCCCACAAAGAGCTTGTTGGGGTTTTCTCTCTTTTTCTTGTATTACTGTAGGGTCATTACCTTACAATATAAAGCACTTTGAGGCAAGTGTTGTTGTTATTTGGCGCTATATAAGTAAAATTTAATTGACTACATGTGGCACACAGACAATCTTTGGATGCCAGAATGCTGGCTGGGTTGTAAGGGAAAAATACTTTTTTCACTCAATGATCTGAAACTCAACTTATAATTTTTATTGAATGTGTTTGTTTTCTGAATTTTTGGTAGAAATTCTGTCTCTTTCCATTAAAATGAAATGTTTACTTGTGGAAGACTGTCACCTAGTGTGAGTGTTCTGCTTGCTGAGTTGTATTATTTGTGTTCATGGTGGTAGCATGGCTTGCTGCTGTCTTAGCAAGGTGTGATGATCATAATGATCTGCATCATAGCCACACAGAGGCAGAGTAACTCCAAAGGAGTATGTAGGCCAATAACTTCCGTGCAGTCCAGATCTGAGCAAGCACATTTTACATTTAGCAGTGAGACGTACACTTGGTGGAAATTTACTAGTAATTACAGTGCCAGCTTTTGTTCCAAAATTTGGAATGAATGGCCACTTTTACCGTTGTGTGCATTCCAAGAGTTACATGGTTACCCTTACAGGTCTGTATTAGTTTAGAGTGAATAGCTTTGAAATGTGTAGATATGGAAAAGATTCTTTTTCTAAGTATTTAAATTGAAGTGGAGCTATTATGCTTTTTCCTAAATTGCCATAAACACACTGTTACAATGAAACATGACCAAAGTTTCAATTAAAATGGTTAGTGTATTTAAAAGAGATCATTTTGAGTCAAAAGCTCAGGCTTGAGACGGCTCTAAACACTATGGAACATTTTTTAAATTCTTAATTCTTGATGCTGTAGTTTGGCTCTTTAAGGTATGGGTGGGGAAAATGCCATCTTTGCTGTTTCTGAATAGGAATTTGGTGTCCCATTATTTTTATTCACTTTTATTTTTATTCAGTATTTTTATTCTGGTTACATTCGAAACAGTGGAGCTGTTTCACACAAGTCTCATGCATGCTCTTTTTTGACCCTGTTTTTTTCACTGTATTAAGATTTAGAACAGTTGTCCTGAAAACATCTATTTCTTTACCTTTTAAAAAAAGCAAAACACAATTACTACTCTCCGATGCATTGAACAGAAAGCAGTAAGGGTATTAAAGAAGAATCAGACCTGTAGGCTTGGTCATCTGTGGTACTGGTATCAGTACAATCTTATCATCCGTAGCCATCCTTTGTCTTGACCTGACATGACTTGGAGAGTGCAGAGTCTTCTACTGTGAAGTGTGCTGCTTGTGCTCTGGGATATTGCCGTAGACTGACTGTTGCAACTGCCACATTCTGTTCATGTGAAATAGGATCTCTTAACTTTTTAATAGCACTTAGTATATGTCTGCATCTGATACACTTAATTTCTCAGAAAACAATATTATCTTCCTTCTTTTTTCATATAAAATTAGCTTATATATCATAGAGACTGTTAGTATGTGTGTCTTATCCAGATGTGTAAAATGTCAGTGTTCTGTCTTGCTGCTGATGCCCAAGTCAAATTTAAACAGTGTAGGCAAAATATTCAAGAACCAGATTCATTGTTAAAGGTTTCATTGCCAGTATATCGTTAGTCTCTAAAGCTACATGTCCTACTCTTTGTGTTTGAGTTTTAGTGGTTTAGTTACTGATTACTGAGTCTGTACTGTGTGTCTCTATCATCCAGGATGAGTTCCATCCGTTCATTGAGGCTCTGCTGCCCCAGGTTCGTGCCTTTGCCTACACGTGGTTTAACCTCCAGGCCAGGAAAAGGAAGTACTTCAAAAAACATGAGAAGAGGATGACTAAAGAAGAAGAGAGAGCTGTCAAAGATGAACTACTTGGGGAGAAGGCAGAGGTGGTATAACTATGAAGTATATTGGATAACTGAAATGAGCATTACTTTTTTATTTTAAAAAGTTTTTAAAAAATTCTAATAATTTTAATTCCAAATCACACAACAGTTGCCTCAAGGTGTTTTATATTGAAAGGTAAAGACCCTGCAATAACACAAAGAAAACAGAAAACAAAAGTCACAACAATCAGACGACCCCCTATGAGCAAGCACTTACTGGTGACAGGGGGGAGTTTGGGGGAGTTTTTAGGACACGCTGATAATAATGAATTACAGTGGTCTGATTTATATATTTAGCAATCAGTGTTTTATATCATACCCATATTATATTGCATTTTCCCAAATTACAGTAGGAATGTGCTAGAACAAGGCTGTACTTATTCAGTTAGACTTTCTGTTTCTTATTCTGTTCCTAGGTGAAACAAAAGTGGGCCAGTCGTCTTTTGGCTAAGCTAAGAAAGGATATTAGACCTGAATGCAGGGAAGACTTTGTCCTATCAATCACCGGGAAGAAAGCTGCATGTTGTGTCTTGTCAAACCCTGACCAGAAAGGCAAAATGAGACGCATAGACTGTCTCCGACAAGCTGACAAGGTAAAGTTAAAAGTTGGTTTGTATTTTCTTCAGATAGTTTTTCTAACCCCAGATTAAAATTGCTGTCAAAGATGTGAAATATCAAGCAGTTTTTAATTAATTAAACTAATTCAGTCTGACTCAGACTAGCAGTGACATCAACTTTGCAGTCGAAGGTAAGTTTATTTACCTGCTGTTTGTACTCGTAGCCAGCTTGTTTCTGCCTGAACGGCACAATCGCTGCTGGGAGTGGGTTTAACAGCTGATTTCCTTGTCTTATGAATGCTATTTTCCATGACTTTTTCATAAAAAAGTTTTTGTGACTATACAAGCTTGTATCAGGTTTTTGTTTTTCAGGAATTTACATCAAACATGAGGCTAGCAAGAAAAATATATGAACTAACAACAGTGACCTTCAGCAGAACCAGGCTTAGACAGGGAGATTTGCTTTATGTGTTATTTAAAGGAGGTCAAACAACTCACAGTAGCTGAAAATTGGTGCTTAAACATTATAACCTTTCTACTTTTTAAAGAATCTGATTTTCAGTTGAGAAAATGTCTTATAAAGTCAATATACCATCACCATATTGTCCGTGGCCCTGAACCCTCTGTTCCACCTCTGCCCGTACGTCCTTAAATTTAGTTACAGCTTTTTTTTGTTTATTTGTATATTGTATCACCCGTGTGTAATCATTTATCTTAAACGTAAACGTTGTTAAGAAATGATCATGCAAAAGAGGGTTTTCAGGGAATACTCTTAAATGTACAGTTTCTATAACATGTGTCAGAACAAGATGTAGAGTGGGATTAAAGTGGTGGGTGGGTTTATTTCCATTTTCAAAGAAGCCAGTTGAGTCTAATAACAGATGAAGTCAGAGCAAGTCAGTGTGTTAAAAAGTTAGATTGCCAGTTGTTGATCATCGTTATTTTAATGGTAGGAAAAGCTAGTGAAGTTTTTAGGCTCTGATCTTTAACTGTTTTTGTGATCTTCCTGTTCAAACATTGCCTCAAAAAAAGCCTGAAAGTGGGTTCATGGACCATTTTATATCTTGAAAAGTATTTGATATATGAAGCTAAAATCAGAGACAGTCAAGCAGAATAGCGAATTAAAATCATAGCCTTTAAGAAACTTGTAATACAATTTTAGTTAACCCTGAAGTTGGCTTAATAAAATTAGGAAATGCTAGATTTATAGCAAACTGTTTGCTTCATTGCCTGTGCCTGTATTGGTTCTCTCTGGGTATTATGGCTTCCTTACACAATCCAAAGACATGCTTGTAAAGTTAATTAGTGGATTCTAAATTGGTTACAATTCTGAATCTGTTCGCCCTGTGATACAATGGGGACCTGTATGTACCCTGCCTGTCAGTCTCTGATAGTCCGTAACTCTGTGTCTTAAGCGGTCAAGGAAATGGATGGATGCTTGGCCCATTCAGGGGACCGGTATCACACTAAACATAGCAAGAGTGAGACTCATGTTTTTAGTCAGACATAAGTGGGTTTTTTTTGTTTTGTTTTTCCAAGGTGTGGAGATTAGACCTGGTGATGGTTATCCTTTTTAAAGGAATCCCACTGGAAAGCACAGATGGCGAACGGCTGGTGAAAGGAGGCCAGTGCTCCAATCCAGTCCTCTGTGTCCAGCCTCGACACATCTCTGTCTCTGTCAAGGAGCTCGACCTCTACCTTGCTTACTATGTGCAAGAGAGAGGTATGCACTACATGCTACTTACTTCAACATTGCTGTTCATTTATACACTTTCATGTATAAATTTAAATATAGTAGACCTCTGGTAAAATTAGATCAAATATGAGATTGCTACATGGCGATGGTGCATCTTGCATCTTGTTGTAAAGAAAAAAAACATCTTTCTTTCAAGATTCTCTGTTCTAGATTTCTATTATATCAAAATGTGTTCTTATGATTTCAGGATATCCTGGAAAGTTGAACTTTTCTCACTTTAAAATGCCGTTCTGTATTCTCTATGTGTGCGTTTGATATTAGCGTCAGAACATTGTTCACCTGTTAGGCCACAGGTGTTGAATAATTTGTGTTAAATACAAACACACGTTAACCATTGTCAGAGCCTGTACCGGTGTGGAATTTAACATTAGTCCCCAAATGGGAAAAAAACCCTTAAATTAACATTAAACACATATGTTTTGCAAGTCTTAAGAGGCTTTTTTTATGTTGCACTATAATGTATGACAAATGCTATAATTTCTAATGTGAAGAAAATAGTTATAGTAATTGAGTTTGAATAAATAAAAAATTTAATGTATGAATAAAAATGCAAAATGGTGACTTTCATTAATAAACAGAGTGTAAAAGATGGATGGTGATCACATGCCTGTTTGCCTGGTGTATTTGAATAAAACTGTTGTGTTGCTAAATAGAAAATGAACATCAGTAATCTTATTTAACACACTGAACAAATAAAGAAAATCTGCCACGAAAATGGTTTTCAGTCACAAAATATGCAGTTATGCCCTGCCCTCTGCTGGTTTTGGATGAGCATGTCAGTTAAGAACAAACAAACAAACAACAACAAAAAATATATATATTTATGTGTGTTTGTGTCATATATGTCATAAATGCCTGCAGCAGTTTTCCATTCTGTGTTTTTACTGCACTTTTGAACCTTTTTTGAGGATAGAATAAATAGCTAACTGTATTTAAATATAGTTTTCTTATATTTTCCTATACGAAAAAATATATTGGCTGACCTACTTTGCTTGTTGCTGAAATCTTCTGTTCTCTCCCTTATTCACAAACACTGTGTCACTCTCGCTCTCTCCTTTCAGAGGCCGAGCAGAGCAGCAGTCCCAGTCGCACCGGTGTGGGTTCTGATCAGGAGGACAGTCGAACTGCCACCATGGGTAATGTAAAGTATATTTCTTTAATTTTCTTTAATCTGTTTACATATCTCTATATGTCTCTATCAGGTAATATGATCAGATAAAATAAATATCTTGTACATAAACAGTCTCATTTGCCAAATCATGGGTTGACTTCTTAGACACAAAGTAACAACAAATCTGCAAGGATTCAGATTTTTGGGCAGACTGCAGTAATCTGAGCTGTGCCTTATATTTACAAGTTTTAAATGCTGTTATTAATATTTATTACAAGTGGAAACATGTACCTGTATAAATTAAGAAAACTATACCCAATCTATCAGTTATATTTTTGCTTTGGCTATTTAAACTCATCTGTTTAATTAAACATCAAGATTCAAAGTATAAATAGATAGATACCATCTTATTGGAATGATAACTGGCATATAGATGAGACTGTGAGAGTGAAAGAAATAAAAACTGACTTATACCAACAAAGAGAGGGCAGTACAGTGCTCCACACTACAGCAGAAATTTCCCATTTTGTCTATCGTTCTCAGGCTTTATCTATTTTCTTAGTGTGTAACTGCTGCTGTTTCATTTTTGCAGACGGTCCAGAGTTCCAGGAGAGTTTTGTGACATCAGGAGTTTTTAGTGTTACTGAGCTTGTTCAGGTCTCGAGAAGTAAGCCTGCTTTACCATTATGTTTTTCCTTTACATAGCTATGCTACCTTTGGCAGTGTTCTTACAGAGACTAGTATTGTCATTGTAACACCAACCCTTCTTTAGCTCTGTCTTGACAGATTTGGTTTAAATATTTGAATTTAAAAAATTGTTGAATGGCATGTTATTCTTGGACTAGTCTGAGAACATAAGAAGAAAATGCAATTTCAAGTAGTTTTTATGATGTCGATTGAGAGCACTGGTGGAGGCTGTAGCTCAGGCAGTAGTGCAGGTTATTAATCAGAAGGTTGGTGGATTGATCCCTGACTGCTCCAGTCTGTATACCAAATGTCCTTGGGCAAGGTGCTGAACCCCAAGTTTCTTTCTGATGCATTCCTCAGAGTGTGAATGTTCGATAGGAAGCACTTATGTGTAGAAGGGGGAGTGAGATGCTGTATGAAGTGCTTTGAGTGCTCAAGTAAAGTAGAAAAGCACAGCATTTCTAATTTGTTGGCCTTATTTTTTGGTAAGATATGGTAACAACAGGATATCCATATCCAATTTTCACACTCATTTAGATGTTTAGAGAGCCTTTGTCTCCTGGGGGTGGAGAACATGTCATGGTGGAATACACCAATCCTATCAGGATAGTTTGATCTCAGGATAAACGTGGTCCCACAGAACAACTCAAGTCATTTCCTCTAAATGGACTTGAATTTCTAAACATGTGGAATCAAACCACACTGTCTCTTTTATTAACCATGTAAAATATTAAAACAGAAAACAGTTACAGCCTTTTGTTTTCTTTTGTTTTTACTCGTGACCTTTAAAAGTAAACTGATCTGGCATGACTGGTGGTCTGAACTAAGTGGTGTAGGCCATAGCAAAATCTTAAGCTTTGACTGTGAAAATCTAGTAAATTACATGTACCTGATTAACAAAGCTTTCCTTGCTGCTTTGTGAGTAGATGTAATGAGATCTAGATAGGAAATTAAAGACTAGTCAATAAACACAGTATTGTGCTTTGCCACACACTTTGTGTACCTGATATTCTGTTTTAAGTGCGTAACTCATAAACACAATCTGTCTTTTTCCCATGTAGCTCCCGTTGTAACAGGAGTAGGGCCTGGTTTCTCTGTGGGGGAGCTCCAGGGTCATCTGGCCTATGATCTCAACCAGTCTGTTAACCAGCCAGTCAGTCTCAGACGATCACTGGCCAGCACCTCATCCAGCGGGTATTTTTACACACACACACACACACACACACACACACACACTAGTTTTCATGTCTTAGTGAGGACATCTAATTGACATAATGCTTTCCCTAGCCGCTTGCCCTAACCATGAAAAATGAATGCCTAAACCTAATTGTAACACTGATACTTAAACCACATTTTGAGCCTCAAAAATGTCTTCAAACCCGCGGGGATGGGCATTTTGTCCCCTTGAGGGACTATTGGTCACAAGTGTAGCAGCATACCAATTTTCTGTCCTCACAAAGATGTCTAATCATGCACACACAAACACAAATATACACATGCACACACAAAAATCAGGGTTGTAAATGGAGACTTTAATGTCTGGTGAATGTTCAAGCACATAAAAGGCTAAATGCAAGTGCACATTAAAATATAGGAGAACGAAAACAAATACATAGAAAGATAATAAAGGGACAACCAGGAGGCCTGTACTCTGAGAGCATAAGATGGGTCTATGCCTAAAACTGCTCAGTCAGATGTTTTGACATGTGAAGAATGACGCCTATATACTGTACAATTCTCTGGCATCGAGAGCCAGATAAGCATCCGCAGATGCAAATTATTTTATGTATGCCTGCAGGTAAGGCTAGGAACTGAAAGCTGATTGAAAATTTTCAGAAATATTATCAAAAAGATTGGACCGACTTACTGAAATATAAGTCTTTTCAACTTTTAAAAATTTTGAATAGAAGGTGGCTGATAAATATTTAGAGCAATTGCACTTCTGCAAGGTAGTTTAACAGCTGTAAAAGTGTAAGTGATAACAAGTGATATGTGAGAGTTGTAGGTTTTTGAGGTTTACCTTTTTAATTCTTTGGAAAAAAAAGATGGAAAAGGGGAATCCATTTGTCAAATAATCCTGTATATTTTAAAACTGATTCACTGGGAAGGATGAGCAGCAAAGAAATGGTACAGAGACTCATCCCCTGACTGCAGTTACTATAGGCTCTGATGTCCGTTTGCAGTAAGATTCAGAAAGAATGTAAACAGTGCTGTGAGGTAAGGCAGGATACCCCTGAGAAAAATACCTCAATGATCATCTTGTTTAGCCCACTGCTGCTTTAGTTTTCCTGTCCTCGTTTAACCTTTCTAACCCTTCAGCCTTTGTTTTATTGGAGAGCACAGTTTTCTGAATTGCTCATTTAAATCACATTTAATAGGATAAAGTAGCTTTGAGAATTTATTCAAACAAAAGTCTCTTTCTTTAAGGCCGTGTTTTGCTCTTTGCTCTCTTACTATTTTCTTACTTTTTCACTGTAGGTACAGAAACACCTTTAGTCATTGATCCCAATACGAAAATAAACTTTCTATAGTACTTTTGTGCCAAAAATAAGATAAAACTAAGCTCAGACAAGCCTGTATCTGTGCTGAAGGGTTAATGTTAGGCAGTAATGAGCGACTACCACAGGAAAGACTGGCAGAATTTCTTCTTTGTCACAGTGAAGAATTAGTTACCCTCTCACTGGGGTCAGCTTTTCATTCAGTCGGCCTGGTAAACACACAACTGTGGCAAACTTGATTTCCCCCGCCATATCACACACACATATCTGCACAATTTGTAGGTTTGCTCACTTATAAAGAAATGAACAGTCTTGCTTTTTTTCTGGTAGTTTCATTTTAGTGAAGAGAGACAGAATTTCAACCACAAATACAAGAAAAAGTTATGAACTGATTTTTAATGTCTTTAAGTGAAATAAGTTTTTTATCCTGGACAAGCCAGTCAGAAATCTGGCTCCCACAGATTTTTCTGAGATTATAGTCAATCAGTTTCCAATCTCAACTCATTATGTGTGCTTCATGGGTGAAGCTGATCATGAGAGAAGTGCTGCTTGTTAATGTTCAGAAAGTTGGTGGTTCGATGCCTGGCTCGCCCCAGTTTGCATGCTAAATGTCCTTGGGCAAAATACTAACCCCAAGTTGCTCTCCGATGCATCCATTGGAGCATGATTGTGTGTGAATGTTAGTTAGTAAGCACTTAAAAGCATAGAAGAAAGTGCTTGTATGATTGGGTGAAAGTAGCATGTTGTATAGAGCGCTTTGAGTGCTCTGGGAGAGTAGAAAAGTGCTATATAAGAATCAGTCCACTTACCATTCTTACTGGTTTACTCATCAACAAACGGGTTCTCCACTAAGTACTACGTCATGTTGTTCTTGAGAATCAAATACTTTTTTCACAAAATCTGTTCAGAACTTTCATGTATTGTGGTTTCCCGGTTGACGTTCTGTCGCTCTCCATCAGAAAGAAACTATCATAAAAATGAGAAACTGTTCGTTTCTTTCTAAGTGAGCAGACTTGCAAATTCAGCAGGAGAGGAAATAATTATTTCCTCCACTGTATCCAGTTGAATGTTTTTATTCAGTAGGCATCTTAAGTTTGCAACAAGTATTCGTTGGAAAATCAATTGCACTTATGAGGAACATTAAGTGTGCAGTGTGTTATTGTGCGGACTAAAATCAGTATATGGTTGGAAAGGTAAGAAACACCACTTATTCTTTACAGAATTTATCTGACATGATAACAGTACACGATAGTTTACAGGGTTGGATTGTAAGTGATTTGGCTCTCTGAATGAAGTGGGAAACAGTTGTCAGTTTTTGCTAATGCTGCTAAATAGCAGCTTCAGCTTGCACACAGGCCCTTATGGCCTCAGAGTAATCTTACCTTATGCATTTTAACACTGGACTAGGCTTTATCTCCTCACACGGTGTCCAGTGAAACCAGGATCCTAAATGTGTGAGCATCTCTCTATGTGTCTTCAGGAGTAAACGTCATAAGTCTGGCTCTATAGAGGAAGAGGCTGATAGTCCAGGTGGGGAGTATTACCATTCACCTTCCTCACCAGCCAGCAGCTCCAGGAACTGGACTGATGACATGGAAGGAGGTAAGACTATTATATCAACTTTCCTATTTACAGTCATGCTGCTGAACAGATTAGGGCCAGGTTTACTAATACATTGCACCATCACAAACTGGTTTTTGGCATTTAAAAAAAATATTGTTGGTATTTACAAAGAGAGCACAGTGACATAATTGAAGGGAAGAGGCGTGATTTTTTTGCGACTGACTGTGTTGTATATCTATTTCTGTGAGGAGAATATTTGAATCAAGTATGCAAACTAATTTATTAACATTTGTCTTGGTACATTTGTGCAATTTACTGCAAATTCATCAAAACTAACCACTAAATCTATTAACTAAAACTAACCTATTTGGGTATTGTGCTTAGATGCTAATTTGCCCTGTTTATTAAATCTGGCCCTAAAGCTTGTGATGCACTTATTTGGATTATTATATTTAAGATTAGCATATAGGAAAATCCTGTTATTTACCAAAACGATACTAGCTAGTCAGTAGTATAATTAAATAATAATGAATTCATATATTTTATCAGTATTTGTCTCAGGAGGCAGGGTCATGAACAGAGATTCTGGACAGTTGTTATGCATAAGCATAGGATTTGCTCAGGCAGCCTGTATCAGCTGCTGGCTCAGCAGATACCTTCTATACATTGCAATAAAGGGCATGCATTTTAATCTGCTTTAGCTTTTGCATCCCACCACATTTCATGCTATGTGACTCAGTCAGTCCATATTCTGTGACTGTTGTCTACTCTGGGGGGCTCTGGAAGGGGGTCTTACTGTTATTCTCATTACCAGCTTCCCACGTATGCACATGGAAGGGCACAGCTGTCTGCACTCTTTGCCTTATACTTTCCAAATACCAAAGAAGAACAGCAGACCACATCTGACATTTAAGAATGACAGGATCCTCATGCCACTCTAACAAAGTTCTAATCACCGGCGCCTAACCTGGAAATTCTGATTCTAATTTGATGGAGCTGAGTATCACTTACATACAATGTCTTACTTTTTTGGTTAGGTGCCACAAAACACTTTAAAATGCAACATCAGCACAAAGGGAAACAGTTGGAAAACCTTTCCATAATAAGCCATGCAAATACCTGTGGTCTACTACACAACTGGTTTCTGCTGAGTCAGGATCGTGTATTTCATGATTATATATTATATTATTCTAAGACCAATTTCTAGAGAAACTGACATAAGTACAAATGACAGAAAATTTTGGGTGCTTTTGTGTGTGTGTGTGTGTGTGTGTGTGTGTGTGTGTGTGTGTGTGTGTGTGTGTGGATTCATTTAGGGCTGTCTCCTCCAGTGAAGAAGGCAGAACTGGACAGTCCTTCTCCCCAGGAAGACTCACCAAGAATGGGTTCCTTTACTCAGCACCACCGGCCTGTTATAGCTGTCCACAGTGGTCAGTAGCACACACACACACACACACACACACACACACACACACACACACACACACACACACACACACACACACACATATATATATATATGATAATTTGTTATTTATTTAAAGGATGCACAGAACAACATATCATTTTTTTCTCAGGTCTGTCCCGGAGTCCACATCCCTCCTCATCTCTTCACTTCCCATCTTCCTCCTACTTCCCCCATGGAGCGATCCGTTATCCTCCTCATCTTGCCCAAGACCCTCTAAAGGATCTGGTTTCATTAGCCTGTGACCCTGCCAATCAAACCCCTAGCTCAGTGAGTACATCCAGTCAACACAAGCCAACACACTATTCCCTTTCTCCACTGCACCTCAAGCTACTACCTAGTATTACATGTATGCTGCAAAAATGAATACAAATGTTTTTGAAGACAGATATTTCTTGTGCAACCAATTCAATCACCATATTAGCAGTTCCTCCAGACCTGCAGCAGTTTGTAACTATAGATGGAGAGTGACAATATCCCCACATGTATAAACAAAAAAGTAAAAAAAGACACAAAGAGAAGAAACAGGTTTGGATTCTAGCTTTGATGCAGCAAGTGAATGTGGAGCGGTGGAGGTAGAAGCAAGTCAGAACATGTGTGCGTGAATTAGAGGGAGACAGGAGGAAAGGTGAACATGCAAGGTGTAGAGGTAGTGAAGGTTAGAAATGAGGACATCAGAAGGACAGCTCAGAGCCAGAGAGGCTGAGATAGTTTGGACATGTGCAGAGGAGGGAGAGTGGATATAGCAGACAAAGGATGATGATGAAGATGGAGCTGAGAGGCAGGAGGAAAAGAGGAAGACCTCAGAAGATTCATGGATACATTGAAGGAGCACATGTAGAGGGCTGGTGTGACCGAGGAGGATGCTGGGATAGGGTGAGGTGGACGCCGATGATCTGTAGTAGCGACCCCTAAAGGCAGCAACCAAAAGAAGGACGAATTTGCATCTAGTTTTTTATTCCACACTGAATATCCACAGTGCAATGTATAAATTAGACCACTTCCTGTGAGTTCCAGTCTCCACCCTAAGGACAAAACCCACAGAGGCACATGACATCACCTCTGTCCGTAACACTAGGATATTTCATACTACTGTGGGTTTAATGCTTCTTTATTGAACTTTTTCTTCATTTTCAAGAAACTTAAGGGACACAGTAGCTGATTTAAATGTTTGCCAGGCTCTTGCTTTAAGTATTCAGTGAGATTTATTAACCAAAACAGCATCATTAGGATAAGACTAAAAAAATGATTAAATAAATTCCACATATAAACACAGCATATTCTACCATCCCTCTGATTTCATTCAAATCAGAGGGATGCTTGTTTATTGTAATGGTTGGTTGCTCTTTCCATGCACATTTTACTACCTTTTTGCAAAAGTTTGAGAAGTACTGTTTTAGTCCATGTATCTGTGATGCCTGTTTGACATGTACCTAAAATAAATAATGCCATGGATAGATTTTAACACTTGCATTAGTTGATCTGCCCTGTTAACGCAAACTGTACATGTTGACACTCAAATACAGTCATTGCAGTATTTTGATCTCTGTTCTGACACAATGTGTCAATTTTTGTGAGAAATAAAATTCATAATATTCCCAAAATATTCCAGCTGAATGGGAGTAACCAGGTCAAAGTGCCCAGTCACTACATCTCATCACAAATGTTGGCACCCCCTGGACCTGCACCCTCCCTGGCGAGTCCCCCATCCTCCCTTTCTAGGCCGACCCTTCCTACAGAGTCAAAAGCTACTACCACGTCCTCTGATGCAGGAGCAAACTCCCCCACATCACCCAGTAAGTGGCCATAAATAATCTTATACAGAAAATGCTACATGAATCTTTCAAAAACGACACTGTTAGGAGATGGTCATTATCATTCAAACACAATGTGAAATGAATTAACTATGCCTTTTTGAGATACTGTTTTCTGTAATCACTTGGTTGAGCAGGTGACCCGTTTACACCTTCTTGTAAAAAAAAAACGTCTGAGAATAGACTGGCAGGTCCAGACGGAGGAAGTGGACTGATGTTAATACCTGATAAAGACAGTGTTGCTACAATGTCGTTGTTAGTTTGCAGTTAATTGAATATTGTGTTTACATTGCTGTTCCAAACCTTTTCTGCTCATTTCTGTGTAAACATCTGAATGTGTGTCAGTTATATATGATATACAGTGGACACTTAAGGTCATAGCCCAGATCTATGCTGGGCGACATTTGTGGAGTTTGGGGTTTTATTCCAACTTCCAACCTGCAATACACCGAATAAAGACAGAATAAATATAATATATTTATAGAATATAGAATAAAGAGGAGATGGGCAATACTCTGCCCAGTTCACATCAATTTCTCAGACAATTCTGAAGGAAAAGACGAACAATAAGCAAACTTAATTCCGCCAAATATTCTACAGTGAGCAGAGTTGGCGCAGTCCCTCATTAAAGCGACTGACTTCAGGGCATTTGATGCTGTACTATGCTGTAGTTGTTGCTGTTGCTGTCGACAGAACTCGTTGTGTAAGGTGTTGCATTGTTCAACTAATTGTGAGTTCTGGGAGACAGAGTAAGAATGATGTTGTTAACCCTCAGCATACTCTGCCCCGGGGACCCCTCCAGCTAATCGATCATCCTTCGTGGGAGTCACCCCTCGAGACCCAGGTGGACTCTACCAAGCTCAGGTCAGTATGGTTCACTTGACATTGTAAAAGTCGTTTTAGGAAGAATTCAGATGACAACAGAAATTTAGAGATTTCAATATCTGGAAAATTCTGGTATTTTTTAGTTCTTTGCCCTGTATTCCCAAATGGAAGTTTCAGAGGTTGAGTTGTAGCTGCTGCTGGCAAACATCTCTCTAATACTGCACATAGATGTTTTCAGTAACAGTGTTTAGTTCAACATGATCAAGAAAGTCTTGGATTATACTTGTGTGTGAGAGGAACTCTCACTTTGTACATTTCTAGGCTGAGTCGTTTTAAGTATGCTATTTATTTGTGTTTTAATTGTGTGTGTGTCTCCTTTCCAGTCTTGGTATTTGGGCAACTGAGGGAACTTTGGAGGAAACGTGATTGTCATGACAGTAAACTTCTGGGGGAAAAAAAATAATGTTGTGAAGACATTTCCAGAGGAAAAATATATTAACCTCTGGTCATACATATATATAAATATACTTTGCAATATATTTATATATGTGTAAAGAGACGTCCTGGATGGAAGAAGGATGCTGGGCTCACTCAGCCGTTTTATATCCCCAGAATGAACTATGCTTTATGACATTACATGTTTGTCACAAATGGCATATTTTCAAAGAAAAGTAACGACTTAATGCAGAGGTTTCATTGGTCCAAATGAACTACAGACCAGAACCAGGCATCAACACATCAGATTCTCAGACGCCTGAAACTTAACTGTGTCCCCAGGATGAGTCCTGTTTCCCTGGGATGGATGTCAGCCTTGACCCCTGTACCCTGGATCTCGACACTAAGTCAACTACAAGGCCTATGTAGACCTCATCCCTCCCTCAACACTTAAAATGCCCCACTCTCCGCTGCAGGTGCTGCTTATAATATATGCAAATAAGCCTCCTTTAATTTCTGAACCGACCAGAAGAGGTCCTCTTGTTAATATTTAATGTTTATTTGCACTTTTTAAGTATGTTATTGATACGTCTGAAGAAAATTACAAGCTGAATAGCGCAGTTTATTTCACTCTTCCCAACAAAACACAGAGGCTTCATCTTTTTTATTGACAATCATCCACCTGAAATTATTTAGTTGCTTTGCAAGGCTCATGTTTGTAAGACTGTTTGATTGTGCTCTTTGGTAGAAAACAACGAGTAATAGTGGAATATAAGAGCTATATTCATGCCTCCTCCACAGCACACAATGCTACAGCTGAAAGCAAGTGTGGAGCAAGGCCCAGTTTTACTATGCCATGTTAGAGTGCATGAGTGGGCCGTGACCTCAGTTCCAACGTACAGTGTTTTGACATTGACGTGAATTCCTCAGTAGAATTATCAAAAGGCAAACACATACCTGGATCATGTGGCAGCACAGCCAGCAGTACATTGGCTGCTGAATGTGGCTGAACTGTAACCTGGTTGTGTAATGTAGTGTGCGTGTGTGTCTGTAGATGATTGTGTATGAGAATGTGATGGTTCCTGCATTTCCACACTCATTCCTGCTTTGAAGAGATGTCCTGTAGTTTCTGTTTGTCTCAATATGACAGGATCTGTGTTTGTGTGTGGGTGGGTTAGAAAGAGATAAAGCAGGTGCTGCACTATGATTACAGTAAAATATGTTTTTTTCAAAAGGTATGATGCGGTATGTTGCCAAGCTGGAGGGTTAGCAGACTGTTTTTGTTTTTGATGAAGTTGTTGATGCTGATGAGCATGTTATGCATATATGACTTGAACTGTGGACAAAATCTGGGTGTGTCGTCTAGCTGTAGAATAACTGGTGGCCCCTGAGAAGTTCTGCTCTGTGTAGTTCAACCCCAACCCAATCTGAACAACATGTGTGATGGAACAGCAGCAGTAGAGTTTGATTTGGGACTGGGCTGGGTGACACAGGTGAACAGAAGAACGGTGCTAGAGTTGTTTTCCAGTTTGAAGTGCCAACATCAACAAATTAAGCATTTTAAGGTAGGTCGCGCCCTTGGTTTTCTGTGTAAATGTTGACACAGAGTTTGCATTATTGTTAGTGAGGCAAAGCAGTGTTCTGTTATCGCTGACGTTTCACAGCTTCAGTTATCAAATACATTTCTATAGTGATCTATTGAAAGGCTTACAAGCTGCATTTTAACATTGACTGAAATCTTCAGAAACATTTAAAAAAGGTGAAAAAACAAAACATAATGATGAAAGAATGAACAAAATTGAGGATCAGATTCTTAAATGCACCTTAAACATCATCAGTTCTGGCAAGTAAAATTCATTGTAAACTCTAAAAGAAACAGTAGTAGAAATGTGCACCATGGCCCTTTGATAAATCTTACACAAGATCATTTGTGTAAGATAATGTGACATGTTGACGATGTCAAAAGTTTTAAGAAGTAATACATTACAGTCTGTGCCATACTTTATCTCTAAGGACTGGTGACTCTAAAGCACTCTGTTAACACTTGTCGACGTATTATTTGTCCGTGGATGTAACGAGGTAAAAATGTGTTTTTGATGGTGCAATCTGATTGGATACCACACGAGAAGAGTTTCCGAGTAACCTGTATTATTCACAGGAAATTTTCTGCTGGATTGTTTCTGCAGTCTGTCATGTTTTTTCCACTTGCTTTCTGTGCACAGAGAGTGAGAGAAAACTCCTGACATTGTTCCTTGGTGTAGTTGTTGTAGGCTGTTTCCATGACCCACATTTGTCTCTGCCTCCCTGAAAACAAATATTCTTATTGGGAGAAAGTTAAAAAAAAGTGTCCCCACTGCTGTGGTCTGACCAATGACAGTTTTCTTCGAGCCCTATGCTTCAGCACCTTCAATGTGAAATAATACAATGGATATTGGTTCAAAGAGCCATATATTTTCAGCTTTAACTAGGAAACCCAGGAATGCTCCCTAGGATGTAGGCCTGAACACTTTCTGTTCTCAGGAAAGAAAACAGAATCTTGCAGAGCTTTGTTTCCACGTTCTGTGGAATAATAAAGCAAAACTCACCTGAGGACATTTTATCATTCAGCAGGACAATGATTCAATTCTATAATATTCAGATAGCACCAGTTTACAACAACAGTCTTCTCTTTATATGGTAAGGTAAACATTAGGAAATAATACAGTATTAGAGCCTCCTTTTAAGGGAGTAGACACAAATTAAGAACATGCAACATGTAACTATACATACTTATTGAGTGAGAAAAAGGGGAGAGGAGAAGTGCATGTGCCCCAGCAGCATTTAGCCATTTGAATTTGTCATGTGGCTCAACAGCGCCAAAACTGGCTCAGTAGATTAAATAAATGTTTGCAGTGTGTTCTAATAATAGTACGTAAGGGAAGCATGTATAATGTAGGTACTGGTCCCAGTACAGAATCTAATGGAACTTCATGACTGACTTTTTTGTGTAAGGAAGACACTTTTTGTTTACGTGATTAATTCTGAACCCCTAAGCTTGTGGCACTGTGTATTTAAAAGGGTTTATGCTCAAGTTAAAGCAGAGGCCATAAAGAGAAAGTTCAAGAGCTGAAGAAGATAGAAAATTGCTTCACTGGGCTTCCAGTGAACCGTTAGGAAAGTAGGTGGTATAGTCACTGGAAATATTGGACCCAGGATTTCCAGTGATATTTCCAGTTTTGGTCATGCAAAAGATCATTCTGCACAGGAAGCAAACATCTGTGGGATCATGCAAACGCCTTGCACCAAAATGCACCAAGCAGCAGAAAGAGACAGCAGTTCACAGATATGGACAGGCTTCACGTGTGTGTTTGTACAGCAATTCGGACAAAAACCAGAATTTCCATTTTAACATTTTCCTTCTGTTTCTCCTGCCTCCTGTTGTCTTTACATTTATAAATGCTTGTGTGAGTTACTATGGGAATGAGCATGAATTTTCTATTTCTAAGGAATCTTACTTGGACGTGTCCCCATATAATTTGAATCTTATATCTTGAAATTTGATTTGATCTTGTCTGTTTTCTGTCAGGCCACACCTAAAATGTACTTTAACTTGCATTAGAGCAGAGATGTCGGTGAATTTCCTTTTTCTTTCCCGTGGTTTGGGGGCTATAGCTAAGTTAATTTAGTGCCTACAAGGGATCAATGACATGGACAGAAAGTGTTGATATGAACTGGATTTTAGTTTAAGGTTCAGTTAAAGTTGTCTTAAAGCTGATGTATATTGCATGGTGCTGTCCTGGTCGCTGTGCTGACCTAACCAATGCATGGCTCAACTTGATAATACCTCTCCATCTCTGTCCTGCTCTTCCTCCTCCTTCTTTTCCTCCCTCTGTTCTGCAGACTACATCAGAGGGAAGTGGATGGAAGGCTATATGTTTCTTTGAATTTAATAATAGCTCTGTTGTTAAACTTTTGCACGATATTTCGTAAAACACATTATGTGCCTTGCCTTTAGTTAAAGAACAGTAATATTTTATGGAAACATGATCATATGTTTCACGGTACAAAAAAGCTGCATGTGTGATTACTCGACATTAACCAGTGTAGCAAGTGCACATTTTTTGGTTGTGGTGGTGCGCCACCTGAGATAGTAACTTACGGCTAAGCTCTATGAAAGCTTTCACTAGCTGTTTATCATCTACTCTGTTATCCTAAAGATAGAGCAATTTTTACAGTGTGAAAGGAAGAGTGTGAAACTCTTTTTACTGTTGTATGAAGAAAACAACTTTATTCCCTAAATAATATACATTTGGTTGCCATTAACGTAGCTCAGCTGTTATATCATGACCTACTGAAAGTGTGAACTTGTTCTGTAAGGCCCCAGTGACGCAGGCCTGGAGATCAGTTGACTACCATCTGGCAACTACACATGAGAAAAACGTGTCCTCGGCTACTCCGAGTGGTAGTGAAACTGTGAAAAGTGCCACACAAACCGGAAATGGACAACCTGTGCCGTCCAACTAAAGGTTTTGCCCTTTACAGCTGGTTGGCTGAAGCAGTGAGGCTTAACTTTTACTTTGAAGGCAAATGTCCTGTTTTTTCACTTTGCATAGCAAGTTTTGCTCTTGCAGGTGCAGTGTTTGGAGACAACTTGGCATCTTCCATGCAAACTACTGTGGCAGTCTGCTCGCATCTAAAGCAATCGCGAGGAAGTTTTTGATGCAGCACCATCTGTGTGAGCAATTTCACCCAGATACTGCCAGCAACCACTCGCCATCTGGTTGGGAAATATCCATATTTCACTGGGAGGTTCCCAGAAGTTGACAGGTCTCTAGGCTGGTGTGACTGAGGCCTAAGTGTGAGAACATGTAGACTGTGATCCAGCCTCCAAATATATACACCTGCTGTCATATCACTTAGGTCCCATGCTTGATTTATTGCAACAAAAACACGTGAACACATGGAAAAGACTGCAGTTCCCAGTATTTTAGGCTGTTCCTTTAGACTCTGTGGATTTTTCTGGTGTTATCTGAGATACTCAGGTGTTGACTGCACTCATATAGCTGATTGGATTCGGTGGCTGTGCTGTTTAAGGCTAGCGTGTAGGCTGAGGTGTCTGTGGGCTAATGTAAGTGAACATTATTGGTGTTGCTATGTGTAAAGTCACATGCACACATTGTTTGATATTTGCTTAGATGTGTGTTATATGAAAATGTGGACACCATTGTGTTGTAGTAAAATGTTTTTCTGGGCGTGGTTAAATATGGATGGAAGCTTTGATTTGAATATGACTCAGAGGCTAAAACACGGGCTGAGAAAGTCAAGTCCTGCCTAAATGTTCGCAATACAAACAAAAGCCATCTTCAGAGGCACTGCTCAGCTCTATCTACGTAATGTTTTATTGTCCCATGTTAGATGCATATAGACACATTTAAAGGTACTTATTGCAGGGAAAAATCTTGTTGGGCTTTAGCTAGTATGGCCACGTATGGTTGCCATGTAATGGAAGCATGTTAAACATGTACAGGTTTAGATTTCAGGGCTTTGCAGCTTTATGACTGGTGATGAGAACACCGTCCAATTGCCTATATGACGACTTTGATCCTGTTACTCAGCATGTGATAAGATACTAGAAAAGGCCATAAATGACTTTGAGTTACATTATTTTTACTCATCTTTGCTTTAGGTTATTTTTAGGTTTTCCTTGGGTTATTATTACTTTACTTTAGAATTATAGTTTTAAACACATCAGTGTGTATAAAAATATATACAAAATGCACTTATTAGTTATCAAGATGTATAGAATGTTTAAATCATTTGTGGCTGTCTTATACAGTAAGTGGAAACCATGAAATGGGGAAAATTCTGTCTCTTAGAGAAAAATGTGGACAACAAAGCTGTAGTGGGTGAGAGACAGGTGAAATGACACAATGCACATACGGAGTTCACCCAACTGCTAAGACTTCACAATCTCCTAAATGTGTCATTGTGATAAAAAAACGTTGACTGTGATGTCACATGTAGCAATGTTTTTGTAATACATAAATTATGTCCTGAAATATTGAAACTTTTTTATAGGATCGAGCTGTTTGAAATTACACATTGGGCTTGACTAATGAAATGCTTCTTCTTACTGTAGCACCACACTTATAAGAATATGGCCTTATTTTTGCAAGCGTCAATGAAGGTTGACTCAGCAGTTAAAAATGTTTAGGTCAAGTACTTGTGTGCAGAAATGCTATACATAGAAAAACAAGGAATAATTTATCCAAATATTTTGGTGAAAGTTAAACGAAATAGGGGAGTGGTTAAAAAAAGCATTCAGTCTTGGACTATACTGGTCCATCACCGCTTCAAAAATAAAGGTCTTCACCACTGACACGTCATCCGTAATGGGGCAAACACTGACAGAGGCAGCAACGTGACGCTCTAGCAAGTTAGAAATGAGCAATATCTGGTGATTTCATTGCGCATCAGTTGCACAAACACTTTTACCCGCTGAGGATGGTGATGGTATGGGAGCTTATAGGGTGTGCCCTCAGGTATTAGTTACTTCACACGCAGACCTAAGACTTGTAGCAATACAGCAAGAACCCACCAATCCTGGTCAGGTGTACAACTTTAGCAAATCAGAGGATCCTCAGAGACCTCCTGATGGGAGTTCCATCAGAAATTATGAGCCAAAGTGGAAAGTGTAATTGATGCTGCAAGATCATAAATAGAAGCTGAGTGGTAGAAGCTTTAATTCAGAGCTTTGGACTTTGATAGTGGCTGTGACTATAAACCTTAAATAACATGTATTTTGGCTTGAATGATATCTATTAACCTGACTATGGTGATATATCCAAAACTGTATGAAGGCAGACTGTGTTGCTTGTACGGTTACCAAATCTTTATGTACTTTACTTAATGTTAAAATGATGAAGCAGAGTATTAACCTCTGATGGGTCTGATTGCGGTTAAGTTGCGATGAAGCCCGCTATTTGCAAACATGTTTTTTCTTCACGTGCATAGGAAATATAGAACTTCCTTTTAGATTTAGTTGCTTTAAAAGTTTCAAATACATTTTTAACAAACACTACAGCCAAAAATGCCCATGCAAAATGTGCAAGCGGTTTACGAAAAACTGTACAAGCTTTGTAGTTGTTCCTTCTCCTCTAGCTGACGACCACAATAGAAACTCCCGTAAACCTTCACCTGTGGGAAGAATGTACGCACAGTTTACTGGCACGTGACTTAAAATCTACATTTTGGATGCAATGCTGTCAGGAAACAGTGTGAACTGTTGATGTGCGTCTTCATTTCTGTTTCCCACCAAACGAAAACCTGACAACAGGATGCCTAAGTAACACACTCACCCTGCTGAGTGGAAGACACATGCGCAGTACTGTTAAGGTGATAGCATTTCAAGCTTGTGCAGTATGTTTACACAATGTTTGAAATAGAGGTCTATCATTATCATATCATCATATCATAAAATACTGAAATCAAGATCAAATTTATCAGGAATTACAGCTATTAATTAATCATAATTGGCATGTCAGTTGTCTTGATATTATGATCTTTTCTTTTTTTTTTTGCTATAAAATTCAACTTTAAAGAAAGCGACACACCAGTTCAGGCTCTCATGCAGACACTGTCCTCTTACCGTAAGTGTACAGACATGCAAACTCATCATGTTCCTCGCTCTATTCAAATAAACCAGCAGGGCAGCAGCAACTGAAAAGTTCTACCAAAAACAATGTCAATAAGCAGTGCCTATCACTTTACTGTTGGAGGTATTTTGTAAGCCGTAGGTGTTGTTTTCAGACCCTACATGGTTTGGTGACAAATAGTGTTGCCCTCACCGGTGCGGGTCCTGAAGTGACAAGCCATACAACAAACCAAAGAGTTGAAGGAAATCTAGAGATAACACTGAGTGTGCATTTCGGGGGACACTAAAGTTCAGAGGTTTTACAGTTTATGGTACTTCATTTTATGCTGTACTATGTTCGGGGCCTACAGCTGTGTTCTATTTTCAGCTTTTATAGGTCACGCGTGAAAATCATTATAAATGCAGCACAAATGTGATGCCACATTACAAAAGGAGCATCTGTATCAGTTGATTTATCCACTGCAGTGTGCTGTCAGTGCATGGAGGTCTGTATTATCATTATTATTCAGTTATAATAATGTGTCAGTTGTAGTAATCAGCTCTCTGATTTGCTTTCACCCACTGTCTACTATTTCCCCCTGTAGGCTAGTTCGCTTCACCCTCTTTTGTAAGACCCCACCCCCGCGAACACACACACACACACACACACACACACGCACACAGTGCAGTAAATACATGCATATTTATTGTGTGCCACAGATACAGACTGGCGTTAACTGAGCGGTTGACTTGGTTCCCTCTAGATTTTTTTTAAACTCTGTGGTTTAAAGACAAACAAGTGCTGTTTAGGCGGCCACTGTTATTATAGTTCAAATTCTGATAATCAATGTATGTGTCCATATATTTCATGTTACACTGCATCACACCAGAGTCCAAACTGCTTGATGATTGTGATTAGCAGGTCATGTTCAGTATTGTGAACAGCTGTTTCTGAGTAAACAGTCGTACTGCAGGTGGTACTTCCTATTTTTTAGTTTCACGGCTGCAGATGATCAGATGTTGAACTGTTTGCTGTATGAGGAACAAAGGGACTGCAGAGGGCTCTTTTCTATGAACTATCAATGATATTCAATGCTCTACCCTACTGCTGCTGTTTCCTGGAACAACTCCATTGATTTGGTGACTCCAATATGTGTTTCTTTTTTTTTGCTGTTACTTGAAATGCATGTTTGCTTTTTAATTTTTTTAATGGCCTTTGAAAACCTTTCCTGTAATTCAGACTTACAGCAGGAAACCACACTTGGTTACTAAAAATGGGATTGTAGAGCTGCAGGTTTTCCTCTGACAGTGATGCCATATTGATTTGTTTCTGTAACTGAAAGTACATTGCTACTGCACAGTTTACTCCATGTGCTCAAGAAGATATGTAATGAATGAAAGTTTGTTTTCTCAGAGAATATTTGAATGCATATTTGAACATTTTTTTCCATCATAACTTTTCCAGATATTATATTAAAAGACTGCTTGCTTGCTTCCAGACATATATCCCTTACATCAGAGAAAGCATAGGCATTAAAACATGTCATCAGTTATTGCATGACTGCAATTCACATAGACTGTCGTCCTTTTCACATTAACTCTATAGTTGGATTTGAGTTAGCTATGTGATAACAACAACAAAATCTTTTTATCACTTAAAATGGTCATGCATGATGCACACTGAGGTACGCTGGTACCTAAAAATAACAAAGCTGCAGTGAAGCAGAGAGCGGTCCCCTGTTATAGCGATATGGGAACGCCTCTGTGTTCATTATTGTGTACTTTGGTCACAGTTTTAACATCTGGATAGAGCTGAGTCCATTCCATTCCATATTGGAAAGCTGAAGTGCTGACATTAATCCTGACCTCGAGATTTACTGTGGAAAGGGCTGCTGCTTCAAGCAGAAAGTAGTTTCGTGGCAGCTTTACCAAGCCTTTTAAGTACTTTTTACTATGTGGATTTTTTGTTTTTTTGTTTGTTTTCCAGCTGAAATTATTGTCAGTCATATATTTTTGCATGGCATAAACTAAAGTCTCGCACTTACCGGTCTGATCCTCTTTGAATGTATAATGTTTGCGTGAAAGCCGTCTGAACCAGTGTTTATGACCTTATGTTATTCATCTGTTGTGGGGGATATTCAACCTTTAGAACCACATTTAGACATTGCTATTGACAGATTCTAATGAAGTCATTTCTGGAAATGAGTATGTTTCCCTATGCAAAAATATACCATTAATAAACATGCTATTCTAAAACTCAGCCAGCAGGCTCTGTGTTTCTTCATTCATTCATATCTGCTGTTATTATAATGAGCTGTATTGTGAAGAATGATTTATTAGCAGACCTCCAACAGAAAACACAGGAAGATGCACTGGTTATTGTCAGTGAGAAATGAAATGTGAAGATCTCTTTTGAAGAGAAATTTGAAATGATCATCCCATTTCCAAAGAAGCTGTGACACTGTGTAAAGTGTAAATAAAACCATGCTATAAATTGCAGTTCTCATAAACACACTCTGCATTTACAATAGAGCATAAAACACACATCAAAGGAAACAAAAAGGTTATTTTGGATGTCTGAGAACTGAGGAGAACAGTTGCTGGACATTTGTGAGAGCAATGCTGTCCCATGCTGTGGAAGAGCGCCAGAGATTAATAATAACAAATAGTTAAATGCAGAGAGGCGTATAAACACATGGTGATGAAAAGGGGTGAGAGAAGGAGAAATACTCAGTGCATCATGGGAATGCCCCAGCAGCCTACATCTATTGCAGCATAACTAAGGGAGGACTCAGGGTCACCTGGTCCAGCTATAACTATATGCTTGATCACAAAAGAGCGTTTTAAGTCTAATCTTAAAAGTAGATAGTGTCTGTCTCCTGAACCCAAACTGGAAGCTGGTTCCACAGAAGACGACCCTGAAAACTGAAGGCTCTGCCTCCCATTCTACTTTTAAATACTCTGGGAACGACAGGTAAGTCTGAGAGCTGTGTTGGAGTGCTGCCGTACTATAAGGTCTTTAAGAAGACAAAACGGGGCCTGATTATTCAAGATTACTCAAGCTAGGACTTACCTGAAAGCAATTTCTCTCAATATAACATATGGCTTTTTTAAATGAACTAAATTAAATGTATCACACTATCACCGTGTGGGTGAACGTTTTCTCTGCTCCCATTGATGTTTCACTGTGGTCAGCAGGTGGCGGTGTCGGTACCAGGCTTCCTGTCTGCCGTCCACCATTAAAGCGTAGAACAAAAAAAAAGGACCATATGTTCCGTTTATACGGTTGGCGCCTGAAAAGCGCCAAATTGAAACATACCAAACACTACCGATCCAGCTGACTGATGGAAACCAGCACCACTCAAACCTAGTCTGATATACGAACCTTTAACGTTGATCGATGTGCTAACTTGTCACAGCAGCGCCGTAGGGAAAGCCGGTTTTTGTCATGGAGGAGCTCTTCAACAAAGTGTTGCAGGTTAATCTTAGATGCAGGGACTGCGAGGAAAGGTAAGCCTGTGCACACGGACACGGACGCACTATTTAAACAGCTTGGTCTGAAGTTACACCCGACGAGAAGAATAACTACGGTTATTCTGTCGGCACACGGACAAATATCACACACGAAATCTCCCCGTCCTGACTGCGGCAAACGGCTGTCGGTCCAATCCAACCGGGGAAAACAAACAAACGTGTTGCACAGACTAATGCAAAGCATGTTAATATTAATCAAATGAATGATAACCCAAAGCATACTGCAAATCCAAGAGTTTCTCAAGGCAAAGAAATGTGATATTCTTGAATGGTAAAGTTAGTCGGCTGATCTCAACCCATGTTTTTCAGTTACAGAAGACAACACAGAGATTCAGAGACAAACAGCTGGAGGCAGCTGCAGTAGAGGCCTGGCAGAGCATCTCAGGGCAGCATGTAGTGATGTCCGTGGGTTTGATTTTAGCTTGTCTAATTATGTTTGAGCCTCTGAAAACGGCAGTCTATGTATGCAAACTGCTGTATGTCCTAAGCAGTTACTGCAGGTCAACCCCTGAATTAAAGCTACATGTCTTGACTTTAGGTGCATCTGGATTGTTTGATTTAAAATCCACCGTGGTGGGTTACAGAGACAAAATCACAAAAAGGTGTCTTTGTCAGAATACTTATTTTTTACTTTTACTTACTTTTTTTGTGCATTTTGGGTTTTGGTAACCATTCAAAATGCTTTTACTGTACAAGTGTGCAAGTATGCTTCACATACACAAACAGTTGTGAGAGAAAACAACTATCCGTTGAACCAGATGGTGCTCTGACAGCAATGTTCAATGCAGCAATACCAGCGAAGTTCTGATGGTAAATTAGACACACGAAAGGATTACTGGCATAGATGAAAATGAAGGGCGGACACTTTGTGCTAACAGCACAGTGTTTGAATATTTTGGCATGCTGAAAGGTAAAGGCAGGTGACGTGCTAATGTTGTTAGCAGCTTGCATAAGTTACTTCACATAAGGGTAAGTGAGCCTTTGTGAAGGCTGCATGGAAAGCATTGCAGAATCAGAAGCAACTGTTGGTGCATTTTGCAAACATTAATGAGAAAATGAAACATTTTCATATTCTGACACGTTGAAACTGGCTCTCCTCGCCGGATGCCTGTCTTTATTCTGTTTGTGGATTTTTGAAATGAGCTGAACACTGAAATACAAGTTAACATAGGAATTACTGAGTCACCAAACATAATGTTTAATTGCTTCATTTTACAGAAAGACAAATGTTCGTGTCACAATTGAACTTCAGGTGACAACGAGTCCAGTGCACAAAAGAGTGAGTGGGACATTTTATTTGGAATTTGTATCGTTGTAAAATAAAGAGAGAACTATACTATATACTGCACTACACTTACACTATATACTTTAACATTTCCTGTTATTGTTTTTTACATATTATATTAGGATCTTCTAGTACGGATAACAGATGACATAGATCCATATTTTCTCTTCAACCTTGCAATATCAGAAGAGGATTTCCAAAGGTAAGTGTAAAAAGATTTGTATGAAGTAGTGTTTTGGGTTAGAGTTAAGGGACAAAGCATCTTCAATGTTAACTAATGTCATTTGCGTTTGAATTGTTGTGTAGCTTGAAAGTCCAGCAGGGTCTACTGATCGATTTTGCATCATTTCCTCAGAAGTTTATTGACCTGCTTAACCTGTGCATTTCCGAACAAACGTCAGAGAGTCCAAGGTATGAAGAAAACCGACACATGACATCACACTGTTTCAATAAGCAAAGCAAATATATGCCAGAGTACCTGGTAAAACAGTCCACGCCGCCTGACTAACTGTTGTCCTTTCCACAGATTTCTTCTTCATTTGTCATGTCAGTCTCCAGTGCTAGAAGGTCCCGCCAACTTCAGCGTCATAGAGACAAACGCGTTTAAGCACCTTAACCACTTGTCTTTACGGCTTTCTCAAGCTTCTGACAAAGAGGTTAAAGATTACCTGGCAGTTTGTCTCTCCTCTCTGAAGGTTGGTTCCATTTAGCTTCTTCATACTTTATGCCACTCATCAAAAAAACAACCCTTTAAATAAATACCAAATTTTAATGTTAGTTCATCAAGTAAAACGTTGTCATGTACGTGTTAAGTGTCGTTGTTAATCCCAAAGATGGGAGCTTGTATTGGTTGGGTGGGTTTCATGTTTTCAAGCTTACTTATATTTTAGTTTTAGTTTAGTTTAATCAGCTGAAGGCAACAGCTTTATAAAAATATTCGTTTGAATATAATTGTCTAGTCAAATAATTAATTTTGTTTTAAAATTGAGTTTTAAAAGGTTTTGTCATTTTTTTGTTGTTGTTTCAGGCAGAGAAGCATGTCCTAGAAATGAAGCTCAAGACGACTGAAGACGATCTGACCAGGCAGCTGAATTATGCTCAACAGGTGTGCATTATTTTTATTTTTTAAGATATGATACAGCTTACTTGCTTACTCACGGTTTAGTAGTTCTTGCGTTACAGCAATTAATGTTAAGTGAAACTTAACCATTGTGATTTTTTCTTTAATAGAAATTTCAGTTTATTTATTAACAAACTGCCCATTCATTAATTTTTTAATGTAATTTTTTTATTAAACAAAAGTTAAATAATTATTTTTGTATGCGGTCAAACATAGCAAGGAAAACTGGAATCTGCAAAACTGTAATTATCAGATTAACCTTTAAAAAGAGTTCCACAAAGAGTTGTCCACAGTGTGTTCTATGTAACAATAACATGCAGCTAAAAAAGATGCGTTTAACAGTGATCATATGTGGATCATAGACGCTGTCTGAGAAGACCAAAGAGTTGGACAAACTGCGCTCAGAGTGGACGACTCAGACCAGCTCGCTGTCCAGCCTTCATTCTCAGGAGCTGCAGCTGGAGAGAGACAAGGCTCTGGAGGCAAGACTTCTCTTTTAATCAGCACAAATTCATCAGCTACGTTTTTAATATGGTTATTAATGTCAAAACAAGCTGTGCACAGTTGTAAATCTTAGTCTGTGCTTGTGGGTCATACCATATGCAATACTAACACTATCCTCTGCATAGTTAATAAGACTTAAAACCCTGTAAACCCTGTCTCACAGTATTAACCATGTGTGGCTTTGTTCTTAGCTCAGTCTCTTGGAAGCAGTCATTTATTTGGAACCTTTGAAACTACAGGGATCAAAAGCAAAGCTAAGGATTGCCCTGCAGAAATGGTTGGAGATTGTCTGTCTGTTTGTCTTCCAGTTACAGACCAGGTTACAGCAGCAGACAGAGCAGCTTCGCCAGGAGCTGGAGAGTGCACATAAAAAGAGTAGCCATCAGCTTAACAGTAGACTGACAGAGTTGGAGGCCTCGTGCAGAGAACTGACTGAGAAGAAATACAAGAACGAGTCTGCCATCCGAGACCTGAAGATTAAACTAGTTGGTGCAGATGAGGTAAGTGAATGTTTAGGATGCGTCCAGGTGACTTCCTCTTAATGTTTAAAACTTTATTATAATTTGTATGGGCAGCAGATATACATTTCATCCGTCCATCTTCTGTAGATTATCCTGTCATGGGGGCAGCAAAGCTGTGCTGAAAGCTCCCCACAACAAGAGAATTGTTGTTGTTGATTATTTTCTTTCTCTTTCATACAGGAATGCCAGCATTTAAAGCAGCAGGTCCTGTCTCTCAGGAGGGAAAACAGCACCCTGGACACAGAAGTCCATGAGAAGGACCGTTTGGTGAGCCAGATGCAGATGAGAGTGGCTGTTCTGGAACAGGAGGTCAAAGATAAGGATCAGTTGATGAACCGCACCAAAGAAGTATTGGAAGCCACTCAACAGCAGAAGGTAGGGAAACCTTCTTCTGCATCGGGGACAGGCGGGCATTAAGGATTCAGAATGAGAGAAATTATATGATGTTATGAATAGGAAGTCACCAGGAGTCACCGTGTACAGACGAATGGTTAGACACAGGATGCTAGTGTTGTGCAGTTCAATTTCAATTCAGTTTAACTCATAAATCCTTCTGTCTTGATGCATGCTCAATCATCCAGGTAAGCCAATCCCAAAAGGTTGATTCTGTTTCTGGACGTTGTGTTTTCAGTGGGAGAAACAGAGAAATGTTTCATCACTCATCCGTTACCAACTCTGCTGCTAACTAACTGTTATGCAGAGAATAAACATTAACATCTGTGGTTATGGGGTTGTGAGTTAAATAAAGAAACATTTTTTGATCGGACATTTTTAACCAGCTTGCTTTTTGTTATAGGAATCGGTGGAAGAAAATGCAGAAAGTAAGGAACTTCAGATTCGAAAACTTGAAGCTACAGTGAAATCACTTTCTGAGGAGCTGATAAAGGTGTGTGTGTGTGTGTGTGTGTGTGTGTGTGTGTGTGTGTGTGTGTGTGTTCAAATCCACACTTTTTATCCTTCAAGCTCGAGTCCTTGAGCCTTGGAGCACAGTATCTTTGCTATATCTTCTAGACAGATCTTTGATGTTGTTTAGGGATCTGCTGGAGCCACTGGCACAGTTTGGGGTCACTGCCCCAAGTACATCCTCGGTTAGCACGGGGACCACTGCTGCCTTGACCTTCCACATCTTGGGGTCTTGGCAGTGCATAGGTTGGCCAGTCTAGTCTTACATTCTCGAGTGACTTCTCTGTCTACCAGTCGCTGGTGTTTTTGCCCCTTGGTATTTGGTACTGAGGCAGGTTATTGACCAATAGTTGGATGGGACTGGTCCATTCTGGGGATCCTTGGGATCAGGATATTCCAGCCTTCGGGTTGCCATTCTGGGTGTCTCTAGCCATTGTTTTGTATTTTATTTTTCCAGCACTCAAGACTTTTATATAGAAGGTTTCGGAGAAGATTTCAGACATGCATCTGAAGGGAGGTTTTAAGGGTTTTTGTTTTTAAAATTTCACATATGTAAATATAAATAATGAAATGTATTTTAAACAGGAAACAAAGTAGAAAAAAATCAAATTGCTATAAATATCTCTGATATATATGTGCTCAAAAAGGAGTAGGATGAAGTTTACACTTTTTTTTTAGTCCTTCCCCGCTCACATTCACACCTGTGGGGAATTCAAAATCACCGATTGACCTGTGCATGTCTTTGGACTGTGGGAGGAAGCCGGAGTACCCGGAGAAAACCCATGCAGACATGAGGCAAACATGCAAACTCCACACAGTAAGGCAGTGGCCAGATGGTGGATTTAAACCCAGGAATGTGAGGCAGCAGTGCTAACCACCGCGCCACCGTGCCAGCCCTGCGTCAGACTGGCACCTGTCCAGGGTGTACCCTACCTTTTACCCTATGGTAGCTTGGATAGAGAATGGATGATGGATAATTTTATATAATAATGCTATTTAATAAATGATAACTCAGTCTTCTTTGATATAACATATAATCAGAAAATATACATAAATAACTATTTATGAGTCATAGTACAAAGTCGGAGAACCTCCCTTTGACTTTGACCTTTGGCTGTAATTGAGAGTATTTGTGTATTTTCCATGTAATTTTATGTGCCATATTAAATTTAATTAAAAATTAATTGCTAATTTTTTATTTTTTGACAGATGAATGCAGTTAAACTTTAAAACACTGGTTTTCATTTTAGAAATTGCAATCAGCAGTTCATCTTCAAAGACCTGTGTTTTTTCTTTTTTAAATATTTATTGTTGCTCATTAATAAGACAAAAGTATTTTTTATCCAGTTAATCGATGCAGTAATTGATAGAATACTTAAATACTAAAATAAATGGTAGTTCCAGCCCTTGGCAGTACTTTTGCAGTCTGTAGGGAGCAATGAATAGCCCATCTACCTGCAGTGAGCTTTTGCCAGTTGGAGGCAGTGGTTGTATCTATGGGCCACTCTTGCTTGTGCTGTTGATGGTCTTCCAGCCAGCTGCATAGAAGAGCAAAGTTATAACAGATGAAGTGCTGAAAAGAATGAAAAAGTGTCCCCTGCAGCTGTTACGTGTGCTTTTCATGATCTATTTTCTGGTCTTAGAGCAATATGCAGGAATGCACTACACAGTGAACTACATCACTGTTTTATAGGGTGTTGTTTATACTAATATTGGATGCTTTGGAAAGAAAGTGACCGGACTGCGTCTCTGTTATAGGGAAAGAAGAAGTTGTGAGTTTTGTTGAAAATGATCAACTCCTGTTTTTGATGTATCCTTTTTTTCTTTTATATATATACAGGCTAACGGTATCATTAAGAAGCTGCAAGGAGAAGTTCGAACCTTAGTTGGAAAAATAAAAGTCAAAAACACTGTGACAGTGTCACAGGAAAAGATTCTCCAGGAAACTTCAGAGAAACTTCAGAGTGTTGAAAGGGATCTACAAAGCGCTCAGCAGCAGCTCATCACTAAGGAAGAGCAGGTATGTCACAGACTGAAGCCTTTTCTATTGGTAAAGCGGTAAAGGAGATCTCATCAGTCAAAGCACAACTTCATCACTGAAAGCCGAACCAGTAAATCAGTACAATTACTTTAAAAAAGTACAGTACTGAGCATAAAATAACAACCTAAACTACTGATACTAGGCAAGATGGATCCATCCTTTCATGTTGTTATAACATGTAAACTGACTCTGCCATCGAAATGTCAGAGCAGAAATTGAGACTCATTAGACCAGGTGTTGCTTTTCCCATATTGTCAAAGGAGTTTGCAAAGAAAAGCGTCTGGACTTCTTTGAGTTGCTTGAAGACGTTTCACCTCTCATCCGAGAAGCTTCTTCAGTTCTAAGGTCAAATGGCCGAGAGTCCCAGATTTAAACCCAGTGGGAGTATCCCCCCAAGGAGGGACAAAGGACCCCCTGGTGATCCTCTAATCACATGCGCCAAGGTGTGAAAGTGGGTGTGGGACCTAATCAGCCAGGGTTTCGGGTGAGCTCATTGTGAAACCTGGCCCCACCCTATCATGTGATTTCCTGAGGTCAGATGGCCCAGGATGTGAGTGGGCGTTAAGGCGTCTGGGGAGGGAACTCAAAACTGGATTATAGATGGCAGACAGTTGGTGTCGTAAACCACCGCCTCTGTTCAAAGATGGTCGCTCACAGTGGACATAGATGGCCTCTTTCACTCCTCTTTCAAACCATCTGTCCTCTCTGTCCAATATGTGAACATTGGCATCCTCGAAAGAGTGACCTTTATCCTTAAGATGCAGATGGACTGCTGAGTCTTGTCCTGTGGAGGTGGCTCTTCTATGTTGTGCCATGCGCTTGTGAAGTGGCTGTTTGGTCTCTCCAATGTAGAGGTCCGGGCATTCCTCACTGCACTGTACAGCATACACTACGTTGTTCAGTCTGTGTTTTGGAGTTTTGTCTTTCGGGTGAACCAGTTTGTGTCTGAGTGTGTTGCTGGGTCTGAAGTACACTGGGATGTCATGCTTGGAGAAAACTCTCCTGAGTTTCTCTGATACACCAGCTACATAGGGGATGACAACGTTGTTGCGTCTGTCTTTCTTATCCTCCCTCGCTGGTGTCTGATCTTCTTTTCTGTGCCTTTTTGCTGACTTTATGAACGCCCAGTTAGGATAACCACATGTTTTCAGTGCTTCCTTTACATGTGTGTGTTCCTTCTTTTTCCCTTCAGGCTTAGAGGGAACATGTTCTGCCCGGTGGTGTAGGGTCCTAATTACTCCAAGTTTGTGTTCCAGAGGGTGATGGGAGTCAAAGAGGAGGTACTGGTCCGTGTGTGTGGGCTTCCGGTAAACTTCAATGTTGAGGTTGCCATTCTCTTCAATGTGCACAGCGCAGTCCAGGAAAGGCAAACAGTTGTCCTTAGTGTCTTCCCTGGTGAACTTGATGTTTTTATCCACGGCGTTAATGTGCGCAGTGAAGGATTCCACTTCTTGTGTCTTGATTTTGACCCAGGTGTCGTCTACATATCTGTACCAGTGGCTGGGTACTCTCCCTTTAAAAGAGCCAAGAGCCTTTCTTTCCACTTCCTCCATGTAAAGGTTGGCTACAATAGGTGACACAGGGGAGCCCATGGCACAGCCATGTTTTTGTCTGTAGAAGCCTTCGTTGTATTTGAAGTATGTTGTGGTAAGGCAGAGGTCTAACAGTGTGCAGATCTGATCGGGTGTGAAGTTGGTCCTGTCTTCCAAGGAGCTGTCTTCTTGTAGTCGTTTTCTGACAGTCTCCACTGCTTCCGTGGTGGGTATGCAAGTGAAGAGAGAGACTACATCAAAGGACACCATGGTTTCATCTGGATCCAGGGTAAGTTTCTGGACCTTGTCGGTGAAGTCGGTGGAGTTCTTGATGTGGTGTGGGGTGTTCCCCACCAGAGGTGCCAGGATGGTAGCAAGGTGTTTCGCAATGTTATAAGTGGCTGAGTTTATGCTACTGATTATGGGTCTGAGTGGGACCCCTTCCTTGTGGATCTTAGGAAGTCCATAAATGGCCTTCAGTTCTAAGGCCATTTGACCTTAGAACTGAAGAAGCTTCTCGGATGAGAGGTGAAACGTCTTCAAGCAACTCAAAGAAGTCCAGACGCTTTTCTTTGCAAACTCCTTTGACTACGATGACCTGGATGACTGAGAACCTTCACAGACTTTTCCCATATTCTGTTGTCCAGTTTTGGTGAGCATGTGTGAATTGTAGCCTCAGGTTCCTGCTCTCAGCTGACAAGAATAACACTCAAATAACACTCAAAGCAAAATATTCTTTGTATTTTTCAGATTTCAAAGTTAAAGGAGCAGTTGGAGGCCACGGTACAGAAGCTAAATGAAACCAAAGAAGTGCTGAAAACAAATGAGAATGGTAAGGAAGCTAGTCCTGTTCAATGGACCCTCTGAAAACTGACTTTCATGTCTTAAAAACTGTTAAGGTTTACAAATCCAGCAAAGCTTCTCAATCCTTCAGTGTTTATAGAGTCCACTTCCATATGCCGACGTACACTACAACTACATTTTATTTATATAGTGCTCGTTAACAGAGACAGTTGTGATTTGGCAATATTAGAAACACCAACAGTCACACAACCATTAGCAAGAAATTGATGACAGTGGAAAGGAATAAGTCCCTTTTACGGGACCTCCGGAAGAACCAGGCTCAGCCATCTGCAGAGAGATGGGGGTGGGAACTATAGATGGGTGAAGAAGAAACACTATGTCTTTGCTTAGCCAGATTAATTAAATAGCGTCTTATTTCATAGTGTAAACTTTGCGAGCTTTATCCAAAGCACAATCTGTTGATTCACCCGCTAATTGTATTCACAGTGATTTGCCTGCCTAGCCTAGCTTAGCTTGTAGCCAACTCGCTAGCAGCATGGCCTCTATACCTGTCCCTCCTGCAGTTTCCTGCTCAGTGTGTCAGATATTTAGTTACTCCTCTGACTATTTTTGTAATAACAGTACTTGTAGTAAATGTAGCCTTTTTGCAGCTCAGGCTGACCTGGCTTCAGACCCTTGAAAAGACATAGTCAGTTGTCTTCCAGGGGCCAGAGCAGGGACATTCAGGGAAATTTAAAACTGCTGGTTAAAGTTAAATGTACATTTTGTAAAATTATAATTCGCGTCAACAGTAACGACACCTGGTTACATCAATCGGAGGTCACTAAAATGAGTATCGAATTGGGGACTAACTTTACCAAAACAATCTTGGACTTGGTCATTTTGGTCCCCTCCCCAATTGGACCAGGAGTGACATTCTTAGACACTTATTTCCCTTTAATTGCTGGCTGTCTGAGTAGTAAAAAAAATCAGTGGGCTCTATAGATGATTGGGAAACTTTCAAGTCAAGTCATCTTTATTTATATAGCACATTTAAAAGACATCAAGCGTCGGCCAAAGGGCTGAACAGAGGGATAATATGATAAAAAGAATTAAAAATGTACACATTCACACACAAGCACACATACGTGAACATAAAATACATGTATACGTATACACATGCAAACATCATCCAATGAGAAGACCAGAATAGCTAAAACAGAATAAAAGTGATGTCAGAGAGGTCCGAAAGCCTTGGAAAATAGGTAGGTCTTCAGATTCTATTTGAAGACTTCCAAGGACGAAGAGGATTCAGGGGAAAATCTGGTCTTGTTAGGAGGGACAGCATCCACCCCATTGTGGATGGAGGAGCTCTCATTTCTAGAAATCTGGACAAATTTATTAAAACCCCCAGAAAATGATGGGTTGGGACCAAGCAACAGAGATGAGTTTGTCCTACACGCCTCTCTGCAGCTTCTCTCCAAAACCCCGCCTCCTTAGATACTGCGTCTGCCTCCTTCTGAGTCCCTGTTTATACATGAATCAACAAATTGATTTACATTTGGTCATTATGGAATATTGTCTGTAGAATTTTGAGGTGAAAAATGAATTAATTCCATTATTGAATAAGACTGTAACATAACAAACATTCTTTCCAGATGCACTATAAGTATCTGTTGCCTGGGCTGCCTTGAGAATGAATGAGAAATAATTTGTATTGTGAATAGCAATCACATTCACATTATGAAAGTTGCCATTTAAGTCTAGCACATTTACTGGTGTGTTTATTTTCATTTTACCACAGTTATAAATTGGCTTAACAAGCAGCTAAATGAAAAGCAGCTGTCCAGAAAAGCACAGGGTCTGGAATCACTGGAGAATCCTGCAGTCTCAACCACAACAGCAGGACTTGGGGTAGGTGACAACATACTGATGATGTTTATTCTTCATCCTTCCTCTTAGATATTACTACAAGCTTCATTCCTATTGTGCCGTTCAGCTCAATATAAATATCACTGAGTGAGAGATTATGGCAGTAAGAGACGGCAAAGTAAGAAAATTTCAGTTTGGTCAGTTTCTTTCTTGAAGCATTGCTTGTTGGCAATAAATGAGCTCCATGAGAGTGTCAGGAGTGACAGATGGGTTCAACGTGGAAGTGGGAATTCATCAGGGATCTGCTTTGAGCCCCTTCTTGTTTGCAGTGGTCATGGACAAAGTGACAGACAGAAGTCTCTGTGGACTGTGATGTTTGCACACAACATCCAGATCTCTGGAGAGAGCAGGGAGAACGTAGAGGGGAGCCTGGAGAGGTGAACGTATGAACTGGAGAGAAGAGGAAGGACAGAATGCTTGTGTGTGAATTAGAGGGAGACAGGTGAAAAGGTAAAAGTACAAGGAGTAGAGGTAGCGAAGGTAGATGAGTTTAACTAGCTGTGAACGACCATCCAGTGCAATGGACAGTACACAAGAGAGACAAAGAAGAGAGTGCAGGCAGGTTGTAGTGAGAACCTTTACAAGATGGTAGTGAGACCTGCTGTGATATATGGTTTGGGGATGGTGGCCCTGACACCAAGACAGGAGGCAGAGCTGAAGGTGTTTAGATCTTTATTAGGAGTGAGCAGGATTAGAAAAGAGTCCATCAGAGGGACAGCTCAGCCTGAGCAGTTTGGAGACAAAGTGAGAGAGAGACGAGGTTGAGATGGTTTGGACATGTGCAGAGGAGGGGTAGGACCTGCAAGGCAAGAAAACAGCCACAGAGAAGGTTCATGGATGTAGTACATGTAAAGGGTTGATGTGACAGAGCATGGAGGCTGACGAGCCAGTCTAATTAAAGGGAGCACACAAAAGACGATGATCGTTATCAGTGTTTTTGAAGAGTAATGCCACGTTTGAAAAGCAAACAGTCTTATGTTTGCACATTATAGCAGATCAACAGCACTAACACCTCCTGAAGATATCTCTGTTTCTGGCACTTCAGTTTTATCCTCAGACAGCCAAACCTGTTGTATCTCCCATGGCGGCTGCTGGGATCAGTCTTACTGATGAGCACCTCGGGAAGTCATCAAACAGACAGATGTGAGTTTGTTGACTTTCACTTTATGCCCATTCAGTTATAAATTACTGAGTATACATTACACTCAAACGCACAAAATCTCACTAACTTTCTTGTAAAGGTTTGCTATGGATACCATCTGGTCCAGGACCCTTACTGTTTTTACTTGAGGCAGTTGCCCTCTTGATTTCTTCTATTGTTATTTTAGCTTTAGTTTAGCTGTTCAAGTTCATCCTCCTCTAGGTTTGGAAAGGTGCATTTTTTCTGATTTTTGCTAAGAGTAAATTTTTATATTCATATTTTAAAGACAGTATTTTCTTATACAGCGTAGTGGATGGCGTTTAGGCGTTCTCTTTATCCAAATCTTTATTTTGTTTGTCCAAGTCAAGGAGCCCAGTTTCTCTTCCTTCTGGCTGATTCAAAAGAGATAATCACACCCTTAAATAGGTCTTAAAGGCCTCCCAAAGTGTAGCAGGCATAGTTTCTAAGTTATCATTTAAATCAAAATACAGAGAGATCTGTGTTTTCAAGTATTCATGAAAATCCTTCTCACCCAACAGTAGAGGGTTAAGTCTCCATATATGCTGTGGTCTAGTTGCATTTTGAATGTTTAAGGTGCATGTGACAGGGGAGTGATCAGAAATGACAATATTATGATATTTTGTGTCAATGACATAAGGTTTTAATTTGGCATCCAAAAGAAAGTAATCAAATCTAGTATATGAATTATGCCTAGTTGAAAAGAAGGAGTAATCTTTACCAGTAGGGTTTGCAATTCTCCAGACATCAGGCACATTCAAATTATCAGTAAAGGTATTAAGAAATGCACTAGAGTTGTTTCTAACCTGCTTAGTTAAAGAAGCTCTGTTAAGGTAGGGGTCTAGCACACAGTTAAAATCCCCTCCAATATTAGGTTTGTTTGGGACATGTCTGGTGAGAGTGAGAGGGAAAAAAACAACTCCCGGACCACAATCAAATAGAGTCCATTTCTGTCTGATATTATACTGTTATGTATAAATGAAATACCCTTCTTTATCACTGTAGCTGTCCCTCTCGCTTTAGCACGGAAGGAAAAAAGATACACATTCTTGAAAGACCTACATTTTAATCAGCTCTTTTTCTTTTTTAAGTTCTCTATCCAGGCTGATAAATGTGTTTCTTCACAGCAGTTGTATATTTAGAATGATTTTGATTCCATGACAATAGCAATGGTAGAAGAACAAACTCAGGCTGTTCCTCAGGCTTGTGTTTTCTCTTTGTCCTTAGTGGAGACTCTGCAGGTCTGGATTCTAAGTACTTTGAGAAGAGAGATGATTGCATCTCGATCTATGGTCTTTCATCTAATCCACGCCAAAGAGGTAAAAGCACTCATCTTTTAAAGATCTGCATTTACCACATATTAGTTTCAGTGCATATTTTTTTCATTTCATGGCTTAGTAGTGTTTCTCTTTTTTGGGATGCTGGAGTAAACCTGTGGGGCAACAAAGCTAGTTTGTTAAACATAATGTAATGCTAATTTGGGTGCCTTTAAAGAAAAAATATATGCAAAAACAAAGAAAAAATGGGTTTTTGATTGAGGCACTGAATGCGTGTGATAATAATGTAACAGTAATTTGATTCTGTTTGCTTGCTTTGTGTTCAGAGTTTCCTCAGAGTACAAAGCCATCTATAGCTTCAGCTTACTTCTCTGCATAAAACAGAAGTTTCAGGATCTAATAAGCTGCCACTGCAGAAAGATCACAATGGAAATGGACTTAAAATCATCAAGTCATGTCTTCAGCTCTTGTACAAAACTGTTACTGTTGCATTAAATACATTTGTTTTAATGAGTGATTCTTATGGTTAATTCTAGTGATCACTGAGATGTATTATTGTATTTGAAATAAAATTGTTCTGTTTTTCTTATGTTTCGGCCCCTAACTGTGTTTTACTGTATACAGTGTACTCTTGAATAAACAACTTTTCCAGTCTCACTTCATTTCTGGATATCTTAAAATTGATCCAGTGTCGCATTTAGTATAATAAAATGTCCAAAATAAAAATATGTGCTTTCTGCTGGTTTTTTGTGTTTAGTAATATTCTATTCTCAAATCAGTTCACCTTCAATTTACAAAATGTGAACCATACACCAACCATTGTACATATAGATTTGCATTTGATACCTTTGCCCACAGCTGAGTGCATCATTGCTGCTGCCAGCATCATAATGTAATTAAATAGATGTCAAATCAAACCAAACTTCAGAACTGCTGTTCTGAGTCTGCTGAATCTCAGAAATAACAATCACAGTGCTTACTCCAGCTTCAAGTAATCAACACCTAGATGGTTTATTTTGTATGCACTATATTTTGGCACATTGTACGCAAAACAACCATGTTCTTTATTTGGCAATGCTCGGCTAATTCTGGATTAGTTGTGTGTGCGGTGAGGAAGAGGCCAGGGGCAAATAGGGTGGAGAGCTGGGTCAGGATTGACTAGGAATCTGTGACATGGATGAAAGCGCCGTAGGGGATGAAATGACCCTTTACTCTTGCCACCAGGAGGAGGAGGGCCATGACCATGTTCATGATCATGTGGAGGGGGGCCATGACCATGGTCGTGAGCATGTGGAGGGGGGCCACCATGACTATGAGGAGGGCGTCCTCCTTTGCCAGCATGTGGAGGAGGGCCATGACCATGGTCGTGAGCATGTGGAGGGGGGCCACCATGACTATGAGGAGGGCGTCCTCCTTTGCCAGCATGTGGAGGAGGGCCATGACCATGGTCGTGAGCATGTGGAGGGGGCCATGACCATGGTCGTAAGCATGTGGAGGGGGGCCACCATGACTATGAGGAGGGCGTCTTCCATGATGTCTACAGTCAGGCTCCTTCTCATCAGGCCCAAGGGCAGTGGTGTTCTGTTGAGAACAAAGACAACAAATGTAAGAGTTTTTTTTTTTTTTTAAATAAGCTGCCATAAAAAAAAAGGAAATTTATTGCAAAACTGCTGTTGGACTCACCTCTGCAGGATAGAAATCACAGTCATTGGACAGGAGTCCATTTTCACTGGAGTAAGATGACTTGCAGAAAGCATGACGCTTTAAAAAAGGAAGAATATAGACAATGAGAGAACTAACAGGAATAAGCCATAAAAATGTATTTGACATTTAGGGATTAGAAATGCTGGAAGATCTGTAATGTTTGTATTTGATTTAATACTACTTACAACTGTGCAGTAAATCTCTTGTTACTCTTTAACATTGTGATATAATTTTAATGGGATGTGGTGCTCCTGATCTCACTGAATACACACAGTAAAACTCCTTCCTAATTAATTACTTTACAACTGATCCTAATTTTAGTACACAGCATATCAAAATGTGGCTCAGGATTTTCTGAAGTGTATGAGTTGTACTTACAGCTCTGTCAGGACAGAGCGGAGTGCATGCCTCAATTACGATTCTAGAGCCCATTGGGCAACGAGTCTCCACAAGGGCAAACTCAGCATAGTAGTTCATTCCAGATGTCATTATATACTACAAGAAAAGAAGGTGTAAGGTTAAACAATGACTGATCTTATGAGTTCACAAAGACAGGGAGGAAGAAAAGGATCCTCTGTACCCCAGATGATATCCGTCCCACTTCCTTCAAGACGTAGTAGTGCTGGTTACTGGTGTTCTTGTTGAATTCTGTTGTTGCTTCATGAACAGACTTGAGACCTTCAGAGTCGTTGAGAGGCAGCAGCACGGGACAGTCAGGGCAGATGCGTACCATCTCCGAGTTAGTATTTACTGCAAATGCAAAGAATTGTAGTGAGTGTACGTTCAGAGGGTTCCAAAAATCACTGAGGCTCTTTAGCATTTTCTTTCAAATATTCTCCCTTGCAATCTTTCACAAGATAATGAACTTCTCCCCATGTTTACTTCTTAAAGACTCCTCTTCACTAGGATGCTTGTTTGCAATCATTTTGCATTTGTGAGTTTCTTCATTGGAATTTTTTTAGTGTTACACACTTTGGAAGTATTTTGTCACCCTTGTCCCAACTTTTTGTGAGACATGTTAAATGCTTTAAATTCTAAAATAAGCATTTTTTTGTACTAAACATAATGCCACAGTTTTAATATTTGATATTAGTGTGCTGCTTTTACAAATTCTGTTTTTATCTGCAGTCAAATTTGCAGACAAATTATGAAAAACAGGGAATTTTTTTTTCTTTCTTTTTTTTTACTGATACCTGCTTTAAGGATTAAACCATCTATTATGGGTCCTTACAGTGAGTCTCTTTGGCCACATCAAATGTGTTTTTGAACAGGCAGACCAACAGCTTTGGAGTAACAAGTAATCAAAAATGATTGTAGATGCCTTGATCGTATCTACAGTAGCATCTTCTCAGTGAAATGGTGAACAGCTATGATGCAGAGAGAGCCCACCTTGTCGTGTGTCACATTCATATTTGGTTATGGTGGCATCACCATCTTTTATAGTCATCAACACAGTGCAGTTGGCCTTCACTGCCTTCAGAGAAACACAGAGAATGCAGTTTTATTTCATAACATCACTGAAGTAACTTTGCATAATTTGGCCAGATTAGCACGTCCACCTTCTGACCAGAGGTGAATGTTACATGAAGTCAGTGCGGGCAATGGATTAAGCAAACAGCTGCTTTGCATTTACCCGCTGTGTCTCTCTACGTAGTTCACAGTCCTCAAAGGGTTTCGGGTTGGTAGTGTGGCATTTTGTCTCCCGAAGATCCAGCTGCAACTTTACATTACATCCACCATCAACCTGGAAAGAGCAGAGAGTAAGACTGTCATTCATATTTACTGATGCAGTTTCCTATATCACCACAGTAACGCCATGACAGACATTAAGGATTTTTTGTCATGAAAAGCTGATGTAATGGAAAACTATAATAAACATTAATGATAATTTTAAAAAAGAAAAACATTTCAAAAGAATTGTGGACTTGGATTTGTCACTCACAGTAGCGGTTTTAGATACGGGCGACACGGGCAGTTGCCCGGGGCGGCATCGTGGTGGGGGGCGGCATCACGGGCATCGGCAAAATAAATAAATAAATAAATTGCTCGTACTCATGCTGCCCCGACATCAGCCAGCGCATATTGGGAATGGCACAGGCACCAATCGGTTTTCTACCGCCTATTTGCTGGGAGTAAGGGCGCCCTCCCTGCTGCTTGCGGCACAGGGAGGAGAGGGCGGGGCGGCGGGGGATTCTCTGGCTGGCCGGAGCAGCATCTAATAACCAACTCGCAAAATAAAAAAAAAATTAAAACAAACCAACAACACGAAAACACCAAACATTATGATACCGACTTATAATTTGCACTGATGTTTTTTCGAAATTCTATACGCGAAAAGTGAGCGCGAGAGCCCTCGGTGCGCCTGCTCGCTGCTGAAGTCAAAGTAAACTTTATTGTCATCTCCGCTACATACAGTCCAGTATAGAGAGAGACGAGACGACGAGGCTCCAGTTACAGCAGTGCAAGTAAACAAACAACAAATATAAGAAGAGTAAGAAAATAAATATACACTTTAGGACTCGGGGTAAAGGGATCAATAGCAATTTAAAATGTATATATTTTGTTGATTTAAAGTCTCACACACAACCCGTTTTTTTTTTTTTTTAAAAAAGAGAGAAAAGAAGAGGAAAGGGTGGGGATGGAGCCTGCCTATTTGCCTGACACGCTGTCAACTGTACGCAATAATCCCAGAGGTGGAATTGCTTGCTTGTTTATTAAAGTGCTTGAAAAGTTTACAGAGCAAGGTGATCGGCTCGCGATTCAAATTCTTAAAACATCACAGGCTCTAATGCAACAAGGGGAAACTCGTTGTGCTGCGGTCAACAAAAACTACGGCTGCCAGCCCTGCTCTCTGTCAAAATCAAACCAGTTAAAGGCAGACTGACAACGCCCTCTTAATGTCACTGCTAGCACCCACGTGACTCCACATCACCATAGCAGCAAAACAAATGCAAACCCAGTGATCATTAAAATTCAATACATTTAATTATGACTCCTAGAAGGAGAAGCGAGCAAAAGACACAGGTAAGCAGATGTGTCATTGGATAATGGCAGGTCATGTATCCTAAAACATTAAGAATCAGAATGCTTTATTAATCCCTAAGGAGATTATGTGGGTTACAGTTGCTCCAAGAAGAAATGGTAAAAAATGGTAAAAAATAGTAACAGTAACAGACTAAACTCCAAAAAAATATATACAATAATATAATATTAATTAGTCAGTGTCAATTATTGATTGGTCCTGTTCTCATTGTATGACGAATTATGATGTTTAGTAGCCGTTTGCACACTATGTATACTGTCTCTCTCTTCATATGTGTGTATGTGGTTGTGTGTGTGTGTGTGTGTGTGTTGGGGGGGGGGGGGCGCCAGAGGGAGTGTTCGCCCAGGGCGCCAAACACGCTAGGACCGCCACTGGTCACTCACCATGCTTTTATAGAACTGCTACTGCTACTGTACCGGCCTGCTTCAAATCCACCTCCATCGCCCCGATACCCAAAAACTCCAACCCATCTAGCCTCAATGACTACCGCCCAGTAGCACTAAGTGCTTAGAGCAGCTGGTCCTAGCACACTTCAAATCCTGTCCACCCCTCACAACTCATCAGGAAACTGACAGACCTGGGCATCAGTTCCCTCATCTGCAAATAGTTACTGGACTTCCCGACCAACCGCCCCCAACATGTCCGGCTGGATAACCGCTGCTCATCTACAATCACAATGAACACCGGTGTACCACAAGGCTGTGTGATGAGCCCTTTCCTCTACTCCCTCTTCACCCATGACTGCAGACCTGCTGATGGTTCCAACACCATCATTAAGTTTGCAGATGACACCACGGTGATTGGCCTCATCAGTGACAACGATGAGGCCGCCTACAGGGAGGAGGTGGATCGTCTGGCTGAGTGGTGTGACAAACAACCTGCTGCTTAACACTGAGAAGACTAAGGAGCTCATCGTGGACTACAGGAGGAATGCTGACCCACATCCACCCATCCACATTAAAGGGTCGGCTGTGGAGCGTGTGAACAGCTTCAAGTTCCTGGGAGTCCACATCTCCGAGGATCTCACCTGGACGACCAACTGCTCCAAGCTGGTCAAGAAGGCTCACCAGCGCCTCTTCTTCTTGAGGACTCTGAGGAAGAACCACCTGTCCTCAGACATCCTGGTGAACTTCTACCGCTGCACCATCAAGAGCATCCTGACCAACTGTATAACAGTCTGGTACGGGAACTGCTCTGCCTCGGACCGGAAGGCATTGCAGACGGTCGTGAAAACTGCCCAGCGCATTGCCGGAGCACCACTTCCTGCCATAAAGGACATCTACAGGAAGCGGTGTCTGAAAAGGGCTGGGAAAATCATCAAAGACCCCAGTCACCCATCACATGGACTCTTCACCCTCCTGCCCTCTGGGAGGCGCTACAGGAGCCTCCGGACTAAGACCACCAGGTACCGGAACAGCTTCTTCCCCACAGCTGTCAGACTCCTGAACTCTGCCTCCTGACATCTGACCCACGTTAAACTCATGGACTGAACATACACACACCCACAACCACCTACACACACACACACAATGGACAACTGTACCCTCAAACACACAATAATAACATGGACTGAACCACCACTCACAACCACTAGCACTTTATATAGCCTCTGTAGAAATTATCCACATATCTCACTTATCTTAACTGCACTACTGTATAGTTCTGTGTAAATAATCATTCTGTACATACAATAATTTTTAATCCTACAACTGTTTATAACTTGCATAGTTCACATTTCTGTAAAACGGTATATCTCATATTTCTGTATAGTTTTTTATTTCATATTCTGTATAGTTTTTTATATTTATATCCTGTTCATAGCCTGTACATAGCTTGTACTCACTACAGCCTGTACATACTTATAGTTATAGCATATTCATAACATACTTCATACCGTGTACATTATAACATACCATAATAGACCCATTTCTGTAATATGCTTACATATCTATATTATTGCTAATATATATTGTAATATATCTATATCATGGCTAAAGCACTTCTGGATGGATGCAAACTGTATTTCGTTGCCCTGTACCTGTGACATGTGCAATGACAATAAAGTTGAATTCTATTCTATTCTATTCTATTTTTCTACTCTCTTCTATTGTTTAAGTTTTGTCCAGTTTGTTTGTCTCTTTGCTCCTCTTGCCAAAGTGGAAATACTCACAATTCCCAAATCTCAAATGTGAACAGTAAATGTGCACATTTACTGCTACTATCATACCTGTTCCACACTGTTTCCTTGAACTTCATGCAGTCTGAATTTGTAGCCATGGTCGTGATACTCATTGATGTGATGCACTGCCTTGTCTGCTGCCGCCGGACCGTTACCTTCACTGCATGTTAGTGGCGCCAAACCTGGGGCAGCGCTGCAAAGCAGGACTGCTGCCGAAAGAAGTGTCAGGACTCGTAACGTCCTCATGGTACAGAGGAGAAGACTGGAGCAGGCCACTATTACGGGGCTGTTATATAGAGTGGATTGGTTAACATATGTCAGTGGGTTAGACAGACAGTGACAAACAAGATAGGAAATAAATGATAAATAAATAGAATCGACCAGAAGACAAACATGAACTTTAATCAGAGGAGCTCAGCATATTTTGAAATGTTTACTGAACCAGTCAGTTTCATCACACTTCTTACACAGTCAATATTTAAACTGAAGGAAATGTCATTGTACGATTTTTAGCAGCTGCAGATCTTACATTTTGTTTTTTCCTCATCATTACAATCAGAATGTTTGGAAAGATTTCAGATTTGGCCCAACTTTGTTCATTTGATTTGTATTTGGGGTTTCCACACCCTTAAAAGTTCGTAATAAATCTTTTTTGTTTCTTCTCTTTTCTTTTTGTTATTTATTTTGGTTGTAAGAGGTTAAGCATATTTTTATCATTTCATTCAAATGCCAGAACACTGAGAGAGTTATTTGTTATTTTACACACCCATTGACCCCGGAGAATTCTCTAGATCAAAATAGCTTCAGACAAACTTTTACCCAGCAATGCTACAGCGTACAGAGGCTCAAATGCCTGTGTCTCTATGTCGTGTCTCATAATGACGTGAAGAAATTTTTTAAAAATGATTTAATATGAAGGCAATAGGCAGCGTGTTACAGGCATAGCCCTAAAGAATGTAGCCTCATGGGCAGTGTAGTCCGTGCTGCAGGGAGAATGGACTGCCATACCCGTTACGTGTTGTCACGTGTTCAGAATATTGAGGATGAGAACAAAAACAACCATGGTCCAGAAGAGTTGGTCAAACAACAATTTTAATGAAACACACGCAGCGTGGGGAGATGAACACTGCACACACCAGCTGTAGATCTCTGTCAGAAATACACTTCAGATTTCTTTTATATCATCAGGGTATTATAACGCCCCCTCTTGCATTTACAAGTACATAATTTGCATCTTAAGAACATTATTTGCCTATTTTACAGACAATGATCAATTTTAAGAGATAAATCCAGACACAGAAGTTCCCCTTTCTGGCATCCTTTTCCAAATATGGTGATGATCTCCGGCCTTTGTGGTCCCCATGGACTGGACATCTTCTTCTGTCACCTGTTGTCAAGCAAACTCTAGTGCAACATGTTGCTGAATACATTCAGGCCTTTGCTCAGGCCTGTTTCTAGGTTATAGGTGGTATATATGCGTTTTGTAAGCATGTGTGCGATCTTTCTTTAGCTCTAAGCCACTTATCCAATAGATCGTCCAGACATCGCGCCGAACGAAGCTTCTGACCTTTAATTACTTGGCTGAGCTTCAACTCTTTTATAAGTACAGAACTGCAATGTGTATAAAGATATAAAAATATAAAAATGGTTATAACTGCATCTGTAATAAAGGTTAATATGGTGTCAGTATGTTTAAACGTCTTAATGCCATCTTAAAGCTATATGTGATATTATTAATGCAATGTTAATGCTGTCGATTATATTGCAGCAGTAAAATAAGTTCTTTAATTCCACAGTGTCTGTGAGCCAGGGAGGGAGAAAAAGGAGAGTGGAAAAGTACGAGTTGTCATCAAGCAGAAACGGGAGCTGGAAGCATGTAAATATAATAATAACCACTGCAGCCAAAAAGAGTGCCTGACGAGCCCAGTTGTAAGTAAGCTATTAAGACTCGACTGTACACTTTTTTCGTGTTTTCCTCCGAAACAATAAGTTCCGTTGGAGCAGCCTTTCAACGCCTCTCTCTGTCTCTCACTAGCAAAGTTGAGCCAGACAACAAAGTAAAGCTAGTTTTCGGCTACGAGCCCGACACGGAACCCGACGTATTAGCCAGAGGTCCCTTTAATGCGGTTTGGAGCCGCGGACCTGTTTTATATATGCGTGGAATAGTTTTCTATATGAGATCGCTACAAAAAGTGCAGCCTTACCTAATGTCCACCCTACTGTTTCTCATTTTATATTAAGATTTAAAAATCTAGTTGGTATTGGTATGGCGAATAACCTTGAGTAATAGTAATAAATCACACAGCAATAGTACATTCATATCATTGTAAAAAGCATGATAATATATTAAGTAATCCAAAGTATTTAGAATATGTTACTCTCATTGAGTAACGTAACGGAATTTGTTACAAAATACATTTTGGGGCATGTATTCTGTAATCTGTAGTGGAATACATTTTAAAAGTAACCTTCCCAACACTGCCCTTAGTTATGCTGCAATAGGTGTAGACTGCTGGGGGATTCCCATGATGCATTGAGTATTTCTTCTTCAGTTACCTTTCTCACTCACTATGTGTTAATAGACCTCTCTGCACGGAATCATATTAGTTATTAATCTCTGGCTTTCTTCCACAGCATGTATTCTATCCCGTCTTCCTTCTCTCACCCCAACCTGTCGCCCCTCCTTGAGCCTGGTTCCGCCGGAGGTCTCTTCCTGTTAAAAGGGAGTTTTTCCTCCCCACTGTCGCCAAAGTGCTTGCTCAGAGGGGGTCATATTGTGGAGGTAAGCATGGACGACACAGAGCTCTCAGTTCTCACTCCTTCTTTATTCCTCTCCAACAACAACTGCACATATCGCGCCACAAAACACAGGAACACACTTCCTACTCACTGGGTGTGAGTGGAGCCCTCTAGTGGTCCACCACACATGCTCCCCCCCGAACACCCAGCAGAACTAGTCCAGGACCCGGGTTTAAGCAAACGGCCAGAACGGCTGAACCGGGGTGGGGTGGGGAACTGACAGAGGGAAACCCAGCCCGGGAGCGAGGCTGGCACTGGCGGTCAGAAATCAAATCAGCTCAATAAGACGGGGGGGGGGGGTATCGGCTGTTTTTTATATATATTAGGATGCAGTGCATGGAGAAACACTGATGTCACACTTATTGTAAAATATTATATTGTAAATGAGTTTCCAGTGTTGTGAAAGTTTCCAAACCACCATAATTCCTGGATGATGGAATTTCTTGTGCACTCCAAAGAGGCCACAGGTTTTACTTCTAGGACTTTAATGAATTTTTTGTTTAGCAATCAGCAGTAAAAGGAAAATGCACAGGCTTCTGTCACGTAACAGTCACATATTGTTGCCTTTATTGTATACAGTGTTCAATTATCAAAAAGCCAAATGTGAGCAATGGCAAACCCTGAAAATGTAAACTGTAATTTTAATTCTGGAGTCACTTCAATGCTCTAAGTGCATCTATAAACAATTAAATACAACATGCAGTGTCGGCACCTTTACGCGCTGTGCTCTGCATATGCTCAGCCCTCAGTGACCCTAAAAACTTCCACTCTGGAGTAATCCCACTTACAGCTGATCATGGAATATCTAGGAAGTGAAGCAGTCGGTGAAAACAAATGATCAACTGATTGTTTAAATGATATTTATTTCACAATTAGCATAATTGACTAATTTCAGCCTCTTACTTTTGAAGATTTTCTGGCCCTTATGAGCCATTACATTTTTTTTATTACTGGAAAGACGGGCGGTGATGTATGTTTCCTGACATTTTATAAACTGTTTAGTCAAGACTGACTCAGGAAGAATGGAAGTGGTTTATTGCATTCCTGCTCTAATCAATGCCAACAAGAAAATGAACACCAAATACAGAAATAAATAATATGTTGCTGAAGGCTGGTAGGCTGCCTAACATCGGCATTCAGTAGCTTGCTTCCATGCTGTTATTGTGCATCTTTCTGGATAAATTAGCAGGAGACAGCTTCTGAGCTTTGCTGGATAAGCAAAGGATGCTCGGCAGGGCTGTGAAGGTCTGTGCAAACGGTTAACAAATCCGTGGTAGGAGAAGCTGAAAGAGACACCTGTGATGCACCGGGATGTTGCTTTGAATCCAGAACATCTTAAAGCTCAGTCATGTTATTTCAATCCATGGTTGGAAGCAGATAAATCTGTAAGGAGAGCTCAGAATATTTTATGGAAAAAAATTCTGGATTGATCCAAGAAAACCTTAGAATGTGGGACAGGTTTGGTATGTGATATATTTTATACTTTAACATAGCTGCTAACATGCTCTCTCTCTACACACACACACACACACACACACACACACACACACACACATATGTATGTATATGTATGTATGTATACATATATATATATATATATGATTACAAAATGCTATGGCCTGCTAAGGACATGCTCACTCTGCAGCAATACAAAGCTTAGATTCTATCAGATTACATGCCTCCCGGAAGGCTTAATGGATTAGTCGACAACAGGAAATTATGCCTTTTTTTTTTCATGTCATCTTGCAAGTAAGTCATCAAGCAAATAAGCAACAATATTCAGGTACACGATGCATTCAAAGTAGCTTCAATGTGATGCCTTTTTTGCTGAAAGGTGTACGAAACAGAGAGATTAATAGGTTAGGGAAGCATGACAGGTGGCTCTCCTCACCTGGCTAGGACACAGTTGTGCTGAAAACATAATCCGTTCTGATTTTTGATTTTTTTTTAGACCCAAGTCCATTTGGCACCAAATACAGAAAAAGGAAACCATCACCCTCAGTCCGAGTGGGTCATTTATCAGCAGAAGTTGGCTAATTCCCAAGCTGAAGAAGCACTTGCAAACCAAACATCTCTTCTGAGAGAAGCCTGGCCTACATCCAGGTAGCAGTACCATAGCTAAAAGTCAACTTTGTTTCGGAAGGTTCTTAAATGAGTGAAGACACCCTAGAGTATCTGTATGTCAGTCATAATCAAAGCTAGTCAAACCATCGAAATATTAATGAAACACACTTGAATCCTTCGTTTATTCCATTCAACTGAAGAAATGCAATACCATCTGGAAATCAATCATCTTAATGACAATGGCCTCATTTTTCAGCATGACAACAATCCCAAAGACACAGCAAATGTAGGAAAAGCATACCTAGATAGAATAGAATGCCATTATTTAGAAAAACAAAATGTTTCAGTAACGACTGGACCTAAATATTACTGGAGCAGTTTGTTGTGTCTCCACATATTTTTATACACGTTACAGTAAATCACTGCACTAATTTTCAGTTTTTCTAGCAAAATATGAAAAGGAAGCGAGGCATCGATGAACGTTTTTTTTACACTGTTCTGTCTTTATGAAACCAGCCTTTGCTCGTTTAGAGCTGCCTGGGTCAAGTCCTTTAAGCATCACAATTTGGATTAGAGTCACTCAGATGCTCACCCTCGCCCATTTCTGCTGCTTCCTCCTCTTTTTGTGTTTTTTAAAAAATATGAGGCTAAGAAAATACCAGAAAAATACACTTCCCATAAAAATTTTCAGATAGCTCAAGAAGATCCGCGTAGACAGGTGGAGCATCAGGTGTTGTGTATGAGGCCCCTGGTTGAAAGTCACACAGCTGTATCCTTTCATTACTCCACATTAATAGTGTGGTTCTCATTTGCAGCTGGAGCTTCACGTCTAAGATGAACACAATCACACCATCTTATGGCTGTCTGGGAAAACTACACCCTGACACATTATTGTCAAAGAGACTGTCAGATAAACCCTCGACTAAGAGAGATTTATGACTTCTTTAACAGAAATGGACCCAAATGTATAAAGGCTCTCTCTCTGCAGACGCCTTTTGAAAAGAAAAAACATTCTTCACTATATCTGTGTACAAATCTGAAGGCCTAGATTCCACTTTTCATTGCAACATATAATCTTTAAACTATTGTCTCATATCCAAAATATTTTGCAATTATCCTAAGAATCTAAGACTTTCCAAAGTACTTTGTTTTTAAAATATCATTAAAGTGAAAAAAATTATTTGTTGTTGTTCCTCCAACTAAAAAAAAGGCTGTAAGAAGGGTAGATTTAAAATCTTACATTTGAGAAGCCAGAGCTATCTTTTTTGTATAGTAGCATTATAGTATGAAACATGCTATAATGTCCATAGCATGTGTGTGTGTGTGTGTGTGTCTTTCGTATCTTCACCAATACTGATCAACCTTTGGATACAGCACTGTAAGTACCACCACTAAATTTTAAAAAAGTCAAGAAAAGAATTTTTTAACATTATGAAATTCTATTAGTTCAACATTAACCAACGTATTTACTGGTGATTGGGTCAATTTATTTTTATTGCTCCAATTTTAAATGTTCTAGTTCAACTCAATTCAGTAGGTTTTGGCCAGCTAAAGTGCGGCAAATGTTTCCAACTTAATTCAACAGCGTTGAGCCAAATTCTTTGATAGTACTACGATGATATTAGAAATCAAGTTAGTCCAAAAATCCTGCTTAAATCTAATAGATAGCAATTTAATCACATGGAAATTCTTTCCACGATCATTTTAAGTTCATTCAAAGTTATTTTCTTGAGTGTTCAACAAAGTCTACAATGTAAAGATTTACTACATGAAATGAAACTAGTCATGCGCATAGCTACTGGCGCTGACCAATCGTACCACTCAGCCTCATAGTAGATACACCTGTGGTATCAATTTCAAAATTCTACATCATCTTGTTCTAAAGTTATCACATTTACAAGATTTTCAGACAACTTGACCTCTGACCACTGACCTTGAGCCAGAGTTCACTAAGATCTGATTCTTTGCATACACATTCATAAGGCTTGCAGAATGACTGTGCAACAGGGGGGAAGAACTCAGAGCTCCATAGTGTCTACACAAACATGCTGTAGTAAGCAACTACCTTGCACCCCGAATTCAGCTCTAATACATTAAAAATGAAAAAAATACTAATGACCAGAATGCACACACTCAACTTGTTACATATTTGACAACATAGAAAAACAAGACAAAAGTCTGAATTTTTTAATTTGATATTATTATTTTATTTGATATATATGATATTTTGTATATGATATATATTTAAAATAAAGCACCAAATCACAAATTTCCTCCCTGTTTGTACTGTAAGGTAAAAACCCTACAGTACTAAAGACAACCCCAACAATCAAATGATCCCCCTTTGAGCAAGCACGAGGCGACAGTGGGGAAGAAAAACTCCCTTCTGACAGGAAGAAACTTCCAACGGAACCAGGCTCAAGAAGGGGCAGCCATCCGCTGCGACTGGTTGGGGGTGATGGAAATGGATTTGGTGCTAAAATTCTGCTTCAAGATTTTAAAAGAAGCAGGGCAGCAGGGAAAAGCCAAAATCGTCATTTAATCATTGCTGCCTTTAAAGCAGCACCTAAAGGGTTTTACAAAAGCTTTTAACACTGCGGAAAAAAACCTGGAAATTTTGGACTTTTTTGGAGGACTGGGGATGACACCGAGCCCGATTTTCAAATGACTTATCACAGCATTGTCAAAAGATGAATCATTTAACATCGCAGCATTTAAGACATTTTCTGGGGAGCCAAACTCCTTGATGAGGGATTTGGCCATTTTCTTAATGAACTGATTTTTGTCATTTATCAGACTTGTGGCGGACTCTGTGCTGCTGAGTTCAGACTGTATCAACTCTATCAGATGGTTGATGAGAGTGTGTATTTCTTTTGAAGTACTTGCGGTTTTAGCCATAGACTGCATGGTCTTAAACTTACATTTTAAAAGAAGTCTCTTAAAGAGCGAAAAGGAGAGGTCAGTGGACATTTTCTTAACATCAGAAGATGACCCTGACACAGCACCCATCTCTAATATTTCAGAGGAATCTATGAGAGAGCCTGAAATGCTCGCAGAGCATTTTTCTGGAGAAACACTCTTAGGTTTTGCTATTGGAGGTGTCTCACTGGATGCCAGAGAGCGTTTTTCTGGAGAAACACTCTTAGGTTTTGCTATTGGAGGTTTCTCACTGGATGCCAGAGAGTGTTTTTCTGGAGAAACACTCTTAGGTTTTGCTGTTGGAGGTGAGTTGGTGGATGCCAGAGAGCGTTTTTCTGGAGAAACACTCTTAGGTTTTGCTGTTGGAGGTTTCTCACTGGATGCCAGAGAGCGTTTTTCTGGAGAAACACTCTTAGGTTTTGCTATTGGAGGTTTCTCACTGGATGCCAGAGAGTGTTTTTCTGGAGAAACACTCTTAGGTTTTGCTGTTGGAGGTGAGTTGGTGGATGCCAGAGAGCGTTTTTCTGGAGAAACACTCTTAGGTTTTGCTGTTGGAGGTTTCTCACTGGATGCCAAAGAGCGTTTTTCTGGAGAAACACTCTTAGGTTTTGCTTTTGGAGGTGTCTCACTGGATGCCAGAGAGCGTTTTTCTGGAGAAACACTCTTAGGTTTTGCTGTTGGAGGTGAGTCGGTGGATGCCAGAGAGTGTTTTTCTGGAGAAACACTCTTAGGTTTTGCTTTTGGAGGTGAGTCGATGGATGCCAGAGAGTGTTTTTCTGGAGAAACACTCTTAGGTTTTGCTGTTGGAGGTGAGTCGATGGATGCCAGAGAGTGTTTTTCTGGAGAAACACTCTTACGTTTTGCTGTTGGAGGTGAGTCAGTGGATGCCAGAGAGCATTTTTCTGGAGAAACACTCTTAGGTCTTGCTGTTGGAGGTGAGTCAGTGGATGCCAGAGAGCATTTTTCTGGAGAAACACTCTTAGGTTTTGCTGTTGGAGGTGAGTCGGTGGATGCCAGAGAGTGTTTTTCTGGAGAAACACTCTTAGGTTTTGCATTTGGAGGTGAGTCGATGGATGCCAGAGAGTGTTTTTCTGGAGAAACACTCTTAGGTTTTGCTGTTGGAGGTGAGTCGGTGGATGCCAGAGAGTGTTTTTCTGGAGAAACACTCTTAGGTTTTGCTGTTGGAGGTGAGTCGGTGGATGCCAGAGAGTGTTTTTCTGGAGAAACACTCTTAGGTTTTGCTGTTGGAGGTGAGTAGATGGATGCCAGAAAGTGTTTTTCTGGAGAAACACTCTTAGGTTTTGCTTTTGGAGGTGAGTCGATGGATGCCAGAGAGTGTTTTTCTGGAGAAACACTCTTAGGTTTTGCTGTTGGAGGTGAGTCGGTGGATGCCAGAGAGTGTTTTTCTGGAGAAACACTCTTAGGTTTTGCTGTTGGAGGTGAGTCGGTGGATGCCAGAGAGTGTTTTTCTGGAGAAACACTCTTAGGTTTTGCTGTTGGAGGTGAGTAGATGGATGCCAGAAAGTGTTTTTCTGGAGAAACACTCTTAGGTTTTGCTTTTGGAGGTGAGTCGATGGATGCCAGAGAGTGTTTTTCTGGAGAAACACTCTTAGGTTTTGCTGTTGGAGGTGAGTCGGTGGATGCCAGAGAGTGTTTTTCTGGAGAAACACTCTTAGGTTTTGCTGTTGGAGGTGAGTCGGTGGATGCCAGAGAGTGTTTTTCTGGAGAAACACTCTTAGGTTTTGCTGTTGGAGGTGAGTAGATGGATGCCAGAAAGTGTTTTTCTGGAGAAACACTCTTAGGTTTTGCTGTTGGAGGTGAGTAGATGGATGCCAGAAAGTGTTTTTCTGGAGAAACACTCTTAGGTTTTGCTTTTGGAGGTGAGTCGATGGATGCCAGAGAGTGTTTTTCTGGAGAAACACTCTTAGGTTTTGCTGTTGGAGGTGAGTAGATGGATGCCAGAGAGTGTTTTTCTGGAGAAACACTCTTAGGTTTTGCTTTTGGAGGTGAGTCGATGGATGCCAGAGAGTGTTTTTCTGGAGAAACACTCTTAGGTTTTGCTGTTGGAGGTGAGTCGGTGGATGCCAGAGAGTGTTTTTCTGGAGAAACACTCTTAGGTTTTGCTTTTGGAGGTGAGTAGATGGATGCCAGAGAGTGTTTTTCTGGAGAAACACTCTTAGGTTTTGCTGTTGTAGGTGAGTCGATGGATGCCAGAGAGTGTTTTTCTGGAGAAACACTCTTAGGTTTTGCTATTGGAGGTTTCTCACTGGATGCCAGAGAGTGTTTTTCTGGGGAAACACTCTTAGGTTTTGCTGTTGGAGGTGAGTCGATGGATGCCAGAGAGTGTTTTTCTGGAGAAACACTCTTAGGTTTTGGTATTGGAGGTTTCACACTCGCCAGAGAGCGTTTTCTCTCGGTTTCAATCATTCGATCATTTTCTCTCTTCTCCATCCAGAGTAAAAGCTTTAGCAAAAACTTTTCTACCGCGTCTTCTATGAGGACATAGAGGACTTCAGGGGAAAAGGGACGCTTTGAGCCATCTACTGTTTGTGGAGTCCTGGAGATGACTGTGTCTGAGAGGGATCTCCCGCTTAGAGCTACGGGGATTTGATGCACTCGACTCATCATAACCAGATCGAACATTTTAGCTGTTAACTCCCTAGAAAACGTTGTGATTTCCCCACTATTTTTAATGTTTTCCAATGTTTTTTCGAATATAGGGACTTCTTCTTTCTTTGTGAGTGTATCATATAATTGATTAACGTCTGATCTAATGGTGTCAAAGTCCACTGAAGAAGAACTTAGGTAACAAAGGGGAACCGTGTTCCGGGAAGGGGCTCGATCAGAGTTTGCACTCTGGGGACGAGGAGTTTCAGGTACTGACCCGGGCAGGATGAAAACTATGCTTTCATCAGAGGACACTGTTTCATACTTTGGGTATTTGCAAAGGTTATTTAGACAAACAAAATATTTCCTGTTTGTCTTTATTGTTTGTTTTAGCTCTTTTTTCATTGTTTCAAACTGTCTTTTTGCAAACATGGAAAAGTGGTGTTTGCGTGCTTTTAGCCCAGTGCTTGAGGTGGATGGCATACATCTGGAGAAGAAGTCTCCTAAATGAAATAATCCTGAATCAGAGGCAGGTTTGTCTGAGCTATATTTCTCAAAGGGCTCTACGCTACTCGAATCCATTTCACCAAGTATCTCACTGACAATGTCTGCTACAGCCCCTTCTACAGGGGTTCGAGCTTGGATACTCTCGGTTTCAGCGGTTGGATTTATTTCACCTTCTTTTGTTAGACCTGATCCTTCTGGAAGCTCAATTTCTTCCCCCTCCTGATCTGAATTTTCATCCTCTATCATTTCTTCATTGAAGCTCCATGAGCGAGAGAGATTAAGAGAAATCTCAGCGATTGGTGTTTGCACTGAGATGTTTGCATCCATTTGGTCTGTATCAGAATCAAATGAACTGGTATCAGACCCACTTGTCGGGCACAGGAAGCGCAGCTTACCTACAAGCCTTTTAAGGCATGAGGCAGCGTGACGAACCATGCAGTGTAGTTTTTTAATATTACTAAATGTGCCGCTAACATAAACGGTGGGGTCTTCTGGGATATCGGGGCATTGTGCGAGCAGTGCAACTATTGAGCTGATCTTTTCGGAGATCTCTTCCTCAACCATGCGTGTCAGCTTTTCAGCGCACTTACATCGCTGTTTCGGGACATTAAGAGCGCTGGCGAAGCCCGCTGAGATCGAGTCTCCGAGGGACGGCCTTATTTTCCCCTCATCTAAAAGCGCCGGACATTCTTTCACGATGCGATCCTGAATATTAGGAAGGGCTATTTTTAGGATGCTGGCAGAGGCAGTCTGAATGATTTCAGAAATCATGTCAGCAAGAATGCCTTGTATGTTGGTGTTGCATGTGCCATTTTGTATAAAGCGCCACTCAAAATCCGAGAGCTTTTCGAAGTACTTATCGATTGGTGGCAAAATCTGGTCTGGCGTGACCACGATTGAATTTTCATTTTCCTTTAGCATCGCCATTGTAGAGTCACAAATGTTATTTTCGTCACGAGCTACACATAGCTTTCTTTTGAAAGTTTCAACGATATCTTCATAATGTTTTGGGTGGTTTAAATACAAGGATGTCAGGATAACTACTGCATGTGTCCATCTTTTGCAGAGCGATTTGAAAATCTGCTTGCTGAGTTTCTTAAATTTCTCAAGGGGGATTTTGTTGTATTCGGCCCTGAGTTCAGCCCAGACTTTCACAGTAAGCCGGGTGGAGATGGCGTCAGAACTTTTCGTACTGATGACTACGCCTGCATGTTTTACAACCTCCAAAAGCAGTTCTTTCACGCAGTTTTCCACTGAAAATCGGTGTGTTTCTTTCTTTTGATATAATTCCAGTTGAACGATATCTGTTACTGCCAACAAGTGTTCTTGGAATACTGAAGTAGTTACACTATTAAGTATTAGATCGTCTAACTCCAATAAATCCATTGAATGCTCATCCCCAGTGATAATTAATTTCTCTGAAATATCAGTGAAAATGGCGTTGGCGATGCTGTCAAAATATTTTTGCACTTCTGGGCCTAAATGCAAATGCATGTCCTGGATTTCAGTCAAGATTCGAGCCAACAAATGTTTCTGGAGAGAAGGAGAAGGTGAGAACTCTGAAAGTTTACCCAGCTTTGAAAGCACAGCCTGAATTAGTTTGCTCAGCCATTTTTCAAAGTCTGAGTTGCTTTTGGGTGGCTCACAGGCTACTCCTTGTGACACTTCACACAGCTGCAATGTGTCCAGTACAAAATCTAAAAGCAGCTCTGCAGTAAAGCTATCTGGATAGCCTAATAAAAGCCTGTCCCACTGCTCTGATGTAATGTTTAAGTTATCCAAGAGGAAATTCAGAGCCTGTACTGTGGAATCATCCGGATTGCTCAGAGCTGTGTTATTATTTATCACAGTTTTGCTAGTGGTGGTGTGGACAGACGAGTCTTCATGCACGGGGTAATTCTGGGAAGACCTGAGTGGTACTCCTTGTGACACTTGACACAGCTGCAATGTGTCCTTTACAAAACCTAAAAGCAGCTCTACAGTAAAGATATCTGGATCGGCTAATGAAAGCCTGTCCCACTGCTCTGATGTAATTTTACTGAAGAAGCTATCCAAGAGGGAATTCAGAGCCTGTACTGTGGAATTAGCCGGATTGCTCAGAGCTGTGTTATCATTTATCATTGTTAATTTTATGTCTAAAATGTTATTTTGTGTTAAAGTTACTGTTTGAACGTTTAGAAGCACTTCTAATGTCCTGATGCATAAATGCGTTTCAACTGAACATAGGAGGAGATCTAGTATATATATGGCGAGACTTGACTCTATATGAGGACTAACGCTTTTGTGATGTTTCATTCCTTTGAAGTTTGGCGTTAGCCCCGCCCAACATGACGGGAGGGGAGGGGGGCACAAAGCTGTTGCCTAGCAACTGCCAAACGCACCTCTCACAGCTGCACAGTAAATATGGCTGTGTTAAATCAGCACTTACAGTTAAATTTGACACTGTGGCCGTCCGCTCCTGATCCAGCAGGTAAATGGCTCCCACTGACGCTACCGGCTGCGTGTCACATGTCACTCGATCGCGCTGAGAAAAAGTTCTGTTTTTGTACAGCGTGTATCCTGCTACAGCGCGTGTGTGGGCTCTACCACAAAAATATGTGTTTTGCACACAGATGACAGATTAGACAGTCCACAGGGGCCTCACATTTATTTTATGAACAAGGTTTTCATTCTAACCACTTTGATTTTAATTTTGCATAAATAAATCTAAATAAGAGTTTTAATTTTAATGCACAATTTGAACAAAAACAACAGAAACTAACACAAACACCACTTAACAACAAAAAGCTGGCACAATAAAAGGTAATGGACAAACGTCGGTTCATTTCCGACTATCTGATTCTTTCAAACTGACTCAGTTTGAGTCTAAAATGCTTCCATGCTGTCCAGCTTTGCTCGCTGCTCCTCCTGACGCTCCCACAGATCACAGAAAGGAGGTTTTACACTCATTCTTACACAGGTTGTTTATCCAAATGAGACAATGGAAACTACTAGTTGGGATGTTTTGTTTTGAAGACATATGAAATACAAGTAACTGATGGTAGCAGAACTCTGCAGTGCAAAATCCACTCAGTGCACTAATGGCTGCAGCATTAATGAACTTATATGGTTGTTCCACATTTAGGGGAAGATTGTTGTTTTGGTGCTGACTGGAGGAACCATTTAGCAACAAACTTAGCAGAAAACATATTTCCTGTGAGACAGGGGTATACGCATGTGCATCATCTGTAATAATTAATAATAAGAAAAGGCCATGTTTGTTTGTCACCAACGTTGTTGAAATAGGAGCTTTAATCTCACGGGGACTACAGTGAACTGAGGAGGCACAACAGCAGCTGATCTGACAGGAGCATCCAGCCAATAGATGAGGAACAAGTACTGCTAAATGTTTCTTTGCACTTTTTTTACTCGGTGTTTTATTTTTGAAGTGCAGACTTTCAACTTTAACTGTTCAGGACCTGCAGACATTTAGAGGATTATGTATAAAAAAGTCTGTAATTCCTAAACATTTAAAGCTGAAATTCTGCACTGCACATCTTAATTAATCAAACCAAATTATTTATGGACCTGTGTACATGTGCACACACAGTCTGATGGATGAGTGAAGTTGAACTCATACCAAAGCGACACTACCTCGTGCTGCGCATGATCCAGGATAAGTTATTTGTCTCCATAAATTTGTGTCTGTTCTGGAAAAACAGAATCTACAGAAGAACGTGTAGAATTCATGGCGTTGCAGTGCAGTTCTCAGCTATGAACACAGAGGGGCAGTGATGTCATTTTTTTTTCATCAGTGGCTGATCTGTTCAGAGCAAGAGCCCCCAAAAATGAGATTTGCTGCTAAGATTTCTTCCCTAATACACAAATAAAGGTCAAAGCAGAGAAACGGGAATAAAGGGAAAAGGACAAATACTCAGGCTGCACAGGCGGCTGCTGAACACATCAGCTGGGAGCTCTGTGGGAAAACAATGGGAGTATGTTAAGCGCAAGTTTGTGCTTTCCTTTTTCTTTTCCTCAAGAATCCCACCAGGTTATCATGTGTTGAGTGTAGGAAAGCATGGTTTTCTTAAATTCCTGATTGCTCTAAATCTGAAAACCCATATTCACTAATAATTTCTACATCTGTGCAGGGAGTATGAACGTGGCAGAGCCCAGTGTCTGTCAGGAGTTTGATGGCAGATGTGCTTCCAGTTCCTGTGAATTGCAAACAGGAGGCTCCTCTGAGCCTGAAGCGTCCTCGCTTCAGGCTGTTGGAGGTGTGTGTTTGTCAGCTAAACACAGTTTTCTGCTGAGAAACACGCAGACAGGCCTTCCTGTGATGCCTGAATAAATGAGGACAAAAGCTGATTAATCCTCTGAAGCTCTTTTGTCTGTCGGTATGAATGAACATCATCGCAGCTGTCTCTCACAAATGCTGCTTTATATTCAGAAAACAGAAAAGATATATATATATAGTTGTTCACAAAGCTGCAGATTTCAAAACTTAAAAAAGACTCGAATGTTTGCAGATCTGATAGTTTGACCTTGTTGAGGTCAGAACGGCCCGACGTCTTCAAGCTCGTCACATCTCTGAATGCACAACGCGTTGAGCCTTGAAGCTGGCAGATTACAGCAGCACAAGAGCTACCGCATATTAGTTTCAGTGCATCATGTTTTTATTTCATGACTTAGTAGTGTTTCTCTTTTTTGGGATGCAGGTGTAAATCTGTGGGGCAACAAAGCTAGTTTGTTAAACATAATGTAATGCTAATTTGGGTGCCTTTAAAAAAATATGCAAAAACGAAGAAAAAATGGGTTTTTGATCGAGGCACTGAATGCGTGTGATAATAATGTAACAGTAATTTGATTCTGTTTGCTTGCTTTGTGTTCAGAGTTTCCTCAGAGTACAAAGCCATCTATAGCTTCAGCTTACTTCTCTGCATAAAACAGAAGTTTCAGGATCTAATAAGCTGCCACGGCAGAAAGATCACAATGGAAATGGACTTAAAATCATCAAGTCATGTCTTCAGCTCTTGTACAAAACTGTTACTGTTGCATTAAATACATTTGTTTTAATGAGTGATTCTTATGGTTAATTCTAGTGATCAGAGATGTAATATTGTATTTGAAATAAAATTGTTCTGTTTTTCTTATGTTTCGGCCCCTAACTGTGTTTTACTGTATACAGTGTACTCTTGAATAAACAACTTTTCCAGTCTCACTTCATTTCTGGATATCTTAAAATTGATCCAGTGTCGCATTTAGTACAAAATGTGAACCATACACCAACCATTGTACATATAGATTTGCATTTGATACCTTTGCCCACAGCTGAGTGCATCATTGCTGCTGCCAGCATCATGATGTAATTAAATAGATGCCAAATCAAACCAAACTTCAGAACTGCTGTTCTGAGTCTGCTGAATCTCAGAAATAACAATCACAGTGCTTACTCCAGTTTCAAGTAATCAACACCTAGATGGTTTATTTTGTATGCACTATATTTTGGCACATTGTACGCAAAACAACCATGTTCTTTATTTGGCAATGCTCGGCTAATTCTGGATTAGTTGTGTGTGCGGTGAGGAAGAGGCCAGGGGCAAATAGGGTGGAGAGCTGGGTCAGGATTGACTAGGAATCTGTGACATGGATGAAAGCGCCGTAGGGGATGAAATGACCCTTTACCCTTGCCACCAGGAGGAGGAGGGCCATGACCATGTTCATGATCATGTGGAGGGGGGCCATGACCATGGTCGTGAGCATGTGGAGGGGGGCCACCATGACTATGAGGAGGGCGTCCTCCTTTGCCAGCATGGGGAGGAGGGCCATGACCATGGTCGTGAGCATGTGGAGGGGGGCCATGACCATGGTCGTGAGCATGTGGAGGGGGGCCACCATGACTATGAGGAGGGCGTCCTCCTTTGCCACCAGGAGGAGGAGGGCCATGACCATGTTCATGATCGTGTGGAGGGTGTCGTCCTTTGCCACCAGGAGGAGGAGGGCCATGACCATGGTCGTGAGCATGTGGAGGGCGTCCTCCACTTCCATTATGATGGTGATGGTGACCATGACCATGTGGACGGTGTCTTCCATGATGTCTACAGTCAGGCTCCTTCTCACCAGGCCCAAGGGCAGTAGTGTTCTGTTAAGAACAAAGTCAACAAATGCAAGAGGTTTTTTTTTTTTTTTTTAAATAAGCTGCCATAAAAAAAGGAAATTTATTGCAAAACTGCTGTTGGACTCACCTCTGCAGGATAGAAATCACAGTCATTGGACAGGAGTCCATTTTCACTGGAGTAAGATGACTTGCAGAAAGCATGACGCTTTAAAAAAGGAAGAATATACACAATGAGCAAACTAACAGGAATAAGCCATAAAAACGTATTTGACATTTAGGGATTAGAAATGCTGGAAGATCTGTAATGTTTGTATTTGATTTAATACTACTTACAACTGTGCAGTAAATCTCTTGTTACTCTTTAACATTGTGATATAATTTTAATGGGATGTGGTACTCCTGATCTCACTGAATACACACAGTAAAACTCCTTCCTAATTAATTACTTTACAACTGATCCTAATTTTAGTACACAGCATATCAAAATGTGGCTCAGGATTTTCTGAAGTGTATCAGTTGTACTTACAGCTCTGTCAGGACAGAGCGGAGTGCATGCCTCAATTACGATTCTAGAGCCCACTGGGCAACGAGTCTCCACAAGGGCAAACTCAGCATAGTAGTTCATTCCAGATGTCATTATATACTACAAGAAAAGAAGGTGTAAGGTTAAACAATGACTGATCTTATGAGTTCACAAAGACAGGGAGGAAGAAAAGGATCCTCTGTACCCCAGATGATATCCGTCCCACTTCCTTCAAGATGTAGTAGTGCTGGTTACTGGTGTTCTTGTTGAATTCTGTTGTTGCTTCATGAACAGACTTGAGACCTTCAGAGTCGTTGAGAGGCAGCAGCACGGGACAGTCAGGGCAGATGCGTACCATCTCCGAGTTAGTATTTACTGCAAATGCAAAGAATTGTAGTGAGTGTACGTTCAGAGGGTTCCAAAAATCACTGAGGCTCTTTAGCATTTTCTTTCAAATATTCTCCCTTGCAATCTTTCACAAGATAATGAACTTCTCCCCATGTTTACTTCTTAAAGACTCCTCTTCACTAGGATGCTTGTTTGCAATCATTTTGCATTTGTGAGTTTCTTCATTGGATTTTTTTAGTGTTACACACTTTGGAAGTATTTTGTCACCCTTGTCCCAACTTTTTGTGAGACATGTTAAATGCTTTAAATTCTAAAATAAGCATTTTTTTGTACTAAACAAAATGCCACAGTTTTAATATTTGATATTAGTGTACTGCTTTTACAAATTCTGTTTTTATCTGCAGTCAAATTTGCAGACAAATTATGAAAAACAGGGAATTTTTTTTCTTTCTTTTTTTTTTTTTTACTGATACCTGCTTTAAGGATTAAACCATCTATTATGGGTCCTTATAGTGAGTCTGTCTTTGGCCACATCAAATGTGTTTTTGAACAGGCAGACCAACAGCTTTGGAGTAACAAGTAATCAAAAATGATTGTAGATGCCTTGATCGTATCTACAGTAGCATCTTCTCAGTGAAATGGTGAACAGCTATGATGCAGAGAGAGCCCACCTTGTCGTGTGTCACATTCATATTTGGTTATGGTGGCATCACCATCTTTTATAGTCATCAACACAGTGCAGTTGGCCTTCACTGCCTTCAGAGAAACACAGAGAATGCAGCTTTATTTCATAACATCACTGAAGTAACTTTGCATAATTTGGCCAGATTAGCACGTCCACCTTCTGACCAGAGGTGAATGTTACATGAAGTCTGTGTGGGCAATGGATTAAGCAAACAGCTGCTTCGCATTTACCCGCTCTGTCTCTTCACGTAGTTCACAGTCCTCAAAGGGTTTCGGGTTGGTAGTGTGGCATTTTGTCTCCCGAAGATCCAGCTGCAACTTTACATTACATCCACCATCAACCTGGAAAGAGCAGAGAGTAAGACTGTCATTCATATTTACTGATGCAGTTTCCTATATCACCACAGTAACGCCATGACAGACATTAAGGATTTTTTGTCATGAAAAGCTGATGTAATGGAAAACTACAATAAACATTAATGATAATTTTAAAAAAAGAAAAACATTTCAAAAGAATTGTGGACTTGGATTTGTCACTCACCATGCTTTTATAGAACTGCTACTGTTTTTTCTACTCTCTTCTATTGTTTAAGTTTTGTCCCATTTTTTTTATTATCTCTTTGCTCCTCTTATCAAAGTGGAAATACTCAGAATTCCCAAATCTCAAATGTGAACTGCAAATGTGCACATTTACTGCTACTATCATACCTGTTCCACACTGTTTCCTTGAACTTCATGCAGTCTGAATTTGTAGCCATGGTCGTGATACTCATTGATGTGATGCACTGCCTTGTCTGCTGCCGCCGGACCGTTACCTTCACTGCATGTTAGTGGCGCCAAACCTGGGGCAGCGCTGCAAAGCAGGACTGCTGCCGAAAGAAGTGTCAGGACTCGTAAAGTCCTCATGGTACAGAGGAGAAGACTGGAGCAGGCCACTATTACGGGGCTGTTATATAGAGTGGATTGGTTAACATATGTCAGTGGGTTAGACAGACAGTGACAAACAAGACAGGAAATAAATGATAAATAAATAGAATCGACCAGAAGACAAACATGAACTTTAATCAGAGGAGCTCAGCATATTTTGAAATGTTTACTGAACCAGTCAGTTTCATCACACTTCTTACACAGTCAATATTTAAACTGAAGGAAATGTCATTGTACGATTTTTAGCAGCTGCAGATCTTACATTTTGTTTTTTCCTCATCATTACAATCAGAATGTTTGGAAAGATTTCAGATTTGGCCCAACTTTGTTCATTTGATTTATATTTGGAATAAACCAGGGTAGCTGTTTAAACATGACTTCTATCCAAATTTTGGCACAAGAACATGGATCTTTATTCTTTTAAGGGGTTTCCACACCCTTAAAAATAATTAATACAACTGTTTTGTTTCTTCTCTTTTCTTTTTGGTTATTTATTTTGGTTGTAAAAGTTTAAGCATATTTTTATCACTTCATTCAAATGCCAGAACACTGAGAGAGTTATTTGTTATTTTACACCCATTGACCCCGGAGAATTCTCTAGATCAAAATAGCTTCAGACAAACTTTTACCCAGCAATGCTACAACGTTTTTTCATTATCAAGTATAGGTGGATTGTCTTAACCTCGAGGTGATAAAAAAACATCCATGGCCAGATTTATTGCTTAACTTACTAAGAATATTAAAAAAACAAAAAACTATTGTAATTTCCTAGAAAGGTGCAGTGTTTTAATCCTTGGAAAGGCATGCACACAGTTATTTTGGGTGTTCTTGATGAAGATACAAGAAAGTGAAAAGTATAGAAGCACTTTGCATTCTCAGTAGAAAAGCACCATTTAAGTGCCAGTCAGCATACTATTTACTGCAAACGTATTTGGACGACTTTCACATTTAGAATGCAGAATTTGATTATTAAAAAAACCATACAAAGAAATTTGCTAAAGTTTACAATAGGCAAGTTACTGCTATTTGCACCAACAGGCAAAGTGTTGATGTGTTGATTTACCACAGCACAAAAAGATTAACACATTTCTACTTAACATGGCTGATAATTCTTATCAGAACAAGCATAATCGTTAAAAGCGTACAAAATCTTTGAGTTGGCCCAGTTAGTTAGTATTAATGGAATTTTGAAACCCAATGTGACAAGCGAAGGAAGAAACTCAGGGACACGAGGGACAATATCAAAGACAATAGCAACCTGTTAATCACATGCAGGCTACTATGTTGCGTAATCCTTTTTGAATCTAAAGGGGACTATAACTTATCATAACTATATGGTGCTGTCTGACAGGACTCTTCTACAGCATGTCTTTTATCCTGTCTTCCTTCTCTCACTCCAACCGGTTGCAGCAGATGGCCCCGCCCCTCCCTGAGCCTGGTTCTGCTGTACACTGTAAAATCTAATTAGTTCCCAGAACTCAAAAAAATTATGGAAACTCGTTGCCTCAAAAAAATTGAGTAAAGCTTAGCTAAAAATGACTAAGTTAGGACAACTTATTTACTTTGAGTACTCTGTACAAGCTCATTTGTTCCCAGAACTCAAAAAAATTGGATCAAGTTTACGTAAGATGACCAAGTTAGGGCAGCTTACTCATTTTGAGTACACTGTACAGCCGTGTTAGTTCCCAGAACTCAAAAACATTATGGAAATTCGTTGCCTCAAAAAAACTAAGTAAAGCTTACTTAAGATGACTGTTAGGACAACTTATACATTGCAAGTCTGCAGTATTAACAATAACTTGATATTTCTGACTGTACAATACTAATTGTTTACCTACTGACAAACATGTTAAGTTCAACTAAATGAAAAAACAATTGTGGTAACCTGAATATGATTAAAAATAATTAACAACAATTTTTGTAATGATGTTAAAAAATTTTTTCCAACTTTTATTTTCAAACACAACAAAGTATAACAGCCAACATACTGGACACTGTTCTGCTGAACAACAAACAATTATATTGCCATCACTGTTATAATCTTACAATGAAACAAAGTCTCAGATGTAATTATTCTGAAACTAAGTTTAGGTCTACCACAGTTTGTTTTGTACTTACTTATATAATCAAAATAAAATATTTATTGTTCTGTCACAAGTGCAGTCTCTAATTTAAACAACACATTTGTTTTCCATTGCAACACAGCAGCTGGAATGTTGTATTATTTTAAGGATGCTTGTTTCCAGTCCAGGCATTACTGCCTGAATGACTGTCATGGATCGAGGTGATCCAAATGTAGGTGCAGAAGAAAGTCTTTAACTTCCCTTAAGTACAGTGGCAGTGGATGTGGGTTGGAGATGTAATGAGCTTGAACCTGCAGGTGACCATCTTCACTGACCACACCACCTGTGACGGAGGACTCATCTCTCCTGTTGTCCTGCAAGCAAACAATCATACTTTTTGGAACATGAACTTAATTGCTTTCTTAAAACATTTTTTTCTGCATTTGGTATAGAACAGACTCCAATTTAGACGATCTCAGGCTCCCTCCCCACCGGAGAGGTGACATTCAATATCCCAAATTGTCAGTCTGGATAGCCCTGACCACCACCCGACACACAATAATGTCATGAAAGCATCATTTTAAAAAAAAGGGCTTTCATTCTAATGATGTGCAAAATGATTTTGGGCACAAAACAGATTTTGCTGTTAGAAAACTTGCAGACTTCACTATATACAGTGTAGACCCTCTAAACTAAGTTTGAGGGATGTGATCTTTCAAGAAATGCAGACCAAACTGTTGTTGTTTGTTTACCTACACAGCATGTCTTGTAGAATTAACTGTGGTCACCAGCAACAGCATAGTGCAGTCATATCTCAAGTCTAATAACAGAAGACAGGAAAAGATCAGTAAAGAAAAAACTTCCCCAAACCAAAGCACAAATAAAACAATAAGTAAAACAGGCTGATCTAAAGTATGATTAAAGTTCAGCCTGATTAATATAAGTGTCACTGACAGTTGCTAATATATTGGAAAACCAAAACACTTACTGATGTCTTTCTGTCCAACAGCAGGAGTGCTGGTCCGGAGCCTCAAAGACAGTAAGAAGCCAGCAGAGGGAGAAAAAACAGAACATTTTTCAGAAACTGATTTGATCCTTAATGGCTGTGCAATCATTGTAACACAGAGTTCGCTTATGTTGTTAAATAAAGGCTAGATTTGACATTAATAGATGCCACAGATGTTCTAAAGCTGCCACAAAGCATGAAAAAAAAAAAAAAAATAGACGTCTCCGAAAACGTTGGAGCATTTTTGCAAATATGCGATGTCTTGATAAATCGAGCAGATATTTGAGCATTACACAGCTATATTGTCGCCTGAAAATATCTTAAAAGTTTATTTTGTAACCCAGAAAAAGTAATAAGTTTTTCAGCGGCGCTCCTCCGCCATTGCCGCGCTTACAAGTACACAGGCTCCGACAACCGTGGCCGACAAATGCGATCCTCCTTTTCCCCAGACTACCCTTTCTGGGTCACAAAATAACCTTTTAAGATATTTTCAGGCGACAATGTAGCTATGTAATGCTCAAATATCTACTTAATTTATCAAAATATCACATATTTGCAAAAGTGCTTCCACGTTTTCGGAGAGCTCTGTTATCCACCCCCCACATCCCACACCTACCCCACCCCTAACGGCTACACCTCCCGAAGAATTTTGTCTGGGCTCTTATCTCACTTATTTATTTCAAACAATCAACAGAAAATTTCACCACATAGTTTTATGTAAGGTTTTTAAGGCTGTGGTGTTAATTTTTAAGTAACATGAGCCCAGCGGCAGCAGCAACGCTAGGCTAACACTAACTAGCTAGCAAGATTTTAAACCTGGTGCTAAACTAAGAGAAGCCACAAAATCAGTTTGAATAAGAGTAAACATTTACTCACCAAGTCAGTGTATCAGGTAAAGATCCACAGCAATGACAACAATAATATCTTGAGCTGACGCTTCTCCAGGTTTGCTCAACATATTCCATAAAAAATGCACCGTGAACATGCGGACTGATCCGAGAGGGAGGAGGACGGTAGTCACGTGGCATTTTCAAAACACATCTTTCATCCTTCCGCACTGAGAAGCAAAACTTCCAGCTTACTTAGTTTTTCTAAGTTAAGACAACTCAGATAAATGGAGTTTATCAGCGTTTTTGCATAAAAAGTACTGGTAACTTATTTAAATTGAGTTCTAATAACAAATTGATAAAAATTGAGTTCAGCCTATTTAATATTTTTAATTAAACACAATATTAGATTTTACAGTGTAGGTTTCTTCCTGTTAAAAGGGAGTTTTTCCTTCCCACTGTCGCCAAAGTGCTTGCTCATAGAGGGTTAGGTAAGCAGGTAAGTATTACTAAGTAATTGCATTACATTTTAACTGCATAAAACTCTGGATACTGTGTACTGTATTTCACTCCCTGGTATAACTGTCAAATGGGCACCTAAAAGCAGATAACTCGTAAGGTGGAGAGAAAATGAATTCTCACTAATTTAGAAGATCTTTATTTAGACTGGATAAAGATTTCGTTGCTCTATTAAAAAAGCCCTCCATAAAGCTAGAACATCTTACTATTCATCATTGATTGAAGAAAATAAGAACAACTCCAGGTTTCTCTTCAGCACTGCAGCCAAGCTGATAAAAAGTCAGAGCACTGTTGAGCTAACTATTCCTTTAATGCTAACTAGAAATGAATTCATGAACTTTTAACCATTTTGACCATTAGAGAAACAATTATTCATAACTTTCATTAAGTACAGCTACTTACATCATCACTGATATTTATTTAGACAGTCTGTGAAGGTTCTCAGTCATGTAGGTCAATGTAGTCTAATGAGCTTGGAAAGAAAAGCGTCTGGAGAGCACCATGAGCTGGATAACTGAGCACATACACAGACTTTGCAGAATTTCCTAACTGGATGATTACAAATGCATCAACAGAAGAAGAAGAAGGTGGTTTCAAATGGTAACAGAGAGGTACTGCTGGGATTTGAACCCAGGATCTCCTGTTTACTAGACAGGCGCTTTGACCAGCTAAGCCACAGCACCTCCTGATGGGTTTCTTTCCAAGCTCCTTAGATTTATTTGGACTATTTTTCCTCTAACTGAACTTTCTGAGTTAACTTCCTTCACCCATTGTGAAGGAAGAAACTCAGGGACACAAAAGAAAATATCAAAGACAATAGCAACCTGTTAATCACATGCAGGCTACTATGTTGCGTAATCCTTTTTGAATCTAAAGGGGACTATAACTTATCATAACTATATGGTGCTGTCTGACTGGAAATGACTGACAACATAAAGCAATCAGGAAAGTGTTTGCTGAGGTCAGAGATTATGTGAGTCAAAAACTGGATTACATAGTGGTTGAACCACCAACTTGCCAAGTAGACAACCTGCTCTTTCTCCTGAGCTACAACCACCCACAATACTATTAAAATGACATAATTTGTGGTATACATTTGCATGTTTATTTTGTTCATAAAATTTCTTAGGCCGCTCGGGAGGTAGAGCAGGTCACCTATTGATCTTCTGTGGAACCAGCTTCCAGTTTGGATTCAGGACACAGACACTATCTCTACTTTTAATATTAGGCTTAAAACTTTCCTTTTTGCTAAAGCATAAAGTTAGGGATGGATCAGGTGACCATGAATCCTCCCTTAGTTATGCCGCAATAGGTGAAGGTTGCTGGGGGATTCCCATGATGCATTGGGCATTTCTTCTTCAGTCACCTTTCTCACTCACTATGTGTTAATAGACCTCTCTGCGTTGAATCATACTTGTTATTAATTTCTGACTCACTTCCACAGCACATCTTTATCCTGTCTTCCTTCTCTCACCCCAACCAGTCGCAGCAGATGGCCCCGCCCCTCCCTGAGCCTGGTTCTGCCGGAGGTTTCTTCCTGTTAAAAGGGAGTTTTTCCTTCCCACTGTCACCAAAGTGCTTGCTCATAGAGGAGCAGTTACTTAGAGAGAGCATAGAAAGCAGTCCTTGGGTGAATGAGGCAAGTTGTGTAAAGCACTTTGAGCGATAGAGTAGAAAAGCTCTATATAAGAACCAGTCCATTAATTTAACTTTGAAACTTTGATTTGAAACATTCAGTGTCTGACACTGTCACAGTAATAGTAAGGGTCCTGCAGATGTCACTTAGTAATTGCATTACATTTTAACTGCATAAGACTCTGGATACTGTAGCTCCTGTGAAAAGAAAGCCTGAAATCAGAAGTATTTGACTCCCTGGTATAACTGTCAAATGCGCACCTAAAAGCAGATAACTCGTAAGGTGGAGAGAAAATGAATTCTCACTAATTTAGAAGATCTTTATTTAGACTGGATAAAAAGTTTGTTTCTCTATAAAAAAGCCCTCCATAAAGCTAGAACATCTTACTATTCATCATGGATTGAAGAAAATAAGAACAACTCCAGGTTTCTCTTCAGCACTGCAGCCAAGCTGATAAAAAGTCAGAGCACTGTTGAGCTAACTATTCCTTTAATGCTAACTAGAAATGAATTCATGAACTTTTAACCATTTTGACCATTAGAGAAACAATTATTCATAACTTTCATTAAATACAGGTACTTTCAATACCACTGATATTTATTTAGACAGTCTGTGAAGGTTCTCAGTCATGTAGGTCATTGTAGTCTAATGAGCTTGGAAAGAAAAGCGCCCGGACAGCACCATGAGCTGGATAACTGAGCACATACACAGACTTTGCAGAATTTCCTAACTGGATGATTACAATTGCATCAACAGAAGAAGAAGAAGGTGGTTTCAAATGGTAACAGAGGGGTACTGCTGGGATTTGAACCCAGGATCTCCTGTTTACTAGACAGGCGCTTTGACCAGCTAAGCCACAGCACCTCCCGGTGTGTTTCTTTCCAAGCTCCTTAGATTTATTTGGACTATTTTTCCTCTAACTGAACTTTCTGAGTTAACTTGAGTAATTACTTCCTCCAAACCATCAACATGCCTTTTCGACTCCATTCTTACAAAACTGCTCAAGGAAGTTTAATGTTTTAATTTTTATTGATTGGTTTATTGATTGATTTTTTTTTATTCTTCCTTAGTCTTGTCAAAGTGATTTGTTTATAGTAGTGAAAGCTAAACTTGAACAGTGTTTTTAAATCTATCTGGAAAGACATAACTATGGTCTGCATACAGAATGAATGACAGGGTTCATGGAAACTTATTAACACTAACAAAGAACAGTTACATTTAAAATCAATTTTGGAAATGTTAGTATAACACAAAACACAAAAGGCAGTGTGTGAATGTCATGCTTGCTGACAAATTCAACAAAATCACGAGGCTGAGATTTTTGGCCATCATTTTGTAACCTCGAAAGGTTCAAGGTTAGTAATACACGCACCCCCCCCCCCCCCCCCCCCCACACACACACACACACACTTTAAGCTTAGTGAGTATTCATGCCATCTTACAATTCATGACCATCTCTTTTCATTATTCAGTAACTTGTAACAGACTGTAAAGATACAGTTTGCAATATTTATTAAGAAAATCTTTGGCAGTAGATGAGTGGTGCCATTTAAATATCATACAGAAAACATGTATGCAATTTTTTAAGTTGCATTTGTCTTTTCTTTCTTTCTCTGTTAGACTCGTTCCTTTGCTTTACAGTGCCAGCTTTTGACCATTGCCAGGTTTTCAGGTTGAATGTCTGCTTTTGTTTGCCCACTCTAAAGTACAGTCTGTTAATCAACCATAGTGTCACATGTTTTGACATTGACCGTTTTAAAGCCAGTCTACTGCCCACACTACAAAATGGGTTCATTTACAAGCAGAAGTTAAAAAAAGCCTTTTTCCCCCTTTTTTTGTTGTTCCTGTCCTGTCCAGCACTGTAAGAATCAGAATTGTTGTCTGAAGGCAAAAAAAATACCCAGCACATTTATGTTCCCAAATGGACCATTTGCTGTAATGGTCTACTTGATAGTCATATTTTACTAGAATTTTTGAGTCTATCACAGCGGACAAGAACCAGGGGGACGGAAAAGAGAAAGAGCAAAGAAAGAGAAGTTAGGGAGAGAGTTCACAGAAGAAGAGAGAGAGAGAAAGAACACTGAACCACTGAACTGAGTAACCACGGCAACAACCAACATATGCATAAGTAACAATAAATAATAAATAATAAATGTTACTGAGCAGCACACAGTACTACCAATACATAATATGTTTAGAGTTTGTGGGGAGTCAGCCACTTTATCATTTTTGGTTTTAAATAAACTGTAACAGCAATGTGTAACAACTAGTGCAATAATAATTAATAATAATGAAATTAACCAACAAAGTAAGACAAAAACTAGAACTAAAAAGGGTTTATTTCCAACACAAAGTGATATGTACAGAAAGTGCAAGGAGACTGGACTCCAGGAAATCCAGGGGAACAGGGTAGGTCACGCTCACTCCTCTTCAGCTACAAACTGCGATTTGCTAGTCACTCACAAACTCATAGACTTCCAGGGAAGAACAGGGATGGGTCCAGGAGGTCTATTAAGGGAACACAGATTAGACTGCAGGCAAACACAGACGGGTGAAACAGTTAGTTAGAGCCGGGGCTACACTGACGCGAGTTGTACAACGATCCAGCGATGAGTAGCACCGATCTATCGTCTTAAGTAGTATCAGGAATGCTGAGATAATGAGCAGCAGGTGAGAGGATGTCTCGCAGGTGTGTGGGCCAAAAGCGGGGACCTATCATGAGTTCTGCCCATGAGGAATATATATATGTGTATATATTACTTTGAAATTTCAAGATTAAAGTTGAAAATCTATTCTGAGATTTTACAAATCCACTTGGAAGAGTGGATTTGTAAAAAAAAAATGAAGTGGCTGGCAGTGGACAGATGCAAAGGATATCAATGGTTACACCTTTGTGCAATAAAGAGGATGTAAGTTGCGTCACAAGACAGCTGATAAAGTCATTTTTCCGAGGGTATGGGAGCTGTGGCAGTTTGTCTTGAAACAACAACTGTTTTTGACATTTTGACTTTTTTCTTAAAATACTAATACGACTTTTTTCTCGTGACCTTTGGGATTAGTTATTAAATGTTTGCTGTTCTTTGTTTACTGCCAAAAAACCTATTTGAAAAAAAAAGTTGTGAATCAGTTTAATCAAAGTAAAGCTCAGTATTACACAACCTAAAGCCTTAGCTTGAATGGCAAGTTATAAAAGCTGCCAGTTAAAAGAGGACCCTCAGTCGTCTCCAGTTTACTTCACCAGGTTTTGTTTCTATCTCTCTTCTCTACTCTGTCTGTGTGTTTTGGTTTGGTCTGTGCTCATGGACTGATGAGGTAGTGGCTGGCTGTCATTAGTGATGGACAAAGTGAAGCTTCAAACTGAAAACCGTCTCTACAATGACTCCTGCTGGCCAATTTGGGTATCGGCACACTTTGATAATACTGTTCTGTGAAACAATGACGCAGACACAGCCTGCACAATTCAAAACAATGCTACTTACTAAATCAAAATTCTCCCTCCGTTCACATTGGTGAGACTGTGTCACAATACATTCATGTATAAAGTAAAACATACTGAGAAAAGACCGCTGTGTTTATTGTAGTAACTACACAAGGTTTCAGCTGTTTTTGGGCTCAGTCAGCTTCATTTTTTGCTAGCCTTGCTTACAGCCCTCAAAGTTTAGATATGTTTGGTTGACTTTAAGCTTTCTAAGCTTTTCTTTCATTGTAAAGCGAAGCTAGAAGCTGGCATAAGGTTTGATTTTTAATTAATTTAAAATACGTATTGAAATGAAAAGAAAATTGATTGATTGTGAAAAACTTGATTGTGTTTTTACATCTTTATAAAAAAGATAACATTTATTACACTTTCACGGGCTAATTCTGACCAATCATAACAGTCCAGTTCATGCTCATTGACCAGTACATTTTTAAATCATCCTCTGAACCATGAAGAAACTTTCCTTAACATTATTTGCGGCGTATAGCTACAGTGGAGTGTGTCCTGTAACATGATGTTTGAGTCTGGAGTTTCAGTTATTGTAAACCTGCAGCCTCCTGCTGTTTATGAGATATTGGCACCAGAAGGGTGTGTGAGAACATAGAAGGAAAAAATAATGAAAAACTGTTAAGACATAGATTGCTTGTAATTCATGGAAGTGTTTTTCTAGCTTTTATTTTTTACACTGTAAATATGTTCCTTATGGGGGCCAGGTTATATTAAGGAAGAAGTCACTTTATGCAGCAAATAAGATTTTCTATTGAAATAAAAAAAAAAAAAATCAAAAACAAAACAAAACTAGAGAACAGACGGAGCCAGAGCTGAAAATGGAAATGAACCTTTATCTTGGTGTTTGCTTCTTTCTTTCTTTCTTTCTTTCTTTCTTTCTTTGTGCTTTTGTTTTTATTTCTCCCCCTCCCTTCTTTTTAAAGTCTTCTGATTAAAGTCAGAATTATGACTTTTTTCTCAGAATTCTGGAAAAGAAGAAAAAAAAGACGTGCCCACTTTTTTTTCTTTTTTTCCCCAGTGGTCCTAATCCTCTTCCCGTACTTTGTGCTTAGAGGATATATTCTTTTTTTCTAACATTGTTTTTTTCTTCAGCCTGCTCGTTGGACATTACCAGCAGAGCTCAGAGCGGAGAGGCAGGACAAATCGCTACACAAACATTCCTCTGTTTGCATAATACTGCTTTTTTGTACACTGATACCTTTAACATATGAATTATCACTCACACGTGCAAAAATAAATCCTCCGTGTGGTAACAGGGACCCTAAGCAGGCACTTTGTATTCGTAATGCCTTGGACGGACTCTGCATTACAACATCGTTACAGCATAAAGCACTTTGAAACAACTTGTGTTGTGAATTAGCAAAATTTTGGGTCTTTTCAAAAAGATACTTGTGATCTAGTGCTGTTGGTTGTCACTGAACAAAACACTGCTGTATTACCATTGAAGCATGATTGAGTGGGCTTGGGGTAACTGGACTGGTACTTACATGGCGTGTTTCTACTCTGCTTGAGCACTTGAACCACTGGTGAAATCGAAAAACGGTTCCTAAAACCAACTCTGTGCTTTTTCAGTGATATTAGGGTCATTGCGATAAATCTAGGGTGCCACATCCAAATCTTGACAAATCGGTAAAATGAACCCAAATGCATGATAAAATATCTGCTTTCTTTAGACCTGCATCACTCTCACTCTCTCTCTCTCTTCAGTCTTTGCAGGGTGATTTACTGTAATCACCCTAATATGCCTGAAAATCCTGGAGTCGCTGCCTTTTTGAACCTTTGGAATTCTTTCAATTCAGTAAACGGTTCAGGTAAGTGAGCTCAGAAAAGATGTGAGTGCTGTGACAGATTCCACCTGTTCTCCCTATACAGAGAGGGGAGGGGACCTGTCTGTGCCCATAGGAGTTCTTTTCTTTTAAGGATGTTCATCTTCAGGTTATTGTCGGAGCACCAGCGGGACAAGTTGTCGACCTCCGCTCTGTACGCTGTCTTATCTTCATCAGAGATGAGCCCAACCACAGTGGTGTAATCAGCATACATGACGATGACGTTGATTGGGTGGGTTGATGTGCAGTAATTTGTGTACTGGGTATATAGTAGGGGGCAGCGGTAGCCCCATTGCCACTTACTGTCACTCACCGGTGCTGAGTGAAACTGGGGGGGTTGGTTGTAGGGGGCCGAGCTGGACTGATTGAGGCTTCTTGGGCTTATATCCAGGAGCAGGTGAAAGGGGGGATCTGAAGGTGGTCCAGTTTGGTGGTGAGGGTGTCTGGTATTTAGGGGTGGCTGTAGCTCAGGTGGTAGAGCAGGTCAGTGACTAACCGGAAGGTTTGATCCCAGGCTCCTCTAGTCTGCATGCAAGATACTAACCCCATGTTGCTCTCTGATGCATCCATCGGAGTGTGAATGTGTATGAATGTTAGATAGTAAGCACTTAACAACTTAGAAAACGTGCTTGTGTGAATGGGTGTGATTGGGTGAATGAATTAGTTGTGTAAAGCGCTGTGAGTGCTCAGAGTAGAAAAGTGCTATATAAGAACCAGTCCATTTACCATTTGGTATTATGGTGTTGAACACTGAGCTGTAGTCTGTGAGGTAGTGTAACGCAAGTGGTTAGGAAGGTGATAAGTAGACAGCATCAGCAGACTGGTCAAGTTTCTTCTTGGTGTATTTTATTTTTCTGGTATTTACATTCTGCCATCTTAAACCACTGGTTCCTAAAATCTTACTGGTTTTATACAGAATTTTACACACAGCTGAACCTCATTAGTCTCTACCATTAAGAAATCAGTAATTTTTGGAGTGCTCTTTGTATTATTGTAGTATCTTTACCTTACAATATAAAGCACCTTGAGGTTGTTGTGATCTGGTGCTAAATAAATACAATTTTATTGAATAAAATTAAATTGGAATTGAATCGCACTTTTCATAACTGTCCACATTTCTGTGGACTTACACAACGGCCATGTTTCATAAACCAAGACTGTGCGGATTGCTATAGTAACCAGGTGATTTACATTGTTTACTTATGGTGCAGCTGGGTTTTCTACATTGCAAAGGTCTTTCTGTTCTTACTGGGATATTTTGCCATGGTAAGTTTTTCTACAAACATAATCTGCTCTGGAGCAGGTTATGTTTAACGTTAAAGATCAACAGTTATGAAAGCACAGCCTTCTGACCAAACAGTTCTGTCGAAAAACAGTATCACTATTCCTGAAAGATCCCTTGGTTCTCTGCGTGCAGGTAGGAGGGTCTAAAATGTTTCAGTAGTGTTTAAATCTGTCCATCCTTGATGATTCTTAGATGCAACTTTATACCTTGACTGTTCCCTGTAAACAGCAAAAAATGTTCCCTTTCTTCTAAAAAGCATCAATATGTGATTCAGGACAGGACACTAACTTGTTGATTATTTGTGGACTTTGTGGAATTTCCTGTGATCTGACCTTTACTGAAGGTGACAGTTTGGGCCTTCTTCCAGACCTCGGCAAAGTGGTGACACATCTGAATAACTTCCATTTATGTACAAATGTTTGAACTGATGACCTTGGAATGTGTAGCGGTTTAAAAATTACTCCAAAAAAACCTTCCCAACTTGTATAAATATAAATTCTCCCCAAATCCTCACTGAATTCCTCAGACTTCCCCATTGTTTTAAATGCTGGTTCTGTCAAAACAAATAGTATTTATGATGGCAAAAAGAAACTACTAGTTGTTGTCAGTCATGATCACTAACGAAAATAGGCTTTGGCTTTGTTAAGTTAAAAGACACATTAGAACTTTCAACACCGCTTACTACAAAATGTCAATGATTTCAGTTTTTTCATCATTAAAGATGTATGTTGTACAATCGTTCCACCCTGCAAAACGAACAGCTCAAAGAATTCAAAGCCCCAAATTACCATGAAATCCATGTCATGGTGAGTGAATTCAGATAACAAAAGCATACCCCAAGTATGTGGTTAGTTTCAAAGTATACCACAAAAATAATATGTAGCTGTGTTCTAATCATTGTAAAGATCTAGACTACATGTTTAGAATAAAATAGATCAAAGGAACAGGGGAAAAGAGAGAAAAGATTCTCTCGGTTTATAAAGGCAACAATAATTCACACGTGATCGTTTAAAAGCAAAAACATTCAGTCAGGTAGACTTTACTAGGTACTCATTTCTTGATTTTTCGAGCCTTGTCTCTTTCTGCTTTCAAAAACTTTATTTCTCAATCACCACAGCTCATTCATTCTGAAGCAGTCAAATACGGATCGTATAGCTGACGTTTTTTGCTCAGCTAAGAACTCTGCCTCCGTGTGGACTGGAAAACTCAGCAGGAACTCAGATTCATTCCCAACCGCACATGCTAGTATCAGTAAAGACGGATAAATCCAAAAGAGTTGGGGTAAACTGAGCTCAGTTCATACTACAGAGAGGAGAGATTCATTTTTGTGTCTGTTAGGACACTAAGCAACACAGATGAGTAAAATGATGATGAGAGAGAATGAGAATTGAGAATAAAACTCAGACTGACATTTTTCTACACAGTTATATAATTACAAAATGCACTGTATTTCTACCCTGGGATTAAATTAAAACTTCCAGACACTGACAGCAGTTAAGCTATATAACAAAGATTTCCCACATGTCCATGAACCGGAAGGGGCCGTGATTTCTCTCTTTCCTGTACTCAGCCTCCCAGTGAGCTCTGAGGTCTTGACAGGGCAGATGTTAGCACACCAGTAATGCTAAAAGGTGTGAAAGTTAATCATGTGCAGGACAGTGCAGTTGTGTGAAGCCTCTGACTGACCACCGAGTCACTCGCCTACTCGCTTTTTTGGCAAACAACATCACAGTATGTCTGTGTTTTAGAGGTCAGACAGATTTTGAGCTCTGCCTTTAATTGAAATTGACTCCGTTAACATTTGTCAGTGTAGTTTTGCAGAAGGAAAATCCTTTCACACAGAAAAGTACTTCTGTGCCTTTTTTGGTACATCCCAATAATGGCCTCCTGTTAGTCCATAAACAAGAAAGGCTGAGCTGTAAACCACTGGGTCACACACATATTTTGCTCTGTCTTCCAGGATTGCTTTCTTCCTTTAGCAGTGGATCTCATAAGCAATGGGAGAGTCTATGAAGAGGCCTGTGTGGTTGAGAAACATTCCTTCTGCCTCTAATGTGATCACGGGCTCTGCCTCCCCTCCCTCCCCTGCCATTCTCCTCATGGTCCGTATGTCACCATCCTGCTGCTGCTGCTTGTCAGGGGCCAGAGTGGGGCTCATGGTCTGACCAGGCCCCGAGGAGAGGGTGTGGCTGGAGGTATCGGATGGTGCTGAACAGCCCAGGTTAGTGGTGGACACAGCTGTTGGCGGGGCAGGAGGAAGCACAGGCTTGGCCCTGTTGAGGACATACATTTCATGGCCACGCTCATCACGATACTCCTCCAGTTGGGCGAAGGTAGTGGGGCCATCAGAGTAGTCATTCACATACAAGATGCTCTCCTCCTGTGAATTCAAATTCACCTTCATTAATATGACAATGTAAACAACAAAAAAACTACCTTACAATATAAAGCGCCTAGAGGTGACTTTAATTGAACTGAATTAAATTGAATTAAAACAGGCGTTACATGTAGGGTCTGCAGCCTATCCCCTGCTCAGGTGACCACAGAGAGACAGACCATCATTCAGACCAACAGGTAATTTAGAGACAAGGATTTGGACTGTGGAAGGAGTCTTCACATAGAGAACCCACACCGGCAAAGGAAGGTGGTGCAAATCCAAGACCCTCAGTGATAAACACTGCAGTGCTGCCCCCATTTAGCTGATTTAATTTTCTTTCCTTTTATTGGATTTTTACTGAATTCCCAGTACCGTGCAAAAGTCTTGAGTCACCCCTCTTTTTATATATTTTGCAAGAAAACTGGGGCATCAGTGGACCAATTACTGAAAGTCAATATCTCGCAATCATCAATCACCTTTTTTTTTTCCTAACACAAAGCTCTTCATCAGACTATCAGTGACTGATGGAGTTGCATTGTATTTCCCTATCCAGGTATTCTGGCTCTGTGTTTCTGATCATTATCTGGCAGAAAAATTAAGTTGTTGCCAATCAGACTCTTTCCAGATGATATTGCTTGGTCAATCAAAATTTTCCAATACTTCTCTGTGCTCAAGAGTTCATCAATTTTGACAAAATATCCAACATTAGTGGCTGAAATGCAGTCCCAAAGCTTGACAGAGCCTCCACTGTGTTTTACAAATGGCTGTACACATCAAACTCCTGACCTCCTCGATATATATATATTGATATCAGTTTCAACCAAATATTGGGATTCATCACTCCATCAGATTTGTTACCAATGATTTTTAGTTCAGGTCTTGTGTAACACATCTCAGTCTTTTCTCCCTGTTTTCCTTCCTTAAAAATGGCTTCTTGACAACCACTGAGATTGTTTCTGATGAGGCTTTACAACAGAGGGTCTAGATACATTACTTAGGTCCTGTGTCAGGGCTTTGCTGGATTTTTCCCCCTTTTCTTGAAGACATAAACTTTTAGATATTGTTCATCTTCATCTTACAGATAGTTCCTTCAGTTTTTTTAAGGATAGACTGCAAACCACACTGGGATATGCAAGTTTTAGGCTAATAGCTCTTTGGAAGTTGCTAGCACAAAAATACTAATTTATACCTGTCAAATTGAGTTATGTGTGGCATTACTTGGTAGATTCAACTAAAGAGTGACAAAATATATATATATATGTTTTTGCCACAGGCTGCTGGTAAGGGGTCTAAATATACACGTTAGGTTCCCTGTATGTTTGAGTGATTCACAGGTCAGTGGTAAGTAGTTTTGACAAATAACGTTATCTGAAAATGATCACATACAAGAACTAGACTGAAAATAAGTTTTTCTTCGGCCAATGGCCGAAGAAAAACTTAAAACCACTTTCAGATGGATTGGAGAACTATTGCTCAAGACCTCTTTAAAAAATTACAAGTTTTACTCCTCCATCCATCCATTTTCTTCCACTTGTCCTGGGCCAGATCATTGGGGGAGTAGCTTAAACAAGGATGCTCAGACCTCCCTCTCTCCAGCCAACTTCTCATGTTTATCTGGGGGAACACTGAGACAATCCCAGGCCACTCAAGAGATCTAATCTCTCTAGCATGTCCTTGGTTTGCTCCAGGGCTGCCTTCTGGTAGGACATGCCTAAAACACCTCATGCAGGAGGTGCCCAGGAGGATTTTTTGAATCACCTCATCTGGCTTCTTTCAATGCGAAGGAGTAGTAGCTGTAAACTCCTCACCAAACTCTAAGTGAGATAGCCACACAGTGGGGAAAGCTCATTTCTGCCACTAGCCTCCATGATCTCATTCTTTTGGTCACTACCCAGAACTCATGATAACAGGAGAGAGTAGGGACATAAATCAAGAGCTTTTCTTTAATGCTCAGCTGTCTTTACCACAATGGACCAGTCCAGCATCTGCATCACTGCAACTGTAGCCCCAACCCATCTGTTAATCTCTCACTTTCTTCTCGCCTCATTCTCGAACAAGATCCCAACATACTTAAACTTGGTTGGTGGCACTCTCACCTGGTGTTTGCTCTTTCTGTGGCACACTATCACTTCTTGTGTTTTGTGTAGCTAGCCCATTTAATTTAAAAACTGATTTTTGTAGTGCAGATGATTCATAATATCATCTGCTTTATCCAAAGCAGATGATCACCTGCTAATAATATTCACAGTATTTAGTCACTGTGTCTGTAGGGATTTGCTAGCTTAGCTTAGCTTAGCTCATAGCTAACTTGCTATAAGCTCGGCATCTTCACCTGTCCATCTTGCACCTTCTTGCTCCATGTGCAAGATGTTTAGTTACTCCTCGGCCTCCTTTATTAATGATGGTACTTGTAATAAATGTAGCCTGTTTTCAGCTCTGTAGGCCAGGATTCCTGAATTGGAGTTGGGACCATTGAAGCAGACTTGCTGTCTACATCTCTCTGCAGCCTGTCTCCTTTTGTCATCCCCTAAAACTCCATCCCCTTAGAGACTGCAGTTGCTCCCAGATCACCAAAAACAAACCAGAATGATTTAAAAATGATTTAAAAACATTAAAAAAAAAAAAAGAATCACAAAGAAAGAACTAGTATTCACAACTGCACCAAAGAGTAAAACTGTGGATTATTAAACTTTAGTCCCTGTTAGTAAATGATTTAATAATTGATCAACATTGGAAATGGCATCTCACTAATTTAGAAGATCTTCATTTAGCCTGGGAAAAAAAGAGATTGTTGCTCTATTAAAAGAAAAGCTCTCCATAAAACTAGAAAGTCTTACTATTCATCCTTGAAGCCAGGCTGACAAAGACTCAGAACTCTGTCGAGCCAAGCATTCCACCAGTCGTTACTTCACATTTCTTGACAAATAAAAATTTAACTATTAGAGAAAAAAAATATTCATAACAATCTGACTGATGTATCATTATGTACGGCTACTTTCAATTCTATTGATAATTTAACCTCTCTACAATTGATTTTTCTGAGTTAACTCCAATAATTACTTCCTCCAAATCGTAAACATGTCTATTAGGCCCCTACATCTTACAAGAGTGCTCAAAGAAGTCCTTTGAGAAGTCCATTAATGCTTCAATTTAAAATATGATCTATCTATCCATCCCTATTACTGGGCTATGTACCGAGCCATGTATCAGAAGCCTTTAAACTGGCAGTGATTAAGCCATTAATTAAAAAGCAATCACTTGCTGTTTTAGCTAATTATTTCAGGGGCACCACCAATGGCTGGCCAAAATTTGTAGGACCCCCAGTGGACCCCCTGGCATATGTTGGTAATAATTTTAATAAACATGAGTACAAGAGAAGACACTCTACAGTGAGTTGAAACATTAACGTGTTATTTATTCCTGCATATACAATTTTTGTCATTCGTATTGTGTCACTTTGTATGTCCCTCACGATTTCCCGTCATAACCCCCTCCCCTCCGCTGCACTGTTTTGTTTTTGGTGTGTCACTCCATTCATGTAAATGGAGAGTCCTTAACACACTAAGGTTAATTATGGAGTTCCACTGGGTTCTGTGCTAGGACCAATTCGACTTTCATTATACATGCTTTCCTTAGGCAGTATCACTAGAAGGCATAGCAAACTGTTTCTCTACTATGCAGATGACACGCAACTTTATCCATGAAGCCAGATACATCAATTAGCTAAACTGCAAGACTGTCTTAAAGACATAAAGACCTGGATGACCTCCAATTTCCTGTTCTAAATCCAGATGAAACTGAGGTTATTGAACTTGTAAAACTGTATTGTAAAATCTTAGAGATATGGTGTCTAACCATATGTTTACTCTGGACAGAGGTGGCAGAAGTACAGGCTTTCTCTACTTAATGCAAATATCTGTACTTCTACTTAAAAGCTACTTTTTACTTTTGTACTTTAAGTACATTTTAAAGCCTGTACTTTTTCAGTTTTATTTGAGTAAGGAAGTTTCTTCAATACTTCAACTTTTCTCTAAATCTAACCTTTCTTCTTCTTCTCCTTTCCTGTCTGTCGTCCAACATCGAGTGAAGTTATCTGGCACTCTTTTCTCTCCTTTGGCTAGCAGACACAGTGAGACAAACTGCATACAAACAGTTGGTGTGCTTGCTGATGTTTGTTGAGCTGATAGAAACGTTGAACTTCAAATTACCTGTTACTTAAAAAATATCACTCTCTTCATGCTTCCTCCTCTTGTGTAGAGGTAGCTAGATTCTAAAGTACCACAACCACAACTTACGGAAACCTGCACCCCTTCTGGCCCATTTTAACTCGCATTATAAACACTATAGATGATACAGTTGAACCTAAAATAATGAGTTTGTTTTGAAAATGTAAGGAGTAGAAAGTACAGATATTTGTTTAAACATGAAGGCAGTAAAAGTAAAAAGTTGTCAGAATACAGAGTAGTTGTAATTTACTCAAGTAAAGTAGTGTGTGGGGGAGGTTTGGTCCCTGGCTCAGCTTTAAGCCAGTCTTTACATAGTGATACCTGAAAATTCTACTTAAGTACAGTAACAAAGTATTTGTACTTCCCACTACTTCCCACCTTTTAATCTAGATGGGATTACTTTGGCCTCCAGTAACAGTGTGAGGAATCTTGGAGTCATATTTGACCAGGATATTACACAAATATGTAGGACTGATTTCTTCCATTTGTGCAATGTCTTTAAAATTAGAAACATCCTTTGTTAGAGTGATGCTGAACTTGTTGATGCATTTATTACTTCTAGACTGGATTATTGTAATTCATTATTATCAGGATGTCCTAAAAACTCCCCAAAAAGCCTTCAGTTAAAGGCTGCACTGAGAGTACTGACAGCATATTTCTCTCATATTGGCTTTTCTTCATTGTCTCCATGTGAAATACACAATCAAAGTTAAAATCCTTTTCTATACAAGGTCTTGAACATATAAGGTCAAGCCCTACACTTTACTCATAGACTCCTCGGTTACTTGTGGTTCCTAGGATATTTAAAAGTAGGATCGTAATTGGTGACAAAGGGCAGCCCTGGTGGAGTCCAGCATGCACCATGAACAAGTCAGACTTGCAATGTAAACCAAGCTACTGTAATAGCAATAGCAATAGGACAGACACACCATGGTCCCAAAGCAGACCCCAGAGGATACTCCGAGGGATGTGGTAAAGTTTCCTCCACAGTCCACAGAACACATGTAGACTGGTTGAACAAACCTAAATACATAAAACACATCTACATCATCAGGTTGTGTGCATCTCTATTATCATATGACTGCTGCAGATTTGTTTGATCACACATAACAAATTTTAAAGTTATAACAAGAACAGTTATTTTGATCCAGATACACTGATTGTAACATAAGCTCATAAAACATATCTTGACACATGTGGTCATAAGGTACCATTTGTGCCAAAAATTTGTTAACATGAACACTGTTTACATGGACAATACATTTGCCTGTATTTTCAACTTTGCACTTTACTTCAGTTGTAACAAAACTCTTTCGACAAACAGATGGTCCATGTCAACTGCTCACCTGGCAAAACATTTGTGTGTGAATGCAGTTTTACTTCTGTCATCTTGTTGTGCTTTCTCTTATTTTGTTGTGTTAAACTGACACAGACAAATAATTGAAAATTAATTCGTAAATTCCTATCTACTATGAGGATGAATGCCTTTATTCTACTTTTAAAATATGCCATTCACATTTGTAGTATTGAACATATATGCACCTTTTCAGCCCCATCAGCCTCTTTGTCCCGTTGGTGATGTCGACTGTAGATCATGGCGACTAGCAGCAGAGCAGTCAGAGTCAGCAGTGAGATGCCCACAGCAATGGCAGTCTGAGTGGCAGCTCCCAGAGCACTGAAGGCCATGCTGCCCAGAGCATGTAGGGGTTCCCGGCTTACATCTGAGCCCAAAGCAGGACCGTGGCTCCTCAGTCGAGGCCAGGCAGGTGAGTATGGTGGGGACACCTGGGACCATGAAGCCCAGATGGAGGAAGAAGATGAGGAGGATGTTGATGAGTTGATGGCAAGTTGAAAGGTGACCCTAGCCACACCTCCTGCGTTCCATGCTTCACATTCATAGAAGCCTGCATGAGCCACAGTTACATTACTGAGAAACAACATGCCACTGCCAGTGTCGGGGTCAAAGAGTTCGCCATTAGTCTTCTGGAGACTGACTCTGCCTTCCTGCGAGGGCTCCTCTGCTCCTCCCATTCCACCTCCACCTGCATCCAACTCCTGAACCAAACCTCTGGGAGAAAGGACTACTTTACCCTGGGAAGCCTTCCTCCAGGTCACCTGCAAAAGGTATTGACATTTCTTTCTTCAGTGGTCTTACAAAGGTTAAACCATTACAGTACAAAAAGAAAAACAGATACTACTGTTACGGTACTGTCAACCTGAACTGGAGTATGTAATTGATGATTCATTCAAGATGTTTTAAATAAATGGAAAAAAAGGGGGAAAATTGAAGTAACCACTTTAGCCGACCACACTGATTACATGCAGTGTATTTGGAACAGTCAAAGAAGACCAGTACAAACAAATTCACTCATTTGATAGACAGGAGTTATGGCAAATGGTGGGGAAAACAAAATAATTTAAAAGAATATTAAAACTTCACTTTCACTTTAATTATCATTACCTGTGGCCGAGGATAACCAGTGGCATGGCATGACACCCTGAGGCTCTCTCCCAGATGCACTGCAAGCCTCTTGGGCTCCAGCTGCACCAAGGGAGGGATGCAGACCAAGCTGTTGAGAGGAACCTCCACCAAGCTCAGATGGGACAGGCGTGGTGGCTCGGTGCAAACTAGTCGACGTTCTGCAGAGCTAAGCAGACGCTGACCCTCTTCATCAATCCAGGTCCTCAGCCAGTGCAAAGCACAGTCACAGCGCCATGGATTATCTGCAGCATAGCACAAGACAGAAGCCACTTAATGTTCTGCCCTAAAGAGTCATGATGATTACCATAATATTAGGCTCTACATGAGTAGCTATCTGTAACGCAGTGTTATTATGCATGAAACGGTATTAAAAAACCCAACAAAAAACCCAAAACACAACATGGGTTCCAATGTCATCAGTAAAGGAGCCTCACCTGTGATACGCAGGACTTGCAGGCTCACTAGAGGCCGCAGTGTTGCAGGGCCAATTGTATGGAGATTATTCCTACTCAGGTCCAGCAGAGCCAGAGAAGTCAAACCAACTAAAGCCTGGTCGGCTAACGTCTCTATACTATTATGCTGTAAGTGGAGCTCCTGCAGACGCTGAGACATCAAGAGAATGATGTACATTATCTATGAAGCTTCATATAGGGCTCAGCAAAGCTGCTGTGTTGAACAGGAAAGTGAGACTGTACCGGTAGGCCACGGAAGGTGTAGTCCAGCAGCCGTGTGATGTCGTTTCGTGCCAGGTACAGAATGCGTAGATGTTCGAGTCCCTGAAACATGTCAGCTGTCACCAAATGGATGCGGTTTCCATTCAGTGCTAGCTCCAATAACTGACCGAGGCTCTGGAAAGAACCAGGCTCCACGGCTGAGATGGTGTTGTTCTAGAGGAAGAGGGACATGAAAAGAAAACTAAACAAATGTCTGCTTCTGGTTAATCTCCTGGAACTACCACTACTTCTGATGATGCCTTTGAAAGACGTTTTCTGTCTCCTGTGTTGTGATCCTTTTATTTTGGAGCAGTCTAACATTTGACAGTGTTTTTGGTACAATGAGGAGAGTGACTCAATTCACAATTTCACTGTTTCAAAAAATACGTACAATATATTCATAAGAGGTAACGCCACTGATTTTGTTAATGTCTGTTTGCTGGAGTAAGGAAAGTGTTACTATACATGTTCTCAGCTTTAGTTGGAGACGATGACCACAGAGTTGAAAATTAAACATTTCTGGTGGTGTCGAGTCAGAAAAAGGTAAGTTTATTAGAAGTCTACAACTGTCAACTACTTATCTCTGCTGCAGGCTAGCAGCTCATGGCGACAGTAGTGGCCTCTAATATACCTCAAACTCTGAAGTGGTTGCAGTTGCACTGCTGGGTTTTAAAAACAAAGAAAACTGTAATGTAGTTTGAGTATAAATAGAAGGCCATGTATTTGGTAAACATCTGCTTTCGGAGCCAATTTTGGCCTATATGGGTTTTTGCCATGACTGGCAATGTGTTTTGAAAAGTCTAGTTTTTATTTTTATTTCAGTTAAACAAAATTTCAACCCACTTTAATTTAGTTTTAGTTAGCAATAACAACCTTCTGCTGCAGCCTTACAAGACATCCACCATGCTGTATTCTTAAACCTGTTCAGTGAAATCCTTCCTCTGTTGCATTAAAACATTTTGGAGGGTAATACTTCACTGTAATTTGATACTACTGAGTGAAGTAAGCACAGCGTATACCATTGCTAGAATGTATACAAATCCATACCTAGTATAAACTGTGATGTAGTCAACAGAGTAAAACTCAAGGCTAAAGAGTCTTAGTGTAAGTGTTTAAGTGTGTATGTGCGTTTATTACCTGCAGGTACAAATAGTGCAGGTGCTTCAGCATGGTGAGGTCCTGTCGACGGATCTGACCAATCACATTGTCCTGGAGAAAGATGGTCTGGATGGAGAGATGAGCAAGGGACAAAAGAGGAGTTTTAGTCACTATTGTCTTAAAACATTTGATACATTGTGATTAATGCTCTGATCCTAAATATGATCAATCTATCTCTATTAATAGGCTCAAACCTTCCTTTTTATCTCAAAATTTCTTCTAAGAGTACATGTAAAGCAGCTAATTGGGCATGTGCAGAGAAATTGTTTATTTGAAGAGCTTCATCTATTTAACAGTCTGCAGTTTGTTCATGGGGAGTCTTTTCCCTGCACCAAGATTACGGAGTTCCACAGGGTTCTGTGCTAGGACCAATTTTATTTACATTATACATGCCTCAGGCAGTATAATTAGGAAGCACAGTATACATTTTCATTGCTAGATAAAAATGTATACATGCAGATGACACACAGCTTTATCTATCCATGAAACTGGGTGACACACACCAGGTAAACTGCAGGAATGTCTTAAAGACATAAAGGCCTGGATGACATCTAATTTTCTGCTTCTCAATTCAGCTAAAACGGAGGATATTGTACTTATTCCTAACAATCTTAGAAACACTGTGTATATCCATATTCTTACTCTGGATAGCATTACTTTGTCCTCCAGTAACACTGTGAGGAATCTTGGAGACTAATGCTCACATTAAACTACTTTCTTGCATTTGAATTAAATTGGATCTAGGGCATCGATCCTACCTGTATGGATAAAGGGATGTATTTGGGGATGTCCCTCAGGCCTGTGGAGCCACACTCCACAGTGAGGCTGTAGCAGCGACAGCCCACAGGGCAGGAAGGAGAGGCTCGTAGAGGAGTGGAGTGTAGAGACAGGAGGAGCGTGGAGAGAAGAAGCACCAAAAACACAGCCATCATGTCAAGAGACACAACTGAGAAAGATAAGAACAGAGAATGAGTCATGATCAGCATTCTTCTGACTTGTTTTGAGGCTCAACAAAAATATGTGAAATGGTCAGTGAGGAGGAAGTCCCTCCTACACAAATTAGCCTGAAAAAAATACTGTAACAACAAACAATTTTTCAAATCAACTTGAGCCATACAATCCAATGGATACATCCTAGGATTCTGTCAAAGGTCTCATTGGCATATTGTTTTAGTGACATTTCAGACTCCAAACAATTTGTATTTATTAAAACTGAACAAGAACAAAGCCAAAATGCAAAAGCAGCATGTAATGTGAGTGAAGTTGGCCCCCCCACCTTCTTCAAATCCAACAAAAGTGGTATCAAATGTTTGTGCTACGTTTGTGCTGGTTTCTGCTGCAAAAATTTTCGTTTGTGCCGCTATCATTTTAAAGATATTAATAAAAATTTCTAGAGGTCATCAGAGGTCAACCAGCCCCCCCACATTAATGGAATCAAAATTGGTGTCAATCAGTTGTGCTATGTTTGTGCTGGTTTGTGCTGCTAAAATTGTCATTTGTGCTGCTTCTGTTTTAAAGATATTAATGAAAAGGTAAAGGTCAAAAGGTCAACCAGCCCCCCCCCTCATTACCCAAATCAAACAAAATTGATGTTAAACGTTTGTGCTACATTTGTGCTGGTTTGTGCTGCAAAATTTTTTGTTTGTGCCGCTATCATTTTAAAGATATTAACAAAAATTTCTAGAGGTCATCAGAGGTCAACCAGCCCCCCCACATTAATTAAATCAAACAAAATGGGTGTCAATCAACTGTGCTACGTTTGTGCTGGTTTGTGCTGCTTCTGTTTTAAAGATATTAATGAAAATGTAAAGGTCAAAAGGTCAACCAGCCCCCCCACATTACCCAAATCAAACAAAATTGATGTTAAACGTTTGAGCTACGTTTGTGCTGCTATCATTTTAAAAATTTTAATAAAATAACGTCTTGATGCGTGCTTAATCATCCAGGTAAGTAAATCCCAAAAGGTTGATTCTGTTCATCTGGACATTTTCAGTTGGAGAAACGTTTCGTCACTCATCCAAGTGACTTCTTCAGTCTCAGCTGACTGCAGGTTTCCCAGATCTTATAAACAGTACATTTGCATAGTGAAGGAAACTAGCACCACTGAATGAACAATGTGCTGGGGGGTTAGTTCCATGATTGTTAGTATGCAAATTCTTATGACCATTGATCAATGACAACTAATCAAAGCCTACTGATCAATGGCCATGAGTACCATTCACAGAAAGTGGGGAATGGCTACAATCACAGCATTGTAGGATGGCGAAAGATGTACCCTTGGGCCCCCCTTCTCAATTCAGAGATGGTCAGCATCCTGACAGCCCGATGGACGAAGCTGTCTCTCAGTCTGTGTGTTCTGGCCCGGAGGCTCTTCAGTATCCTTCCTGATGGCAGCAAACTGAAGACGCTGCTGAAGGGATGAGTGGAGTCACCTGTAATGGAGAGGACCTTCCAGATGAGGCAGGTGCAGCTGCTCTCACTACCCGTTGTCGTTTTTTCCTGCAGAACCCAGTGCAGGAGTCATACCACACAGTGATGCAGCTGGTGAGGATACTCTCAACTGTGCCTCTGTAGAAGGTGCTCATAATGGGGGTTGAATCTCTTGTGCTTCTCAGTTTGCAGAGGAAGTAGAGTCGCTGTTGGTCTTCTCCACATTCAGGGACAGGTTGTTGTTGCTGTACCAGTCTGCCAGATGGTTAACTTCACCCCTGTAGTAGATCTCGTCGTGGGTCAGCAGAGTGAAGAGAAGGGGGCTCAACACACATCCTTGGGGAGCCCCCGTATTCAGTGTTCTTGGGCTGGAGGTGTTGCTGTCGAGCGTACCATCTGCTGTCTTCCTGTCAAGAAATCTAGCAGCCAGTTATACAGCAAGGTGCTGATCCCCAGCAGATCCAGTTTGTGAATGAGTTGCTGGGGAATGATGATGCTGAAGGCTGAACTGAAGTCTATGAACAGCACTCTGACATATGAGTCTCTAGTGTTCAGATGTGTGAGGGCTGAGTAAGGGGCAGTTGAAATTCCATCATCGGTTGAGCGTTTTGACCGGTATGCGAACTCAAATGGATCCAGGTTGGGGGAAAGCGATAATTTGATTTGATGCATGACTAACCGTTCAAAGCACTTCATAATGATGGAGGTGAGTTTGACAGGACGGTAGTCCTTAAAGCAGGAGGTAGATGACTTCTTGGGCACAGTAATGATGGTGGAGGCTTTGAGGCATGTGGGAACGGCGGCCTGACCCTAGTGATGTGTTAAAGATGTCTGTGAAAACATTTGTGAGTTACACAGCATAGTCCGTCAGTGCTCGTCCAAGGATGTTATCAGGACCTGGAGCTTTGCGTGTACTGATTTTGGCAAGGGATCTCCACACACTGTCTGGGGATTTGTTCACCACGGTCTGCAGAGTGGGCTTGTAGTCTGTGATGGTTTGTATTCCTTGCCACTGCCTCCAAGTATCTCTGCTATCGCTGAAGCTTTGCTGTCGCTGATGCCACGTGACAGGTGTGCCCTTGCTGTTCTTTGGCTCACCTAATTCCCGGCTCTGAAGGCTTGCATTTTTCAACCTTAGGAGCATTTAAACCTGACCTGTGAGCCATGGTTTCTGATTGGCCCGGACAGTGATACTCCTGGTGTCACGACCTGCAGGATCGGCAAGGTGCTGATCAGAATCTCTCCACTCCTAGCCCTCCTTCTCTTCTCTTTTTCCCTCTCTCTCCCCCTCTCCCCTGTTTTGCCGGAACTCATGGCGGATTCACGCCCTCGGTCCACGCCTTCCTGGATTGGGAACACCTGGGCCTCATCAGACCAGCTGGTATATTAGAAGGAGGAGATCAGCTGTTCAACGCTGGATTGTTGTGAAGGCTCTAGTCAGTACACGTCTAGCTCAAGTTTCCTGTGCCTCCGTCTCAGAGACTTAACGAGTGTTTCTTTGTTCCTAGATTCCCCGGACCCGCCCCCGTGTTTCCCCCTGTGGAGTGTGGAAGGAGTGACTGGTCGCTAGCGGAGAAGAGAGAGGTTGAACTGAGCGCGTGTGTGATTTCCCCGTTTTCCCTGGAGCCCTGGACCCCTGCCCCTCACGTCTTGTATATAGCACTAACCCCGCACTGTCTGTACATACACTTGGTGAAGATCTGTAAATAAACTGTCTCTGTTTAAACGCTACTCAGGAGTCCTGCGAGTGGATCCTCTAAGCAACCCGTGACACCTGGTCTCTGTGACATCATCGATGCATTTTGGGATGTAGGCAATGACAGTTTCTGTATATTCCTGAAAGTCTGTGGTGTTGTCGTGTGTGGCAGCCTGTGGTGGAAAAGCAGTCTTGCAGTGTCTCTGAGGACCCTTCTGGCCACACCTGTACCTGCTTACAAACTGGTTTGGTGACTTTGACCAGGGGCCTGTGGGTACCCATGGCACACCTAGGTTTCTGCCTGTAGTACTGACCCTTATGCAAAATAGGTGGAATTAAGACACCGTTCCAAAAGCAAACACAACTGATCAGTGCTGAGAGTGGTCCTGTTGCTGAGGTTGGGGTGATCCTGTAATCTCTTATGAACTACCTCCAACGCTTCTATGACTGGGATGCAAGTGAAGACAGATGTAACATCTCTCTCTCACTGTACATGTACTGTTTATAAAATTAGGGAAACATAACCTGCACAAACAAAATAATTTGCAGGACAAATGTTTGACATCAATTTTGTTCGATTTGAAGAAGGTAGGGGGGCCAACTTCACTCACATGCCTTTATAAGATCTGGGAAACCTGCAGTCAGCTGAGACTAAAGAAGTCACTTGGATGAGTGACGAAACGTTTCTCCAACTGAAAATGTCCAGATGAACAGAATCAACCTTTTGGGATTTACTTACCTGGATGATTAAGCACGCATCAAGACGTTATTTTATTAAAATTTTTAAAATGATAGCAGCACAAACAAAAAATTTTGCAGCACAAACCAGCACAAACGTTTGACATCAATTTTGTTTGATTCCATTAATGTGGGGGGGCTGGTTGACCTTTTGACCTTTACCTTTTCATTAATATCTTTAAAACAGAAGCAGCACAAACCAGCACAAACGTAGCACAGTTGATTGACACCCATTTTGTTTGATTTAATTAATGTGGGGGGGGGTTGACCTCTGATGACCTCTAGAAATTTTTATTAATATCTTTAAAATGATAGTAGCACAAACGAAAATTTTTGCAGCACAAACGTAGGACAAACGTTTGATACCACTTTTGTTGGATTTGAAGAAGGTGGGGGGGCAACTTCACTCACATACAATATTGTTGATGTTTCTTTTCAGCACTGTAGCCAGGCTGACAGGCTAACTCAGCTGTCTTGACTAATTATAGACCAATCACCAACCTTCCTTTTATCTCAAAAATTCTTGAAAGAGTAGTTGTAGAACAGCTAACTGATCATCTGCAGAGGAATTGTTAATTTTAAGATTTTCAGCCAGTTTTCAGACCTCATCACAGTACAGCAACTGGTCTCTGACAGTGGACTCATCTCTGTGCTTGTCATGCTAGACCTCAGTGCAGTGTTTGATACCATTGACCATAATATTTTATAACAGCGATTAGAGCATGCTGTAGATATTAAAGGTCCTGCACTGCAATGGAGTGGAGTACCTTTAAGTCCTTATGGAGACTCCAGTTTGTTCATGTAGATGAAGAGTCCTCTTAACACACTAAGGTTAATTATGGAGTTCCACAGGGTTCAGTGCTAGGACCAATTCTGTTTACATTATGCATACTTCCCTTAGTCAGTATCATTAGAAGGCATAGCATACATTTTCACTGCTATACAGATGGCACCCAACTTTATCTATCCATGAAGCCAGATAACACACACCAATTAATTAAACTACAGAAATGTCTTAAAGACATAAAGTCCTGGATGACCTCTAAATGCTTCTAAATTCAGATAAAAGGGAGGTTTTTGTACTTGGCCCTGAAAGTCTTAGAAATATGGTATCAGATGCTTACTCTGGATGGTATTACCTTGGCCTCCAGCAACACTGTGAGGAATCTTGGAGTCATTTTTGACCAGGATATATCCTTCAATGTGCATATCAAACAAATGATTTCTTCCATTTGTGCAATATCTTAGCCTTCAGTTGATCCAAAATGCTGCAGGAAGAGTACTGACAGAGAGAGAGAGCATATTTCTCCTGTATTGGCTTGTCTTCATTGGCTCCCTGTTAAATCCAGAATTGAATTCAAAATCCTGCTCCTCACATACAAGGTTCTACCTTAGTTATGCTGCAAAAGAACTAGACTGCTGGAGATTCCCATGATACACTGAGTGTTTCTTCTTCAGTCACCTTTTTACTCAATATGTAGTTGTACACAACTCTGTATTTAATCATTAATTATTATTAACTAATAACTGTGGCTCTCTTCCACAGCATGTCTTCTCCTGTCTTCCTCGCGGCAGATGGCTGTTCCTCCCTGAGCCTGGTTCTTCTGCAGGTTTCTTCCTGTTAAAAGAGTTTTCTCATAGGCGATCATGATTGTTGGGGTTTTCTCTGTTTTCTTTGTATTATTGTAGGGCGTTTACGTTACATATGAAGTGCCTTCAGGCAACTGTTGTTGTGATTTGGTGCTATATAAAATAAATAAAATTGAATTGAATTTTCTAAAATCTGACAGTCAGGATTCAGAATTGATTACAATAAGAAACAGCACTAGAGAAGGTCCAGAATGATCCTATGACCTCTCTGACAATGAACTGATCTTTTCATTTGTCCTGCTAGACTTCACTGCAGAATTAGATACTATTGACCACAATATTTTACTACATAGAGTAGAACAAGCGACAGGTATTAAAGGTACTGTGCTGCAGGGGTTTGAATATCTTTTGTATCTAATAAACTCCAGTTTATTCATGTAAATAGGAAAGTGTTCTTGACAAGCTAAGGTTAATTATGAACTTCCTCTGGGTGTTACGCTGAGACCAGTTGTATTTACATTATTTATAAACACTTCTCCTAGGCAGGAACATTAGGAGGCATTACCTTGGCATCCAGTACTGTGAACAATCTCTGAGTCATATTTGACCAGGATATGTCCTTCAATATGCATATTAAACTTTGGACCAGTGGATAGTCTACTATCCACTATAGACTATTACTTATAAATATAAATATCTTATATATTTATATAAATATCTTATTTGAATGATTACTGCCATGTCGATGAGAGAAAGTGAGAAAGACAGAGACTGAGCTCCATTCACTCAATGATCAAGAAACTGACCTTACAGCTCTCTGTTCATTCAGTGGGCTGGTTTCAGTCATTATGCAAATGTACTGTTTATAAGGTTGGGGAAACCTGCAGTCAGCTGAGACTGAAGGAGTCACTTGGATGAGTGACGAAATGTTTCTCCCACTGAAAACGCTGCGTCCAGATGAATCAATTTTTTGGCATAAGGAATATATTTGTACTGTAAAAATAAAAGCTAGAAAAACGCATCCATGAATTACAAACAATCTATTTCTTAAAAATTATTCATTTTTTTTTCTTTTGCTTTTATACATTGCAAATAAAGTTAAGGAAAGTTTCTTCATGGTTCAAAGGTTGCTCATCAGAGGATGATTTAAAAATGTACTACCAACAATTTCTTTTTCATGGTCAGTTGCAGCGTCTGTCTTTTAATACATATGCCTTTCAAGAGTCTTACTGAGATGATGCAAGAAATTCTCTGCATCTAATCTCCATTGTAGAGATATTTGCCATGAAACCTCTCTGCCTTGCCTCCACTACTAGTTCACTACGCTGTAGTTTCTTCAACCCATTGGCTTCCTTTATGATATCTTCCCAGGGCACTGCGAACTTAATAAAGCAGGCAGCACAGTGTGAGTTCAACACACTACCACACAGTACAATGTCTGATCTTAAGTTAGCAATGGCAGTTTCAATGGGTACTTGAAGTTGCCACTTGCTTTAATCCGGGAGTGCAGAACTGCAGCTTTGTTGCTTCTTTGTCAGAATACTCTCCCCTTATCGTTTCAGTTGTATCAGTTAATATGATGTACTTCAGACCGTCAGAGAGTATGTTGATCTGATGATAGAGCCAAACATTCTATCTTTCATAACTCTTCTGAGGTGGTACTCCATTTTCCCCCACACATAACCATTTCATCCACTACCTATGTTTCACCTGGGATACTGCCCAAGCACATCTTGATGTTTCCTCTTGTTAGTGGATTTCAGCCATGACTAATTATCTATACATTCTCATGCAGATGCTTTCCCAAAGCGTTGTCGCATGCTTTTAAGTCAGGAGTGGGGAACTCCAGGCCTCAAGGGCCGGTGTCCTGCAGGTTTTAGATGTGTCCTTGATCCAACACAGCTGATTCATATGGCTAAATTACCTCTTCAACATGTCTTGAAGTTCTCCAGAGGCCTGGTAATGAACTAATCATTTGATTCAGGTGTGTTGACCCAGGATGACATCTAAAACCTGCAGGACACCGGCCCTTGAAGCCTGGAGTTCCCCCACCCCTGTTCTAAGTCCTACGCCCAGGTGTATTCCCAAGAATGTCACTTTTTTTGCTATGGTGAAAACTGATTTTAGAAACTTAAAAGGATCCATAAAAAATGTGATTGTACCCTTTCTTGCTTTTTTGTACCTTGCAGAAATGATCCACTTGTCTCAGGGCTTACAGCTGGTGTTTGATGTTTTCCTGGAGCTGGTTTAATCCAGAGTATTTTATAGTTGCGAATAATTTTTCTACTGTAAAAATATAGTCTTCAAATTGTTTGGAAATGGCACGTCCCAGATTATTGAACAACAACAACTGTTTCTGTGAGACCATTTCTGATGTCTTTCCTGCTTGGCATTGTGTTAACACAACTGAATACCCAAGAACAATAAAGTGGAAAAACCTCTGCTCTGATAGTGAAGGTCATAATTCCTGATGATCAAGAATAAATCTATCAAATTAGCAGGACCTGGCTGCTACCTACTCTCTCAATTCTTATGAAAAAACAGCAAGGGCCTACTTCACACACTGCTTTTGCATTCTGTCTTACTTTTTGTTAAATAAACACTATGGCATGCTTTTGTAGCTTATCTGAGGTTATATTTACTGCATTTAAAGACCTGCAAAGGACCAGATTTTTCTAAAGCCTTAGAATTAAAAGTGAGTGTAATTTATTTTAAAGCATGACTGTAAATGTAGTTTTACTCTGATTAACATCTCAATAAATGCAATCTTTTCCATATTCATATCAGTTGGTGAATCTCTGTCACCATAGAAACAGCTCATGCCAAGAGGATTTGACTTGCATAAAAGGATCTACCATCAAGGCCACTTCACTCTGCTGCTGGTGCTCGCCTGTAAACGTCCTCTACTGTAACTACAGGGCTGCTGCAGCATGAACTGGGTTTCTCTGTATATAAGATATGGAAACACATAAAGTATTTCCACTGACTGACAGCAATGAAAGCTGAAAGCTGTCTTTAATGGCAGCTAAAAATGCACCCGGGCAGTCATATGCTGTGCTAAAGGCCACCTTAACACAGAAGCTACACAATAACAGTAACCAGTATCTGATGGCAGCGCTGTGCATGCCAAAGGGTGGTTAAATGGACTCTGCGAAGACAAACGCATATAAGATAAGAAACACCATGATGGATGCGTATGGAAGAATAAATACCTCGCTGGGGAAGGACGTGGGAGACCCAGATAAGGACGTCCGACCTGCACGACGTCTTCTTATTCCTTCCTAGCAGACGGTTCTAATAATTTGCCTGAAATAAATGAAAGTAGAAGAGGGGAGGAAAATATCGACAGTTTGCAGAGGACCGCGGGCCGTCGCACACACGCTTATGATGTCAACAAAAGACGGGAGCCAGCAGCGAAATATCAGGGGAGGCTTGATAGTGTAGCACTAAGTGCAAATCGGTGCAAATCGGTTCAGATCATGTCTTTGTTGAATCCCATCATCCAGCTGTTCATTCATTCGTCTCTCCCAGTGAACCCTCCCATCCATTTACCCCACGCTGCTGCTCCTCAGGACGATCGTCGAGTCAGCAGTGCTCCGCAAGAAGCACAAAAGCGTCTCCTGCACGAATTAATCACAGCAAAGTCTTCGTGATAAATGTTGTGCATCAAACTCATCTGTGTAAGAATCTGTGGCCGTTCGCCTTCAGTTTGCCATCTCACGCTAACGTAGTGCGTAAAATCTGCATTCCGTGGACTTTTCATTACGCTCACCGTCACAGTGCCAATAAAATATTCTCAGGTGTCAGTTAGGAACGGAACAGAAATGGTTAATATAAATACAATTATTAGTCACGTGAACAAGGTAAGAAGGCGACATTTATCGCGTCTTCAAACGCATCAAAGACAACCAGGGTTTCAAGAACATCTCAGCCCAGCTGGAAAAGTGTGTGTTCAAAAAAGACTAAGTGTGGCGAGGTTTTACAATGATTTCTGATACATGCAAGCGATCATCTAATGACAACCGAGTGGTCAGCCCTGCAAATCCAGCCCAAGAGACTGTGTTTAATGAAATCCAAATGACATCAGAAGATCTGCTGGTAGGCAACTTCTTGTATCAAGCTACTGTAATCACAGAGACGGCAAAAAGTTCACCTTTATTTCAAGAAAAATGAGAACTCTACGTTCGGCTCCAGGTCTATGAGAAGATCCTCATCACTGATTAATCTTTAACTGCTCTTCCCAAATAAGAATGCGTGACGGTGATGTGAGGTCATCTGTTTGATAGATGAACTACTTTCAGGACATTAATTCTGCACACACTAACAAAACCACTGAAGAATGACCCAAAGCAGACAGGTGCTTACAAAGTGGCTTAGTCAAAGCCCAGATTTTATTTGCCTTTATCTGTAGGCACAGCTTTAAGGACAAACATGTGTTTCCTTGTACAGACAAAAAGGAAAAGGCAACAAGTTCTTAATTACTTTTATCCTAAGATTATCTACATTGAGCAAATCTGTAGTGTCTGACACATAAACACTCACTTTAAAATACATAATGGATAATACATGTAACATACATAAGCTTCTACTTGTCAGGGCTGCTTGAGTAGTATCGGCAGCTTTTTATATGACCAAACAGATGCCTGACAGGATGTTGAAGCCAATTTGAACCTGATCTCTTCCACAGAGTTTTCAGTGGGTTATCTTGTTGTGAGCTGTTGTGTTTGAGATGTACTCTGACACGGAGCTAACTGTGTATGGGCTCAATTCAATTCCAATAATAGAATCACAATAGATCTTCGTAGCCACCCTTTATGCTCTAACACTGCATAGATCTATGACAGTCATATAGCAGAAATGAAAAAAATTACTTACTTTGAAACTTACTTTAAGTCATTATTTGATGGGTTTTTAACTTTATTAAAAAAAAATGTAAAAACAGGAAGCAGCTTTGGTGCAGAACACCTAACACTTACTTTATTCTTTGGAATGCTCTGGCATCTATATAGCATTAATCTGAGCGATCAGTCGAAGTTTTTTTACACTCCGTTTATCTTTCTCACCATATCTGATTCAAACTTGACTGTTTGCAACACTTTTGGATCATTTGTTGTCATTTTTATCTAATTACTTCTTTTTTTAAAATTATAAAGTTGAAACAAGCACTTTCATTGTTCACCAAGAGTAGAAAAGTGGCTTATAAATTCCAGTCTATTTAACAATTGTTTTATTTAACTTAATCAAACCATTAAAAATGCCCTCACACAGTCAGAGGTGGGCCAGAACAGGCAACAGCATTCAGTTATGTGTGTTTATTGTTGATTTCAACATTATCATCATCATCCTGACATCTGGTATACTACAAATGCACAAAATCTATGAAAGAGTCCATCCACAGACCTGGATGAACAAGCTGCCTGGCAGCAAAGTCCTCAATCTGACTTCTGCTAATCAGTGACATGGTCACGTGTTACCGTCACCATTTGACTTTCCATGTCCATATTTGGCACATTTCAGTTCAGTGTTGTTGTCTCCATCACAGCTGTACCCACACAGTAAAGGCTTCTATGGTAACTAAAACAGGATCATATGTGAGTGACCAACAAGGCTGCTGCTCCACTGTGATACTGCAACAGATAATGTAGTGCCAAGTCTCTATAACAGGACCTCAGAGTCCATTCATTCAAAAAGTAACAAGTTGATTTCACCATGTTCGACGAGAATGACACCGCTATTGCTGCTGGGTAATAAATAGGTACCGAGTTGTCAAGTGCCATCAATCTTGGTCAGGTGCTATAGTTGAAAACAGGCTAAGACTCGTTCTGTGGAAAGACGATAGGGTAGATTTGACTGTAGTGATCCACAAAATGGACCTCCAAGCCCTGAGTGATGTAGTCTGGCAGGTCCGAGAAATCTTTCTTGTTCTCAACTGGAAGGATGATACAGGTCACACCAGCACGACGAGCCTGACAGAGGAGCAAACGAGCAAAGTTAACCAAAAGTTATTCCAAATGACTTCTCTGAAAGTAATCATAATTTTTTGTTCACATGACAGACAGCTGACACAAACAAACAAACACGCACACACACAGCTGTGCTTCTGGTGACTTGGCTCAGTATTTCATTGTTGATAAAATAGATTTAGATAGATAGAAGTTAGGCCACTATTGTCCTGGGCTAGTGTAAGCTACATTTCAACACTTATTCAACACAAATAATTGTGTTATTCTGTTAAATGAACACACTTTATTACAGACTGGCAGAATGGATAAGACTTGTTGCTCAGCTGCCACAATAATGCAACTGTTTCATTATTGTTAGCCACAGACATTACCTGCTAGTATATGGCTAATGTATTAAAGAGTATTAAAGAGTAGCTATTGAGCAATAGCTACTCTTTAAACAGCTATCATTAATATGTGTGCTGGCCACATTTATGTACCTCTTCAAAGTTGCTGAAATGGGAGCTGTACGGACCTCAAAATCCTTCATGAAGCTGTTTTGTGAGCATCAGTTACTTTAGCTGTTAGTTAATGAACGATACCCATGTTAAAGAAATGAGCAAAGGATATTTGTTGTACATACAGCAATCGTCTTCTCTTTGATCCCTCCTACTGGGAGTATTTTGCCCATCAGAGACACCTCACCAGTCATGGCTACATTCTGACGCACGGGCTTGTTGATTGCCAGGGACAAGAGCGCCGTGACAATAGTGCAACCAGCGCTTGGTCCATCTTTTGGAGTTGCCCCCTAGAAACAAGTAAAAATAGACAGGAATGAGCACTGCCAGCCACAGTTCAGTTCTACCATTATCGCAAGAAGCATCAACAGGATATTTCTGGTTCATGCATTCATTACATTATTATTGTAGGCTGTAGGCCAAAAAGTCCCTTATAAGCTTTTATCTTTCTTGCTGCAGCAAGGCTTTTAACTGACACTAACAGAAGTTAAAACCAATTAATTAGTTGTTTTATATTATTATTTTATTTTAGTTCTGGTTTTATTGTGAACCACATTTTTATCTGTGAAAAGTGGTATATAAATAAGTCAAATAATTAAATTAAATTAATTAAAGTGTTACAGTAAGAGTACTGACAGGGACTAGAAAGATATTTCTCCCATATTGGCTCCCTGTTAAATCCAAAATCTAAATTCCTGCTCCTCACATAAAAGGTCTTAAATAATCAGGCCCCATCTTATCTTAATGACCTCATAGTACCATATCACCCCATTAGGGCACTTTACTCTCAGACTGCAGGTTTACTTGTGGTTCCCAGAGTATTTAAAAGTAGAATGGGAGGCAGAGCCTTCAGTTTCAGCCCCCTCAAATAGAATAGCCCTTTATTGTCATTGTACATGTACAACGAAATTATTGGTGCTGCATGCCAACTGTGTGGGAATAAAATATAAATGGTAGACAGGAGGAATAAATAACAAGCAGGAGAAATGTATACAAACAATAGACGGCCACAAATTGGAGAACAAAGTGCTTGGAAGCAGTGGATAGGATTGGTCTGAGTATAGAGTCTGTGTGTGAGTGACCTTAGTGATGAATGTTACTCAGACCATGATCAGACTGGTGAGGTGGGTGGGTAGGAGTGGAGTGTGGGGTGGGTAGTGTTTGTTAACAGTCCGAATGGCCCAGGGGAAGAAGTTGTTTGTGAGTCTGGAGGTCGCCTGTGCATCTGTTCTCTCTCTTGTGTAACCAGCTCCCAGTCAGGATTCAGGCGACAGACACCATCTCTACTTTCAAGATTAGGCTTCAAACTTTCCTTTTTGATAAAGCATATAGTTAGGGCTGGATCAGGTGACCCTGAATCCTGCAATAGGTGTAGGCTGCTGGAGGATTCTCATGATGCACTGAGTCAGTCAGTCTAACCTAATTGGTTGTGGCAGACGGCCGCCCCCCCTGAGCCTGACTCTGCTCAAGGTTTCTTCCTGTTAAAAGGGGTGTTTTCCTCCCACTGTCATCAAAATGCTTGGTCATACAGCACCACCTTATTGTTGGGGTTTTCGCTGCAGTGTTGTAGGGTCTTTACCTTACAATATAAAACACCTTGAGACAACTGTTGTGATTTGGCGCTTTATAAAATTTAAAATAAAATGGAACTGAACTGAAATAAAAGGTTACCTCAGGGACGTGCAGGTGCAGGTGGGAGTTGATGAGGAAGTGATTCTCCGGTTCCTGAGTCATAAGGAATGCTCTGGCAAAGGTTGAAGCGATCTTCGCACTTTCCTTCATAACATCACCCAGCTGACCTGCAGGAGAGCCACATCTTTAGTATCAGGTTACCTGTATTTGTAAAGGATCATGTTTTTAAAACCAGAAGTCCTCTGAAATGGTTTGAAGACTTCCTAACTCTGTTTCTCTGACATCTGAGATTACGTTTGTAAAGGACTAACTCTGAGCGAACACCACATTGAAAACACAAACTGTTTTCAATGCGGTGGCACAAGATGGGACATTCCTGACAGACCTGTGACCTCCAATGAGCCCTCTCCTTTGGAGTCCGCTCCTCCTGGAGGCCGGCGGAGTGAAGTCTCGATGAAGAGCGTCGATCCTCCTGTACAGGAGATAAATGCAGCCTTAGTACAGGTAACTTTTGCTGGTGCTGTGTGTGCGTATGTGTCTCTCTTTCTCACCCAGTGCGGTCCAAGCCAGCCCCATAACCACTCCCGGTGGAGTGACATCATACATCCGATCAACTGTGAAAATAGGTTTACCCACAAACTCCTGCAGGTTTTCAGGAGTGACCATCACTCTGGTTTGTTCATCATTCACAATACAGAACGCCACCTTACGGAAAACCTGTGGGCAATAAACGAAGAACAATAAGGAGATAAATAATAGATAAAAAAAAAAGGATGACACAGAAAAAAACCTAATTTTTGGCACAACTGCTATTAAAATGAAAAAGGATGTTTTTGTCACAAAGAACCAGCAACTACATACACACATTATATTCATACCACTAATCCCAGCAAAGAAGTCTTTAGTTTCTGTTACAAGCAGAATGTTGTTTTCTGAGTAGCGAGGGTACGAGCTGATCCTGTACAGTGAGAAATGTGCACTTTTACAATATTTTACCTTTTCAACTTGTTTCTGCAGGTTCCTGACTCCAGACTCCCTGCAGTACTGCTTGATGAGCAGACTGAGAGCATCAGATGAGATTGAAGCCTTCTCCTCTGTCAGACCACAGAGTGAGCGCAGCTGTGGCACCAAGTAACGCTACACACAGAAATGGAAAAACAAAAAAAAAATACTCTGAGGTTGAGCCAAAAGAAAAGAAAAAGCTAATATGCAATGCCCGCCCATCCATCCATCTCTTCCACTTATTAAAGGACGTGTCCACTACCCACAGGAGGTGCCGTAGGGGTCGGGTGCACTGTCTATGCTGGGCGGTGGCCAAGGGCAGAGACTCTGGTGCCAAAATCATTATTTCAATTTTACAATACATGGGATGCAAAGCCCAAATATTGTGATTTCCCCTAAATATTCAGCTACGATGGGCTAGCTCTTTAATTAATTCTGAGTGATCATATTTATCCTAAACGTTTCTATTCTGATGGTAATTAAAATAGTTAAAATTAAATCGAACCGAACGTAAGTAACTGGCCCTTCCACTGGGAACAAGAGCTTGTGGAATGGTTTAATGAAGATTAAAGTTCACATCATATTCTGTCACCTTCGCCGTTATTACACCATCACAATGAAAACACCCACTGTGGTAATATATTTAAACAAATTGTGTTCATCCCTTAACAGAGCTTTATAGACATTGTAACGTGTAACCCGCATTTGCAGATTTTACCTCAGCAATAGCCAGTTTCTCCTGAGCCACATATCCAGAAACGTTGATCATCTCCATCCTATCCCTGAGTGGCTCTGGGATGGTGTCTATCACATTGGCCGTGCAAATGAACAAAACCTTTACAGGAGGAGAGACGGTGCACATTAAAACCACATATTATGAGGAGCTGTGGATCACTCGTTACACAGTACCTACCTTTGACAAATCTACAGGAACATCCAGGTAGTGATCAAGAAAGTTGGCATTCTGCTCAGGGTCCAGGAGCTCCAGCAGAGCAGAGGATGGATCGCCCTGGTAACCACGACCCATCTTATCAACCTGGTAATGACATTGTATGAACATCATCACACCATTTTATCACCAGTTATATAAATATTAATGAAACCTGGAAACCAACAACTCCATGCCAGCTGGTTAGATCACATAAATCAGTGCACAAGGTTCACTTGCAGACCTGGCGTGACACTTTGGATCCATGAAAATAAACACGTTCTGGCACATAAGCCTGGTATGACCCATAGGAATCACAGTTTACCCATGAAGCCAGATAACACACACAAATTACTTAAACTGCAGGAATGTCTTAAAGACATAAAGATGACCTCTAGTTTTCTGCTTCTATAGTTTATTGCATTCAGCCCTAGAAATATTTGAAACATGTTGTCTAACCAGATATTTGGACGGCCTCCAGTAACATTGTGAGGAATCCTGGAGTCCTTTTTGACCAGGATATGTCCTATATGCATATTAAATATTTTCTAAATATGTGGGACTGCTTTCTGTCTTTGGTTTAATATTGATATAATTAGTCAAATATTGTTTTAGAAATGGTAAATGGCCTGTATTTGTATAGCGCTTTACTTAGTCCCTATGGACCCCAAAGCGCTTTACACTACATTCAGTCATCCACACATTCACACACACATTCACACACTGGTGATAGCAAGCTACATTGTAGCCACAGCCACCCTGGGGCGCACTGACAGAGGCGAGGCTGCCGGACACTGGCGCCACCGGGCCCTCTGACCACCACCAGTAGGCAACGGGTGAAGTGTCCTGCCCAAGGACACAACGGCCGAGACTGTGTGAGCCGGGGCTCGAACCGGCAACCATCCGATTACAAGACGAACTGCCAACTCTTGAGCCACGATAGACCAGTGCTGAAAAACTAGTTAATCCCTTTATCACTTAATAGGATGCAATAATTAAGGAATTTATCATTATCAGGTTGCTCTAAAATCTCCATGAAAAGCCTTTGGCTGAGCCAGAACAGGGACACACTGTTGCCTCACAGCAAGAAGGTCAGGGTTTGAATCCATCATCTGGCCAGGACACTTCTATGTGCATACTTTCCTAATGTCTGCGTGGGTTAAATATAATCAGTTTTATTTCTATAGCACCAAATCAAAACATTTGTTGCCTCAAGGCACTTTACATTGTAAGTTAAAGAGGCTAGGTTAATACCGAAAAAAAGAGAGAAAACCCCAACAAAAAGCACTTTACAATTACACTATGAAACTAGATGCTATCTAAAGTTGCGCTAATTAGATGGGCTATACAGATAAACTATACTATACCCCACCATGTGTTGTAGCAGGAACAGGAAGTGATACTGTATCAGCTCAGCAAAGTAAAAAAAGTAAAAAAATATGACAGAAATCCAGAGCAGTATGAAGCCTGAGCTTCTACTTTACCCAACCTAAAAACTATCACACTGCTGTTTTACTTACTGATGGTCCCTGAACAGGATTTTAGCTGCAGAGATCTCTCAGACTGCTGTCAGCAAAACAACTCAGTGGCTCTAAATTAATTTGACAGTTTCTCCTTTTACCGACTGGGCATTTTTTTGATATAGAGTGCATGATTTTAGTACTGCCATGAACGATATACTACAGAACGTTATAGTGACAGCCAGTATTTAACTCGAATAAAGATGTCATTCAGTGCCAGAGTATATCAAGCAAAAATATCCGTTTATCAAAGTGAAGCTAAAACATTGTATCAGCACAAACATCGGAAATGAAGAGATGGCCTTCATATTAATGTTGCTTTGGCATAAGTTATGCTGAAATCAACAGACAACTACAAGAGCATCATCACAACACTCACCTCATCTATCAGCACCAGAGGATTTTCCGTTTTGGTTTTCTTCAGACACTGAATTATCTTTCCCGGCATTGCTCCAACATATGTCCGTCTGGATACACACACACGCAATTTTTACAGTGAGTGATTTTTATCGCCTTCCTCAAAATGAAAGTTGAATTGTTGCCATTTGGACACAGAGGAGAAGATCAGGACACACTGTGGATGTTTCCATTAATCCGTAAGAGATCTACAATTACAGAAGGTCTTAAACTGGTTCAGAGAAGCACAGAGAGGCAACCTGAAAGTGGCATCCAGCCAAATTTAATCCAGGGAAGATTTCACTTTTTCTTTGTAAAGTCAAGCAGCCAATTAAGTTATTACTCAGAGGAGATTTTCTCTCCTCCCCTCTACCATTCGTACCTGTTAGTCAGTGCCATCCCTCATGTCAGCAGGAAAGCAGAGAACGTACAATTCAAAAAGTTTTGCTCTAAAACACTTGCGCAGTTTAGGTAAACAGTACTTTAAGTTACTAGCAAAGCCCCGCCCTTTCATTTTTCATTCCATAGTTAGTGACATTAAAAATTCCACCATGATTACAAATTTTGGTGAAGAATACACTAATACTGGCCAATTAAAATGACTAAACGACTCAATCCACAGCGCACACACAGTTTTTTTGTTGCTTGGATGTGTGCACAGTTGCCTTTTTTTGATCTTGATTTGCATCCCATCATAGTCCATCACATTTAATTCTACTATTATCTGCCCTTGTGCAGGATGCCACCTTCTCTGCACATGATACTGACAATGTAATCGAGCATGAGGTCTCTCAGGAATAACAGTAGCACAGATCATACCTGTGCCCCTTGATCTCAGCCACATCTGTCATGCCCCCCACGCTGAACCTGAAGTATTCTCTGTTGAGAGCTCTGGCTATCGAGCGGGCGATGGAGGTCTTTCCTACACCTGGAGGACCGTAGAAACACAAGATCTTCCCCTGGGTGGTGCCACGAAGCTGGCTCACTGCTATAAATTCCTGTAAAAAGACAGATGTTCATTTCTATATGGATGTGGATATATCTGATGTATCAAATACGGAGTATTAGAGTGTGTGTGCGTACCAGTATGCGTTTCTTAACATCATCCATTCCATAATGGTCTTCTTCCAGGACTTCTTTCGCTCTGTCCAGTAACAAGTTCTCTTCACTGTTGGTACCCCAGGGCATGCTGGTCAGCCAGTCTAGATAGTTACGGGTTACACTGAAACAAACAGTAGATTCCTGATTACTACAAATAGTAAATAAAACAAGCAGATGGGCAGCCAATGTTAAAACTAGAGATGGCACGATACCACTTTTTTATGTCCGATACCGATATCATAAATTTGGATATCTGCCGATACCGATATGAATCCGATATAGTGTGTTTTTTAATCAATAAAACTGTTTTTTTTAATATCTTGCTGCATTTTGTATAAGTTCATACTCAAGTTTAAATAAACAACAACACTAAAGCTATTCTGTTATACCTGTATGTAAAAAAAATACACTGCACCCAAAATATTTCATAGTTCAGCAACACTGATCAATCTAATAAACTTAAACCTGCTCCATCCTTCCTATTCTGGTATTTTAAAGAGTACTTAGCAGAAATATTAAGCAACCTAACTAATAGGGTTGCAAACTCCCAGCAAAGAAAAATGGGGAACCACCCCCCACCCTCCACCTCATGATGCTTAATCGATGTAATCAACTTTAATTTGATGCAGGGTGAAAAAAAATGCACAGAAATAAATTATTTTTCAAGAATAATTAAAAAGATTCAACATCTTTCTTCAACAGAATTGCAGACTTTCCCAAAGGAAAAAGTACTATAGCTTACTAGGGTATATATTAGACTTAGTTACTATATACAGTAATGGACTTCTATACATTTTACATCAGATTAAAACTTTGGATGTAAGATTCAGATAATTATTTATTAAAAGCTACATATTTTAAATGAGAATAAGAAAGAAAAGTATGTCTTTGTGCCCCCTTTTCCCTGTTCATGCCCTATCGGCCCCCCTGGCTAAACTTTGCAAGATCCGCCCCTGCACAGTTACCAGCCGTCAGCTACGTGCAGAGTGGGCCAAAAACAAACAAGAGAGACGGACTCGCGACAGAAAAGCCGATCAGCTGATCATTGATCAGTTTCATGATTGAAGTAGCAGCAGGAAGGTGAGGGAGAGAGAGGCAGTCGCTCCATATATCGGTTGTTAAGCTTAACATGGGAATGCTTTACAAACATTCAGAGATGAACTTACACACTTGCTTTACTTCTCTCTGGGAAACTTCCTCGGAGATGAAATGTGGATTGCTAGCGAGGCTACAAATACACACAGCCGCTCTATCACGTGAGCACACTGCTCCAACATGCTACGGTTATGAGCCGAGTTACGCCGTGTCGCAAGTTTTTTGAGGTGCTTTTTTGATATTTAATGGATCGGATTACATTTTTTATTTCTCTCCGATATCCGATCCAGTAATTTAGGTCAGTATCAGACCGATACGTAATATCGGATCGGTCCATCTCTAGTTAAAACAGCTGGAGCTTTGCTACACGGAGACCTACTTAGGAGCAGCATATGAATAAAAAAAATTTGACAAGATTAAGCCCATTAAGTTATTCTTAACAGATGCTGTATGCAGCTAAACTTTAAAACGTTGTAATATCTAAAATGGAAACAAATAAACAGTTCATTCTGAAAGACCTGTGGTTTTTCTCTTTTGAATATTTATTGTTTCTTATCTAATTACTCAATCGATCGATTGAATAATCGAGAGATAACTCAATTACTAAAATAATCAAAAGCTGCAGCCCTAACTGAGATTTCCTTTCTCATAAATGTTCTAATTTCTTTATTTTGTTCCTCCTCATCTTCTCTCCTTTGTCTCTCTTTACATAAGCTCACCGCACCGTCTCGACTCATTTACTTCATTTAAACTCAAAGAGAAAGAGGACCAAGGAGAAAGGAGGCTGCCAGGGAAGCTGTGCCTGGAGATACACAGGTGTTCGCTTCGTGAAGTCTTTTATACACCAGTAATGTATAAGAGTGGTGTGACACACAGCTGGAGTGCACGAAATATGGTGGGAGCAGAACTACATGAAATAAAATGCACAACACATCACATCTAACTGATGTTTCTTTAAAAACAGCAGCTAAAAAGCAAAGATGCCTCATTTTGTTAGAAAATGGAGCGATAAAAGGAAGTGAGGGTGCACGAACCAAGTCTCCAGGGTAACGTGTTAGCCAGGAGTCTGTTTTAGTGACTGGGTTCATTAGATACTGCATAAGTGGAAATACCTATGCAATCACACTCACACTCCCTCTCTCTCTCTCTCTCACACACACACACTTCTTTCAATATGTAAATGTTCTATCTAACATTCACTCACAATCACACTCATGGAGCAAAGAGGGGTTCACACATGTTAAAGTATCCTTAGCCAAACTCTGTTTCCTCTTCCTCTGTTCTATTTTGATTGATTGATTGATTGATTGATTGATTGTACTTTATTCATCCCGAGGGAAATTGGGTTAAGGCTGCCAGCCGTGCCAGCGCCGTCTTACCCATCCGACCATACATACATTACACAAACATCACATGGGGAAGACAGGTCAGAGGGGTATAACATGGAAAAGCACAACATGAGGAAAGATAAGGAGAAAAAAATAACTCCCCCCAGACTGAGCTCCAACAGGGAGATCAGTTTGAGAACAGAAAAAAAACACCTCTGCACATAGCACATGAAAAAAACTCTACTACACCAAAGAAACACATGACAAGCAACAGGGATGGGTAAAGGGTGAGAGACAGCCAATGTAGACAGTACATCCGGGCCTAGGGCTGCTCGATTATGGCAAAAATGATAATCACGATTATTTTCACTGAAATTGAGATCTCGATTATTTGACGATATTTATTTAACAATAACAATGTATTGAATAATGGCTTTAAAGATTGTCAAAAAATAATATAAAATAGTGTGCAAATACTGATTACAGTGCAAATGTTTGCAATATAAAAAATAAATGAAAAATGTAAACATCTATGTTTAGTGAACTTCAAAATACTGCACAATATTTGATCCACCTCTGACTCCGCGAACCCATAATGTTTCCACCAATGTTCTCTCAAATATTTCATGTGTCTGAGTGAACACACAAACTCCCTGAGCGATCCCTTGGACCACTGTGAGCGACATCAGACGTGTGCACTGTTGTCACGCCAGCATCTAATCCATCCAAGTTACATGGTTTATTAAAATAATCAAATTACAGCATTTACATTTATGTTAGACTACTTTTAATTAACTGCTTTAGCCCACTTACAATGAAAATTTAAAAAATCTTGTTCATGACCTGTGTAGGATGTTAACACTATTGGAAGTAAAAATAACTTGAACTCCAATTTTGAAAACAACTTTCTTTCTTTCTTTTTTTTTTCCATAAAGCTCTGACTTGTATTATGAGTCTGTGGTCTGGGAGAGTCCTATAACGCTCTCTCTGCAAAATACAGCATATAATGACCAATGTTGGGCAATTAATTATATAGTTACTTCTTCAAAAAAAGTAACTCAGTTTGGCAAACAAAGTTTTTTGCAGCTATTTATTTTTTTTAATGCAGCCAAGGCATTTTTAAATAAACATTTCAAAATATTTACAGAACATTCAGCTGTTCTGCATCAAATCTGATGCCACACAAATTATTTGTGCCACTCCAAGAAATAATTTCTGTCCACTATGAGATAAAGGAGAACAACAGCCTGATACCTGCAGGCCTGACAACAGGAGATGTATCACTCCTGTAACACCTGTAACATTCAGCAGCCGCCTCATTGTTCTGACACACACAACAAAACTATTGACTACACTACACACTAACTACACAAGATTTGCGCTAAACGTCTCAAATCTCTCACACCTCAGAACCCCCCCGTCACTCCTAAAACTTCCCCCCGTTTCTTAACAACTAGATGCCACGTTGCCATATCATTTTTTGATTGGTCGACACGGTACTTTTTTCGACCAATAGGAAAGGGTGGGGGTTTTTTGGTTTTGTTTTTGCTCACAGGTGGAGAGTGCTTTGAGCGTTTTCCTTATAAAACGCCGTTTTTACCGTTTCTTCCCGCAGTAAATATAAACAACGATAGTATTCAGGAAGAAAACCAAACATTGCAGATATTTTTATCATAACTCTGGTTTTACGTGGAGGATGGGGTGGCTGTAGCTCAGGTGGTAGAGCAGGTCATCCACTGATCAGAGGGTTGGTGGTTCGATTCCTGGCTTCCCCTAGTATACATGCCAAATATCCTTGGGCAAATACCCCAAATTGCTCTCCGATGCATCCATCGGAGTATGAATGTGTGTGAATGTTAGCTATGAAGCACTTAGAAAGATGTGCTAGTGCGAATGGGTGAATGCACAAGTTGTGTAACGCGCTTTGAGTGCTCAGAAAGAGTAGAAAAGCGCTATATAAGAACCAGTCCATTTACCATTTACGTGGCCTATCAACACAATTTAAAAACTGGTATAAAGTCCACACTTGTTCCGTCTGTCCTGCTCACATCTCCAATGGTTGTACACGTTGTCATTAACGTGGCTTCACTGCATATCAGCCACGCCGCTTTGCTAGCTAAAACACTGGTGTCGGCACATAAGGACGCTGTCATAGCCTGTCAACACCGTTGATTAGCTGCGTATATACGAATGTGAATCGCATTATTGGCTGGACTATAGGATAAGGTGGCATCGTTCTAATCCCATACAGGAGCAGCCAGTCACTTACTGACTAACACTGCAAAACAGAATTGCTAAAGTTTTAATTTTAATTTCAATTCAGGTTAGATTTTTTTTGTGCGCAACGGAGATTTTCTGTGCGCAGAGACCGTGCCAGCAGTGCGCAATTGCGCACGTGCGCAGCTTAGAGGGAACATTGGTTTCCACACCACTGAAGTCGTTTTACCTCTCTTTTCAACCAACGGCATTCTTTCTTCAGCAGCCATTATCCTCTCCTCTCCAAATAACTTCTGCTTAGCTTTCCGAGCTTCCCTCGGGTCCTCTTAATTGTTGTGATGCGTGTTCGAAACGCAGAGAGGTGCGCTCGATTTGCCACACGGAGCAGCGCGAGAGTAAAGCACGAGGGAGGTGCTAATAATCGGCTCAGTCATTTTTAATGATCGTTGAAAACCCAGATCGTAATCGAGATTAAAATTCGATTAATTGAGCAGCCCCATCCGGGCCTGCAGCATAAGCGCTGGTCTCCTTGATCCACCGTCAGCATCGGAAGGGAATAAGCGTCGAAGGCGTTTGGAGGGGGGATGAGTGTACATCTGCATGTGTGTATATATGTCTGTGTGCATGTGTGTGTGTGTGTCTGTGTGTCCAGAGTTCAGCTGAGACAGTGTCCTTCGCCCTGCCAGGCTAAGTAAACAGTCTTCCAGCCAACCCAGGTGGCCTTGCATAGAATGGGAAGAACAGTCTCAACACAGTCGTTATCAGGGTGTTTTGTTCAGCTCCAGCCTTGAGACCACAGCTGGCGCCGAAAGGGTATCCGCATGAAGTGATGGTGGTTTTAACTTTACTGCGAACAACTCATATGAATTTCAAAGCTGTTCTAACAGTCCAACACTGGTCACTCAATCTCCCGTTGGAGAGCCGTGAGCTTCTCCATGATGTTATCAAACTTACGCTCCGTGATGTTGTCATTCTTGTGCTCAAAGAGCCGATTCTGAGAACTCACGACCGCAGTGAGCTTCTCCAAGATGTGATCCAATTTGCGCTCAGAGGTGTTATTCCGAGCGAGCCCCTCCAGATGTAATCCAGTTTGCGCTCAGAGGTCTTATTCTGAGTATTCACGGCAGCCGTGCGGTTCTCCAAGATCTTATCCGTGCTGCACTCAATGAGCCCATTTTGAGAAACTCACGCCTCGTCCCATCGTTTCAATCCCAGCGGGCAGCTTGTGGGGGTTTGAACAGCCGGTTCCGCTTCCTTAATTCTTCGATAAGTCAGGGCCAAGCCAGCTCCGATCAGCAAGAACCCTGTTACCATGGTTCCGAATAGGTAGATATCTTCAGCACTCAGGCTCACCCGAGCCCAGACTTCTCGTTGAGAAAGGGGTGTCAATTGCATTCAGGGACCAGTTGATCCAATCCATAATTCCTCTTTTAGGTTTTAGAGAACAGACTGTGAGAGAGTGTTCCAGGGAAAAGTAATACAAAAAACACGAGACTAGACAAGGACACAAGAGGCTAAGCAGGGAAGCTAAGGGAGAGGAGAGGAGGAGGAAGAGAAAAGTGCGACCGCCTTCGCCGAGAGCAAGAGAAGAATTGGACCAGGTGATAGTTTATGTAGTTATGCTATTTTCCAATAGCATAACTACATAAACTACATTTCCCTCTATTCTGTTTAGTAGTTTTCAAGTTGACTCCTGTTGTGTTTTTAGTGTAAAGTGGTATTGTGGTTCAAAGGCCTTTGAAGACTAAAACAAGACGACTAACTTGAATTCTGATGAATGGTTGTCCAGAAGACCCAGCTTGTTGAGTTCTTCGTTGATCACGTCCATTATATGCTGAGGGACCGTCCTATCTTTGAGCCTTTCACGAAACTTCTCCTCAATAGCATCTTTGTCCTCCTTTTCCAGACCCAGCTCCTAATGACAAAAAACAGAATATTTTATGAGCCACATCTTCACACACCTGCTGCATCCACGTTGCATGCTCCTACTGTACTCTGAGTGCAGCTCACTTTTTTTTTTGCCTATGATAAAGATAAAATTATACATTTGAATCTGAAATTGTGTATGCACCTGCCAAGAGAACAATACCAAAAGCATATAAATGGAAAAAATGGTTCAAAGTACACCAGACAGGTGATTTGATGTAGTATGCAGTCATTTAAGCCCCTTTTCCATTAGTACCTACTCACATCGACTCAGCATGGTTTGGCACAGTTTACCATTACATCATGCTGTAGTACCTGGTACCAGGTACTGTTTTAGTACCTGCTTGCCCAGGGTTCCAAGAGATACGAGCAGGTGCTAAAATGTGACGTCAGACGACTACATGCCACTACATGGCTGGTCATTTGATGAGCTCACAAAAATCAAATCTGCCATTTTTGAAACCTGAAAACAAGAAATGGCTACAAAAACATCGCCGTGATCCCAGAGAGTAACAAAATGCCACAGACCGAGCTCCAGGTATATTCTTGCCTCAACGTCCACCTTTGTTGTAGCATTCGTGTCGCATACTAATTACCTCGCGGGACGCTCTGACGACATGCGTGTCAGATAGCACTGTTTGTAATAGAAAACCGGTCGATCTAAGTTGAATTGTGGTGAGTTGATCGGAGTAGGTACTAACGGAAAAGGGGCTTTAGGTGTCAGCTGTGCCGGATTGAGACTATTGGCTTGTAAGACGTGTCTTAACAGTACGCTGACAGTTGACTGCTGCAAGCCCCCAGAGTTTTTGAGAGTCCAAGTGTTTCTCCTGAATGACTTTGGGTCTGTCAGGCAAAGGGAAGACAGATTAGTCTGGTGTACCTTCTTAATGATCTTGAGCTGCTCCTGCAGCAGGTACTTCCTATGGGTCTGTTTGATCTTCTCTTCCACCTGAGAACATAGAAGAGACACGGATGAATGGCCAAGGGTAACAACCTAAGCAGAAGTTATTTAATACTTGAACATTATGATGACGTCTGACCTCACGACCCAAGCGCTGCTGTAGCTTACTCAGCTCGTACTCCTTCTTGAGTAAAGACAGAGCCTTGTAGAGACGTTTCGGGATCTGCTTGGACACAAGAACAGGACTCGATGAACTGCACACAGAACAACTTCAAGACCATATATTGTGAAACGTCAAATTATTATGCAGAATGCCCTTTGACCATATCCAGTAGTTTTTAATGAACAGAACTCTGCTACACTGATTTCATGAATTAGAACAGCAGAGTTGGAGATGAGAATACGTTTCTGTAGTAATCTCTCAGTAACAAAATATAACGCTGCATTCTTGATTTATTATTATATTTGCATGAGAAAAGCGTTTCTTAGTCTGTACACACGCATAAATGCGGGTATTAGAATGAAATAAAGACACTGCACTCAGAGTTGAAAATCAACTGTACACTATTAGTGTATCACAAAACAAGTTTTAGGATAAGAAAAGGAGTCACGAGTTAGCAAGTCACTGGTTGCTTTGGAAAATGCTCACACGCTGAGTGTCAAATAGGTCTATAAGCAGGCACACTGCTCACATTAGTCTCCTCCAGGACGTCTTGGAGTTCATGCGATTCAGCTCCCGTCAGAGCTGCTCCCATGTCGCTGAGATAGATGGGGTTATCAACCACACGCTGACCAGCCTGCATCATCTGAAGGACCGACTCTCTGGTTCACACACAAACAAGCACATTTCAGAAAACTTCCCTTCCATCAACACTACAGTTGGATTTTGTTCCCATCCCGACAGCCTGGTGCTAATATAAACATCTGACTTTAAAGTGTTTTCATTGGCAAATTAGAAAACAGCCTAATTCAGCATCAGCTGAAAAGGTGCACCGAGCACAGATTGCCTGGAAATTGCTTTAAGATGTTGAGTGCAGAACACCATTACTAGGTTTATAGAAGGGAAACCTGAAACTACAAGCAGTATAAAGTAAAAAAGTAAAGTAAAATGAAAGTTTACAGTTTGCATATGATAAAACTGAAATGGGAGAACTGACCTGTAGAGGGGGTTAAGTGCAATGATGTCTCTGATGGTCTTTACTATCTCTGCTGTCAGCGCCTGTAGAACACATGACATTACAGACGTGTTAAAGAATGACAAACAGTTGACTGAAGATGATGTCATGACGTGCTACCACAGTGAGTACTTTGATGCGTTTTCTGTACCTTGACCTCCTCGGTGACGGTGAACTGTTCATGCTGAACATTGTCCACTTCGACCATCAGGATGTTGGAGGAGGGTAAAGGTTGAAGCTCCGGACTCAGGTCTGCCTCTGATATCTGAACAGACCAAAAATAATTACTATCAATGTGGAAAGGACTGTAAACTATAAATATTACTACACCCATCACTAATGACACATTATCAAAAACCAAGATGCACAGCATGGTGGACAATGACTGAGCCAAATAGTTTTAAACCATCCTTAACAAATGTAGGTCATGTTGAAAGCTTACACACTTCTATAAAGTGAACTTTTATATTTTTTTATTTACTTAAGCTGCCAATATAGCCTCCGCTGTGGTTGCTTCATGCACCGCCACATCATCATCACACAGATGCAGTGATTTATGCCCCCAGTTAAGAAGCAAGAAGTCACTGCAGTATTCTGCTAAACAATAGGTGTCGCCACTCAGATAAAACTGTCTAGCAGGACAAGCACAGAGATGAGTCCACTGTCAGAGGCCATAAGAAGATCATTTGTAACCTTCACTAAAGCTGTTTCTGTGCTGTGATGAGCTCTGAAACCTGACTGAAACTCTTCAAATAAGTCATTCCTCCACAGATGATCTGTTAGCTGTTTGATAACTACTCTTTCAAGGATTTTTGAGATAAAAGGAAGGTTGGAGATTGGCCTATAATTAGCTAAGACTGCTGGGTCCAGTGATGGCTTTTTAAGTAAAGGTTTAACTACTGCCAGCTTGAAGGCCTGTGGTACATAGCCGATTATTAGAGATAGGTTGATCGGATTTAAGATTGAAGCATTAATTAATGGCAGGACTTCTTTGAGCAGTTTTGTAGGAATGGGGTCTAAAAGACACGTTGATGGTTTGGAGGAAGTAATTAGTTTACTCAGAAAGATCAACTGGAGAAAAAGAGTCCAAATAAAGAGCAGTGGTACGGAAAGCAACTGTACATAATGCTGTCTGTGAGATGATTATGAGTACTTTTTTCTCTAAAGGTTAATTTTTTTGTGAAGAAGTTCATGAAGTCATTACTAGTTAACGTTAAAGGGATGTTTGGCTAAAACAGAGCTCTGACTTTTTGTCAGCCTGGCTACAGTGCTGGAGAGAAACTTAAGGTTGTTCTTATTTTCTTCAATCAGTGAAGAATAGTAAGATGTTCTAGCTTTATGGAGGGCTTTCTTATAAAGCTGCAAACTATTTCTAAATGATGATCTTCTAGATTTGTGATACGCCATTTCCTCTCCAGCTTACGAGCTACCTACTTTAAGGTGCGTGTACGACAGTTATACCAGAGAGTCAAGTACGTCTGATTTGAGGCTCTATTGTTCACAGGAGCTACAGTATCCAGAGTCGTACGTAGTGAGGAGTTAAAATTATTAACAAGATAATCGACCTCTGTTGGAGTAGTGTTCAGGTAGCTGCTCTGCTCTGTGTTGGTACAGGGCAATGAAGATGATAACAGTGGGTGGATTATATCCTTAAACTTAGTTACAGCGCTTTCAGAAAGACATCTACTGTAATGAACTCTACTCCCCACTGCTGTGTGAGCAATTATTTTAAATTGAAATGTTATTTGGCAATGATCAGACAAAAACGAGGTTTTAGGAAGCACTGTTAAATGTTCAGTTTCTATATCATATGTTACAACAAGATCTAGAGTGTGATTAAAGTGTATCATAAGCACCGATTTCAAACTGCTCCAACATCTCCCTCTGTGTCTGTATGTCTCTGAGCTTCTGTTCAGGATTATTATTAAAATGGTGCTAAACCATAACCGTACAGTTGTGTCTTCAACCCGGCTGCGACGGCCGCTGTTCAATACCCCAAGTTACAGAAATCAAGATGTGCACGACCGACCGACGGGACACAAAGATTGTGTCTCACGACACAGGGCGTGTGAAAATCGTCAAGCGACATCTACGACACAAGCAACGCGGCAACATGAAAACGCCTTACACTGTGATTATATACATTTGGGGGAAATCTGATCAAACCTGCCATGGTTTTCTATAGCAGGTTTAGTTTGCTTGTGAACCCTGTGCCTAGAAAACGATGCTGGTTTAGTCTATATGTGGTTCCCTTTAAGTTTCCTGCAGTTAGGCATGTGTAAGGAAGCATTACCTAAACAATGCTCCTGTGTTGGTTTAACCTCAGGCTCCACCGTTCCTGTTAATGACGTTTTCTTTGTACTGTTTTGCTCACACATAACTTTATGTAAAAGCACGCACCCTTGGACCACCGTATACAGTTAACTTTAAAGCCGAGAGCAACTTAAGAGGAGGTCCAAAAGAAAATGAACGCTGTGGTGAAATGAATCTTTGTGTCCTTCTCTCGACTGCGTGCACAGAAAGCATATGTGATATAAGGGTCCTGTTACTCACCTTGTCCTCAAGCTGCTCTGGCAGAGAACTGAGATGGTCCTTGCGGCTGCGTTTGGTTTTGCGTCTTTGTGTAGGTTTCTGGTGGGACTCTGGCTCAGACTCTGACTCTGACACAGCTGAAGCTATTTCCTCTTCAGGCTCCACCTGCAGCTGTTTTGTGATCCGGATCCTTACAGCCCAGATGATATACAGGAGAAATAACATACATACATACTCATAAGTGAGAGTACTTTCTCCAGAGTTCTAATGAAACCAATCCCTATGCCCTTTAACCTAAAACTTCTCACCCACCAGTAATAGTAGTACATCTAACCTGCGGTGTCCCATGACAATCATCCTCAGCTTGTCTCCCAAGTCCTGCATCTCATGAATCTGAACAAAGGTTCCTGTGGTGTAGATGGCATCTATAGACTCCACTACATCCGACTCGTTACTGCAACAGACAGAAAGACATGTTTACTATCAAAACACCAGACAGAGAGCAGGTCTCTTAAATGGACTTGTCCAGGAAAATGAAACAATGCTTTTATTAGGTGGATAAATTGGTCAGTCAGCCACCTAGACTGCAGAAACACAAAACAACCTGGTTATTAAAACAAAGATAAGGCAGACGCAAACACTGAAGCATCTATGATGGCAGAAGCACAAACCGAAATGGTCATCACACCAAAAATAACAATCTTGCAAAGACCAAAAAATGAGCTTGAAAAAGCTGGAAGACCAAATCCTGAAAAGTCTCCTGTGGCACAAGCTCAAAAGGAAATGGTGGTGAAACCAAAGAAAACAAAAAAGCAAAAAGAGAAAAGAGTGGCTGAAGAACCAAGAAGACCAATTACTCGGGCATATGCCCGGGCTCTTCTTGAAGCTCAAAACTACATGGGTGATGGAACAAACCCGAGAAATAAAGAAATGCAAAAAAACACTGAAGCCACTTCTGAAAGGGAAAACCCTGAATCCCTCACTATTTCAAAAGCAAAGGAGGACATAAATATGGAGAGAGAGGGAAACGTGAATAACTCCAGCAGACAAAACCCTGGGCCTAATGGAGGGACTTGGCAATATCAGCCCAATCCCAGATTTAGACCCCATCAGGGCAGTGTCCAGTTTAATCCATGGCACGAGATTGCTGCTCTCAGACAGCAACTGGAAGCCTCCCAGAGCCATCAGAACGCCCTTTATTGGAAAATTGGAGGGCCTCTTATTACCAGTTTCAGGTGAACAACCTTCATGCACAAATGAAGGACAACAAGAGAAACCACGAGGAAACAATTAAAGACCTCATGGAGCAGCTGGAGGAGGCTTCTAGTAATAAGCCCAATAACAACAGTGAGACAGAGGCTCTCACAAATGACAGTGAAGCAATTGTCAAACTTGATGAGGTGATGGTTACCCTGCAGGCTTCACACACACAGAGTCTGTAGGCCTGAAGTCCTCCAAGGAGGCTGAATTTGAGGTCCAATGTAGGAATCAACAAGAGCAGATAGAGATGCTCCAGAAACAGCTCGTAGCGGCTCAAAATCAACTCAAAGAACAGGACATTAAACATAGGCAGGAGCAGGAGACACTCAACACAGAAATCCATGACCTCAAATCCCAGCTCTGTTCCAACAAGGCCCTTCATGATTTGAAGGTAGAGACTCTTAAGCGAGAGCTGAAAGAAGCCAAAGCTTCCTCACTTAAAATCCCACAGCAGCAAAAACAAAATTCCACCGATGCAAATGAAATGCAAAAATTTGAGCCTCTGAAAGAAAAAGAGACTGGAGAACAGAAGATGGAAAAAGAGGACTCACTGCCATCTACTGCAATGTGTCTGCAGAAACCTCTGAAAGAAAAAGACACCACAGAACAACAGAAGATAGAAAAAGAAGAGTCAGCTGCATTCTCTGTACAGGAATCTTTGCAAAGACTACGAGACACACAGAAAATGCTCACTGCCAAGGTGGCTGAACTCGAGACTGAAGTTAAGAGCCTCCCAGAGATACCGCCAATTAAGAAGAAGAAGAAGAAGAAGCGGAACTGGCTGCGTTGCCTTTTCACCTAATTGGTCTCAACATCATGTCCTAAAAATCATATTTGTATACAACTAAATTGTCAGTGAACATTTGAAACCCACTCGGTCGAGACAGAAGGCCACCCCTTCCTGAGCCCGGTTCTTTCAGAGGTTTCTCCACATTAAGAGGGAGTTTTTCCTCTCCACTGTCACCAAGTGCTTACTCATAGGGGATTTGGGGGCTTTTTAAAAAAAAAAAAACAAACAACCACTGATAAGCTCACTGACATCAAATTTAGGACTCAGCAGATATAGAAATGGATGATTCGTCATCAAGTGAGGAATCATCCATTTAAAACATATTTGCTGAGTCAAATTTAGTTGTATAAAAATATGATTTCTGGGACACTAAGGCCAATCACAGACTAATTTGGACAATTTTGAAAAAATAAATTGGAAAAATATTGTATATTCTTATGATTCTGTTCATTTTATGAGTATATCCTTCTGCCTTGCTTCACATATTTACTGCTGCTTGGCTAGCTTTAGTCATGCTAGCATCAGCACAGGTAGAAACAGATACACATCAGAGACATCACATGTAGCTTGTGTTTATGTTCAGAGTGACATCTGATTTAAAAGCAGGGCGCAAAGGACACTGAGCAGCATATCAGTCAGCATAGAAAATAAATGTCATCAATTAGGCTGGAATAATTTGCTTTTTGCAGTGTACATGGCGTGCTGTGGGAAAAAGCCCATTCTAAGGTTTATTTTTTAGCACCTGACGGCTCTTTTTAGCTTCTCATCTGTAAACACTCTGCATACTATATCATGTGATTCAGTTTATTTTGAAAAATCTCAACAGGATCTTCAACTTTATTGTGAAAGGTTTATGTGGACAATAAACAAGCGGACGGCGGAGCCACGCGATGGTTTCACCGTCAAAAATAGTTATTTGTCTGTCCGTAGTGTGGTTATATTAAATATAAGAGAAAGAGAGAACTTTAAAAAATTCTACAGTGACCATCAAAACGATAAAAAAAAATATTGTCGTAAACGGTTTATTTTGTGACACCACAAAACAAACGATAGCGTAATATGAAACCATAGACGTTTTCATATCCTCATCCGATATATATCATTATATAGAACAGCCCTACAGCAGCTTACACCTATTGCAGCATAACTGACATGCACAGTCCTGTGCAAAAGTCTTGAGCCAGTCCAGTCTTCTGATGTAAATAGAGTTTAACAGCTATGAGATCCCTCTCTATTTCACCTGCAATGCTGCATACAGTACAGGTACTGCCGCTTGGGAAACATAATTACCAGGGTTAGCCATTTCCCAAAGCCTTTGGTCTCACTGTGACTGTTGGATAAATGGAATGCAATAGCGTTAGCAATTGCAGTATGTCTTTGTGAGCTTAATGGATCCATCGACATGCGGTACACACTGGCTCTTATGGACATTGAGTTGGCACTGGAGGATTCACTTATTAATCACTGCACTATTTTTCTTGGCCTGCATTATACTGTAGCCTGAAGCCTGTTTTTGCTCTACAGCACTCTTTGCGTATTATTTGTCTGTACCACCATGATGACGTAGTGAATCAATTAGCATTCAGTTTCCCCCAAGGCAAAGGAGAAGTGCTGACATCTGAAAGGACGGCAATTCTATGAAAATGCTTTAATAAAACAGCTGCTTTGGTAACTTCTTCAGTCCGACCCCTCTGCTGTGATGCAGATGTCAAACTAAAAACACCACTGAACTAGTATTCTATAGATTATTCCATCAAATAATTGAGTATAATAACAAATCATATTTGTAAAGTACACTCAGATTGTATAACCACATGGAGCAAAAACACACCATTGAGATCAGTATTCATCTTGAGGCATTAGAGATCAGTAATTCAACTGGAGAAGTGACTTCCAAACTTACGCATCATCTCTCTTCATGAAGACTCCAGCATATGGCTGAGCCAGACGCACCTTCCTCCTCAGCAGTTCCATCAGTGCTTTGTTTTTAACCTGACATGAGGAGAGAAACATCACACACACTGGAAAACAATAAACAGTAGTTTCCAGGGGTTGTCTGGAAAATGACCTTATCGGTTGTGAGACATTTTACTTTATTGACTCAATAAACAAGAGAAACTAAGTCTTAATTAAAAACAAACAAACAAACAAACAAAAACCAGCAGCAACAACTGCAAAAGCTATGCAACAGCATTTCTCCCCACTCCTCACACACCTTTGTGGCAGTCACATGGTGTTCTCTTCAAAATGTGTAGTTCTAAACAGACACTGAGATAATAATGGTAATGTGGCATTAAGTGAAATGAAGACACACTTCTACTTCTGAAGCACATTTTTAACAACCTTAATTAACCAGAGTTTACAGGTTGTAAAACATATACACTATACATGACAGTCACTAAATGTTACAAAGATTAGGAGCCATCACTAAAAAAAAGGCTCTATCGCCTCTTCAGTTTAAGACTGGACTTCCTCTGATAACCTAAGGTGTACTAAGTTTTACCGAAACTTAAATTTAAGTTTTAAGTTAAACTTAAATTTAATGTCAAATCACTCTCGGTTTGTTGCGTGATTGCGTCACCCTCATACCCTTCAACCAGACCAAGTAGCGGATAGAATTTGCAAGGTTACATCAGGCTCACCTCGATGATCTTGATGAAGCGGGGGAACACCGGGTTCCTGCTAACGGCAATCAGAGGCACATTGGGAAACACCTCCGGGACCATCATGGGGGTGAGAGCCGTCATCTGAACCCCGTTGTAAGGTGCTCCGCCGTCTCCCCCAGGTTCTTCTCCCCCGGAGCTTGCGCCGTCCTCGCCATCCTGTCCAGAGAAGCCCGCACCTGCCCGGTTTCCATACATCCTACACTGAAGCGTATACGGTCCACAGCTCCGGGTGAGGACACTGTCTTGGAAGTGTGGAACGGCCCCGACACGCATCCACCGGTGAGGTCTGCCGGTCAGCCTGCTGCCAGCTGTCAGTGCTGTGGTGGGGGACGTGCATGTTTTCTGTGGGGTCCCGATGCTGGTGTAGAACCGCGCTGGCTGTTGCCGGCTCAGTGGTGATGTCTCGGTCAAGCGGGAGACAACGCCAGGCCAGTGTAGTTTAGCAACAAAAGCAGAATTTCTGTGCAGTTGTTTAGCAGCTCCTATCATCTTGACACAGGTGGCCATGTTTATCTGGAGCCTTCTACGGCTGCACGTGACGATCCGTCTTCCGTCCAATATTGATGACGTAGTGTTGCTCACGCAACTGTTCTAGAACAGTGGTGTCAAACGTAAGGTTGGGGGCCAGAATCGACCGAGGAAAGATTCCTATGTAGTCCAGCCTAAGGTTTCTGAAAAAAAGAAGAAGGATGAAGTGCATAGGTTTTTAACTTTAGGTTTTACAGATTTTGTACTAACTGAAGAGTTCACCAGCTGGCATTCATACTACTCCAAAGTAGTTAAGTAATAGTTAAAAAATTAAACGACACAAAAAAAACCCTCCAGTTTTTCCACTATCTAGTACAGAAATTTCTGGGAGTCTTTTGTTTTGATTTTTTTTGAAGCAACTCACAGTTTGTTGAAAGAAAGATAGAGAGCAAGAAGAGAGAGTTTTTGTTTTTAGAGTTAAAAAAGAACAAAAACTTTATGTTTTATAAAGACAGGTCAGTCTGGGCAATGAGCTAGTAGAACTTTGTAATTTTATGCATTTTCCATGAAGAAACACTGGAGACGTACTTTTGAAACATCTTTTTCTAATACTTATAAGATATCTCAGGGATTATGTGTAGTTAAATGTGTTTACACTGACAGAAATGATTCCTTTATTTTGTTTGTAGATGTATTAATGGCAATAATGCATTAATTTGTGTTGTATTTGATACTACTGCTACTACTATCAGTGATGTTTGAGCATTGCTGAACACATCCTATGCCCACTAGGTGGCGATGGAGAATACCATTTGACCAAATGACCAACTGATGCATAACATGGTTGGAACCACCAGTTAAAATGTAATCTAGATCAATAATGATTATAACATACTGTCTTTCCTCTTCCCACCTGGAGGTGCTCTAACTATTGCAGCCAAATGGCACATCAATCTGTTCAGGGCTCGACTCTCATCATGCCTGTGAAGCTTGGGAGAGATTGTCGAATGGTCAAGCTAAACGTGCAGCCATGACCACACCTTTTCACGAAACTTCAAAAGCTTTGTAATTTAACATCACCGAGGTGGGCCGTTCTATGTAAACTCACAATGTTCACACTGAATCGCCATGATGGTCTGACGGTTATTCTCACCACTTTTGAGGTGGGTTGGCCAAGCCCTATGACGAAAACTCAAAAACTAGGCAATTTGAAATGGCCCAGGTCTGTAGTTGAGACTGACCAACTGTCCCACAGCCCAATAAAGGAGATGTGGAAATAGCTTCAGTCTGTTGCAGATTAACATGAAATTCATTTGATTGATTAAAAAGATATTTTTAGTGTGTGTTCTTTCCAGAGGTGTAATAGAAAGTCAACAGCAGATCTGAATCAAGTATTACAACATTTTATACATTTTTTTAAATCACCAAATTAATGCAGTCCTGTGACAATGTGACACACAGTTTGCACTTCATTCCGTGGTTTTGGTGAAGTACAGTTTAAGAGGCTGCGCTTAAAACAACTCCAGCAGCTGTGTTACAGGTAGAATTTGGAGAAAATGCCATTAGAAACCAAAATCAGCTACTGGGTCAATTGACATGGACAAGATCATCCAAGACAAGACTTTCTTATACCTTGCTGGAAGAACAAGGATTTTTTAAAATTCACATACAGTACAGATATATACTGATCTGTACTATAATTAAGTCCAAATCTATACAGATGCATCAAATACAGCCAAACTGGGATAGCATTAACATGTTGCAGAGTTTCACATCAGAGCAGGGGTAGGGATCAGTGATTGGTTATGAGTTTACACAGGAGAAATGCCCATAGTACTTTCAGTGTTTCAGTGCATTGAAGATGTAAAAACATTAAGATCAGTAATTTGTTCACATTCAAGTTCATTATTAGTTTGTCAGTTTGCAGCACAGTCATTTAGACAGTAGACCAGATATCCTGGTAGATTTCTAGATTTTCTGTAAGTGTTAATAGGCTATGGAATCTTAAAAAAAGGACACCTACATTTTACTTTCTGACCTCATATCAAATTTGCACATAGATTAAGCCTGTGTTTGAATTCTGTTTTTATATTTAACCTTCACTCTCAAGCCCTTAAATGGCACAGAGTCTACAGTTCAAAAAATAAAAACTAAAACTGTCAGAAGCAGGTTATCTTTAAAGTTTTAGTTTTAAATCAGCTGGATTAGCCATGTTTTCACAGATTTCTATATTTACAGCATGTTTTCACTGTGATATTGTCAAAAAAGGCCATGAGGTTGATAACAAGAGTGAACCTAAATGCAGAACCAACAAAGACACAAAGGTTTCAGAGTTTATTTTCACACAAAAGAGTTATGGTAAGTACTGGGGAACACAGGGTTCTCTTCCAGATCTGGAGAGTGTGTCTGAGGGAAGAAAGGAGAAATCAGGCAAGTCCGGACTGAGGGTACATGTTTGATGCTGATCAGGAGGTTGAACTGACTCTAAGCAGTTTTGGTGACAGTGCATACTCCATGAAATTAAATGCTATTCACTGCAATATACTGGACATTCACTGATAAGATTCAACTTACTGTTTTAGAGAGGCTGAGATTAGGTGAACATGGTCCTTCATGAATATGAATGTGTGCTCTTGTGTTATTAAAACAAATGTACTTAAATTAATAGTGTCATCTCTACTCTTTGTCTTGCTCGATGCCAGCAATATAAGGAGTGTCAGAAGTGACAGCTATCGTTGTAATCACCCTGTCTCTGGTCTTTTAACTCAAACTACCACAAGTTTAAAGGCTGTAGATTGTAACCATTACTTTAACACTGTATATAAATGTAACAGGGCTCAGTGCTGGTTCTTACAGTTTGAGCTACTTCAAGCTTTATTTGGGAATTTCACATTAGCATACTAAAAATGGTAGCTAGGTAGTACTGCTGTAATATTTTAATATGCTATGATGATCTTAAAAGAGCAGGGTTACATCTAGTCATGCTAGCATTAGCCATGTTGGCATATTACATTCAACTGGTGTTGCCAACTTTTTAACTATCAAATAAGGGACACTCTGGCATGCCAGAAGCACAATGCACAGCCAGCTGGGCATAGTATAAATATGTGGTGTATGAAATATTAAATAAGAAATCAAATCAAAAATAATACCATTTATTACATTTATTAAAGAGTCAATGAACTTTTCCACAACATCTCACTTCACATCTGCCCTCTAAATATTAAAATGCATTCTCCTAAACTACATTAAAGGTCCATGAGTAAACTAATTATTTGACACTGGCATGCATATCTTCTTTCTTTTTAATTTAATGTCAACTTTTTACTCAGTCATCCTCTTCTTCCTCCTCTTCATCTGTCGCCTCCATTTCCTCTCGGACAGCCTGTTGCTCCTCTAAAGCTTCTTTCAGGGCCTGTTCCTCCTCCAATGATGGGTCCAAGGCCTCTGTGATTTCGGGTACACTAGGATATTCTTTCTGTGGCAGTGGGAGCACAGGTGGAGTATACCCTCCTCCAGTATACTTTAAACCCCATCCAATATATATGTTGTCAAACTTCCTGTATTAAGAGACAGCACATGGTACTTTGTAATTGCACCTTCAGGACAATATGATATCATATGTACAAACAAAGGCACTCTGATTTTCTCACTTACTTTCCACAGGCATACGCATATGCGCCTGGCCAGAGGTTAGAACGCAGCACTGCTACTGCATGCTGAGATGTTAGTGTGGAGGACAAACTAAGGCTCCAGGGAGGAGTGTTGAACATTTCTGAGAAAAAATAGACTCAATAAATAAATAAATAAATATATATATACATATATATATATATATATATACATGTATATATATGCCTTCTTGTTCCAGTAGCCCACTTGTCGTCAGGGTGCCCTGGTTCCTCAACACCTGACGCGGACCTTGTTGATCCGGGCGACGTCCGAGCCGGCATGCCTTCATATTTGCTGATTATATGTATGCTGATTGAAATTTTGGGCAACATTATGACCTTCTCATCAGTGTGAGAAACTAAACTAGTGGTTTGGCTGAAAAGTGTCCAAAGTCAAAGACTGACCTGCATCTTGGGAGATGGGCGTAAACATAGGGGGTCCAACCTCTGGCTCTGGCTCATCAGGCTCTTCTTCCTTCTCATCAGCTTCTCCCTCCTCATTAGATTCATCTCCTGGTTTTACTGCCAAGTTCACCCATGTACAGCGACCCTAAAATCAATTTTTTTTACACATTATATAAAGGCGATAGAGGCTCCAGCCTCACTGCGACCCTGAAGAAGATGGATGGACAAATCCAGACACACTCATAAGCTGAAAGAATGCCCATGAACCTTGTCTGATCAGACTCTTACCTGCAGCAAGATGTGTTGAACATGATGCACCCAGTTAGACAAAGACTCAGCCATTTCAGCAGCTGGAATACCCTCAAAGTCTGGATTTGGTTCATAGTTGCTCTGGGATACTTCATCTTCCTCATCACCTTCTTCCTCTAGAACCTGGTAGAAGCCTTGAGGGCTTACCTGTGTGCCAGCAGAGATTCGGGCAATCTGTGCTCGTAAATAGTTAGCTTCATTCCCAGGAAAAGGTGGGTAGCTCACAATTGGGGTGTCCAGCTTCCCAGTGAAAAATTTGCGGATCTGTCGAGCAGCAGTGACCTGTGCAGGACTGACTGAAGGTAACTTTACCCAAGGGAGACCAGGCTCATTGCACACGTAGTAAACAAACTTATTAGCACCTGTTCCTGTGGCTTCCTTTGGCACAACTGATGGGGGTTTATAGGTCGACTGAGGAAGTTGATCTATCTGAAAATAAAAGCACATTTTGACTAAATTAATAATTCACCAATTAATTTTACTTCAATACTTTGTGAAAAAATAGGGTGGGGAAGTAGCTCCTACCCTTTCTCTCAGCTCCATAACTTCATTTTTACAACTGTTTTTGTATTTTTTTGTTTGTACCATTTTTTTTTTATCATTGTATTGTTTGTGATATTACAGTATATAGTATATATTGTATATCATAATAACACAGAGTGCTGTGTTAATATGATTCACTGTCGTCTAGTACTGTTATCGTGATAGAGCTCCCCAGTATTGAGGAGGTACTTTGTTGTGGAAAAAAACAGTAAAGTACCTGGTATCAAAAGTAAATGAAGTTTATGTTGCGATGGAGCAGATGACATGCAAAGGCAGAGGAGTGTAACAGTGTAAAAAGTAGGAATGTGTTTCTTTTTACTACTCTTTATTACAAGCAGGTCCAATTCATTTTTAATATCACACTTTTTACTTCCTCACCTCATTCTCCTGAGTATCAACCTCTCGCTCCTCTTCTTCAGCTGGTTCATTGACGCTATGGTCGTCCCCTTCAACAACAGCTTCAGCAACAATATAGCTGTTCTCTGTTCCCAAAATCTTGCCCCATAGTCGGCAGTGCAACAGCGGCTGTGACTCAACAAGCTGCTTGAGAGCAAGAAAAATTCTCTGCATCTCATCTCTGCCCAAACCCACTCCAGCTTGCTCCAGGTAGAAGCTTAACTCACTCACATTAGGAAGAGGTGTTTCCACCTAAAAAAGACCAATAAGCTGTGTTACACAATACAAATTCAGTTTTATATACTGAAGCAGCCGCTTCCCCCCAGTTAAGGATGACACTTTACTGATGAATTTTTAGGTTTAATGGCAATAAATCCTCATTTTCACCATAAGAGCTGGAAATATGTACACAAAAACAGCGTGTAAGTTAAAATCCACACTCTTCAATCCCATTGACAGAGGTGTATAAAATCAATCACCTAATGAAGCAGGCTGCCTTTACAAACATTTGCAAAAGAACTCATTGAAGCGTCAAAAACAAGTGAATGAAGTATCTGCATTTTTTTATATGTATGTTTTTTATTTTTACATATATAGCTCACATTCTCGTGTATTGTAAAATGTAAATTAAAAAGTTATAACTACATATAATGAACTTTATGTACTGCAGGGTTGGAAGGATATTGCTGCTATAGAGAGAAAATGTATTTTCTTCTCACCTTCATACAACCTGAGGATTTATTGCAGAAAACGATGTAGCTCACTATTAATTTTTTCATTAACAATCTCTAATGGTCAGCATGTCACTGTTGTCTCTAAAAATATGACAAACTAATGCCTCGTTCTCTTCTTTCCTCTGTCTTCTGTCATACACTGAGCAGTACTTGGAGTATGACCCATTTGACATCACCAGAACCATCCAACCCCTGGACCAGCGATGACTCTACTTTCTGGGATTTGGAGGCTAGTAAGGAGCCCAGTAAGAAGAGGGTGAAGTGGGGCTTCTCCCTGGAGGAGGCCTTAAAATATCCAGCAGGACAAGTTTCTAGAATCAGAATTTAGCCCAGAAAAGCTCAGGTGCTGGCTGGTTGTACAGGGGTTAAAGAAGGGGGCTCAACAGGAAGTTGCACAGAGGCCGCAGGGCATCTGGGCAGATGGAGTGGCCAGCTCTATCAACCTGGACTCCCACAGCTACAAATGCACCAGTCAAAACCTGAATGACCCTGGACATCACAGCTATGAAGAAGCATAGGATAGGACCACATCTAAAAGCTGATGAAAAGTGACAGTTATTCACGTTTTCTACAGTCCAACCTGTACCAAGAACTTCTGATGGTGAGGAAAAAACCTGAAATGGAGCAGGGCAAACACACCTCCCTGGTGAAGTTCAATCACAGTGTGGGCAATTCATTGATGGGAATATGACTGACGGGCCTCATGCAGTCGTTCTGACAAAGCCTGGATTAAGAATAGGTGGAACCATACCCAGAAGAGCTGCTTACCCATGGCAAGCAGATGGAGAAGGACCCTGGGCTTGTGTAGCTGTAGGAGGTGGATAAGGGTGTCAAACAAGCTTACACCACTGGACTGGACTACTACCATGTGTGAAATTCACCTCAGATAAGTTCAAGCAGAACAACAGCATGCAATAAGTCACCAGACCTGACACCAATGCTATCACAGTGTAGTGTGCACTCACATATAATGTAATTCAGCACACTTGCTGCTTTTGTCTGTCTCCCTGCAGTTATATCTGTGTAACATACGGTAGTACTATAGTTGGTACAGTAGTATGTGTTTAGGAGGTGCAATAGTAGCCACTAATACTGAAATTTAGTACAACCACACACTGGAATATCTGCTTTCACAACCCACATAAACAGCACCAAACATGAAGGCCATACGTATTATAGAAAGCTAATAGAAATCAGTGTTGACCTGATCATTTGGACATATTCTTAATCTGCAAATCAGTGATTATTTTACCCTAAACATATGTTGTGAACACCCACAGGTGAACATCTTGTCATCTAAAGGTAAGTTGATAGGTTTACAAACAGTTGTATTGCTTTAAATGGGTGGGTGGATAAAGGTTAGACTTTACTCTTCCAAACATTCCACTTCAGGCAGACACAGCCATATATATTTGCCTGACTTCTTCTCTACTCTCCATTTTGATAAAGTATATAGTTAGGGCTGGATCAGGTGATCACAATCCTCCCTTAGTGTTAGTCTTCTTTGGTCACCTTTTTCACTCAATATGTGTTTATACAGCACTCTGCATTTAATTATTAGTTATTAATAATCTCTGGCTCTCTTCCACAGCATGTCTTTGATTCCGTCTTCCTCACCTCATCCAACACCAGTCATGACAGATGGCCATCCCTTCCTGAGCCTGTTTCTGCTCAAGGTTTCTTCCTGTTAAAACTGAGATTTTCCTTCTCACTGCCGCCAAGGCACTTATTCATAGGAGGTCATATGATTGTTGGGGTTTTCTCTTTTTTCTCTGTATTGCTGTAGGATCTACCTTACAATATAAAGCGCCTTGAGGCAACTGTTGTTGTGATTTGACACTATATAAATAAAACTGAATTGAACTGATCCACAACCTAATCTCATATCCATCACCTTAGCATTTAACAAAGGGACAGATTGCTGTATATAAAAGTTGTAGAACAGACAGTGTAGGTGTGTGTGGTCAATACCAGTTCCTCCTCATGATCCACATCTTTTGGGCGAGTAAAGAGCAGGCGCTGTTGCTCAGCCAGCTCCGCATCAGCTGTAGTCTCTGGAAGATCTTGCAGAGTGCTCTGCATCTCTTCTAACAAACCCCGTTTTACATCACTGCTCATATCCTCTATCACATCCACTGCATTATGTGGCTGCTCATCCATCAACTTCATCAACAAGCGAGTGAGGTGGTCATAACTAGAACATCAGTTACACAGTTTAGTACATATCAACCTAGAAATCTTAGTTGTACATATTAGCACACATATTAATACACAGATACCATATGGTTCCACAAGACATTATTTTCAAAGGTTTGTCATGAGATTATTCTGTTGTATTGCTGCATTATTTCATCTAAACTGCCTTTTTTTTGTACTGCATCTTTAAATGTTGCAAAATTTGATCTTGCAACAGTTTTGAAGTTCTCACCTCTAAAGGTGCATTTCCCCTGGCAACTCATACGGGCAGCACAACACTAGTTAACATGCAAAAATGTAGCCAGGACCTTTAATTAGTGTGAAAAAGAAGCTCTTGTGTCACTGAATAAGTCACAGACACCAGTTCCAGTGGCTGTGGCTCAGGATGCCGTGAGCATACATCTACTAATGAGACCACCATCTATGGGGGTTTTATCCCGAGGGATCATCAGAGATCATCAGATGATGGAAAACTGAGAAAATATATACACACAGTAAGTAATTAGGGAGGTGGTAAACATCAGGAAAGATAGCTGCAAACAAATTGCAATTAACGAGACAGGAAATAAAGAAATAATACAGGAACTAACACACACCCATACAGAAACACAATGTGCGTTCGAATAGTCGATTTTGCTTAGGAAGGTTCCTAACTAACAGACGTGATATGGAAGTATCTGCATGGAGGACATAATAGTATTCTTCAAATACTAAGGAAAGAAGCTTCAGTGCTTTAATGCTTGCGTCCTCTGCATAGCATACTGGACCATCCTTTATGAAAGGGGAGGAGAAACTGAAGAATGCAGAACGTTATTGTATAACGGCATTACAAATTGATGATTAAGATCTATATTAACTTATAAAAGTGTGTTTAAGGTTCTGTAAAACCAGTATTCATTAGTAATGTTCTTTGCTGTAGAGACAAGGAAAGCAACACTGAATATGATACACATGACACCGGAGACTATCAAAATAAAGCAGCAAACAGACAAGAGGCCAGACACAGGAAGACAGGGGAAACAAACAGAGACAAGACTGACTAAATAAAGGGAATGCAGGGAGACGACACAGAGACAAGACTAGGAAGACAAACACGAAGAAAGTGAAGACAGAGAGCGAGCAAGAGAGAGAATGACAGGGAAAGAGGGAGAGAGACATGCAGACAAGACAGAGACAAAAACTTTCGCAACCAGACATAACATACTACACACAGGGGATTGCTGGGGAGGATACACAGAGACCAAGTCAAACAGGTCACGAAAGGGAATGAAACTCAGTGAAATCAGAATGAACTAGATCTAGGGGTTATACAGCTACGGATAGCATTACAAAATCTTATCCATAGCCTGATAATGCCCTGGTGCCAATACAGCTTTAACATGTTTCGAACATTTTTGCTGATGTGTTATTAATTACATTTGGATCACAGATCAAATAACATCGAATTAAGCAAAGGAGTTATAAAGAAAGGGAGAATGTTGAAATTAAGTGAATGTCTCTTTTTAGGAAAGGTTATTCATGCTTATTGCATTGTACAGCTAACTTTTCAAAACTGGAGGCACTGGTCTTGTAATGTGGAGGCAAAGCTATGGAATCACAAAACATAATGATACGATGTGGTGTATATATCATATTATATTATAAATATGTTCTTATATTACATCAGTAAGGAAGCTGATTAAATATTGATCGATAATTTATTGCAAAGGGGTGGGATTAAATAAGTGTGCACTTTTTCCCACCCCTTTTGATATGTAACTGAATCACAACCGGTGAAGCAATGTTGTATTAGCTTTACTTTGTATAGCATTTTTTTTTTCTAAATGAAATTAATTAACAAACAGACAAGTAGGTCATGAGAGCATCAGATACTAACTAGTACTATAAAAAGGTAACTTACAGGTTCAGGTTGCTTTTCGTGCTGTTTTTCAACATATAAGACTTGAACGCGGCAGCTGACTGCACTCTCTCTTTTCCGTCCATCGTTCGTCAACTACGTCTGAGGTATGGACAGAGTAACGGGTTATACAAGCGTGGAAAAGACTTCCAAAATTTTTGTCTTACGGCTTTCTCAATGTACCGCCGTATAGAAACTCCAAGGGTTGCTATGGTTACTGAAACGTAGCGCTCGCTAACAGAGGGCTCTGGTTGCTAGGCTCGCGGATGCACCCTGGCGGTCATTGATGTGCGACACCACTGCTTTCCTTTGCTATCCGATACCAGGATGTGTTTGGAAAATCACAACAATACCGTCATAATGAATACAAGACATCGGACTTCTTTTTCTTATTGTTTAATTATTAAGAATTATTATAAAGAATAAAAAAACCCTGAAAGTTCAATAGGTACATTTTAAATATTTAGATAAAAATCAAAAACAAATGTGACCGATTGAATATAAAACATAAGCATTTCATATATACATTATATTATCTATTTTATGTATAAAATATTTTGAGTTGTATTTTTATTTTTTAAAGCCTACATGGCTGTTTTACTGCAAGTATGTGGTCTATTTTAAGACACCTAGTCTATATAATCCACTTTAAATCTCTACAGTTTGGACAAATTTGACTCACTCATCCATGTCTTTATGGACCTACTCTGGACTACACTGACAGGCGTGTTAATAAGGATTCTTTATTTGGCATGAACTTGGTAACCCCTGAATCCCTGTAAATAGTAATCCAGATTTGGTGATACTGGTAAGTCTGTACTTTATTGCTTCCTTACTGATGCTTACATATAAAGCTTTAATTATCTGATGTGCAAAACCACAAGCAGTTATGAGAATTTGAGTTGCAGGACTTGAGGGAAGAAAGACTTAGTGAAACTCAGGAGAGACATTAGTATGTAAGATCATTTTAATTTTATACAGTTGACTGTAAATAACAAAAAAAATTTACATTTAAACTGCAAGCTGTGCTCCATGGTAATTTAGGAGCAAAGTACCAAGAGAAGCATGACAAATCAAGGTCTACCTCACAGGACTGCTTGTAGCAGACAGTTTAGAATGAGGACTTTGCATCAAACTGTACAGCCACAACGCAGGATGAATTCAGATTGAGCAGAGGGTCCTTACTCAATAAAACAGAGGGTCCAGGAGGGTTCGCTCTCTCTTTGCCACTCTTTTCTGCCCCATTTTCTTGTTTTTCCTTCTCTTCTGTGTCGTTTTGTCTTTTCCACGTGAATATGCGGAAGGCTCTATATTCTGGGGTTGCACTGCTTTGTGTTGTCCTGCTGATCTGTTGGTTGTGACAGTCCATTTTATCGTTTATATGACTCCATTCAATAAACTAACTCTGCTCTTTTCCAGATGATCTTTTTGAGTGGGTTGATTTTTAGTTGGACATAAAAAAAAAAACAAAAAACAACTTAATATGCAAGCTGGATAGAGTTGATTACTTTGGCTTTAAAATTTAGGACCCAACAAACCACACTCATTCATCTCCTGATCACCAGTCTGCTTCTGGTGCCATACAACAGAGGCTGGCTGGTTGTTAGAGCAGTCCTTCGTTACTCAATCCATTGCTTCTGTGCACATTTCCCAAGGTTGCTGTTGGCTGGGCAGCTTCTCCTCCATATTTGTACTTGGGGATGATTTGAAGGAGCAGCTGAATGATGGGGCAAGAGCAGCAGCTGGTCAAAGGCACAGGGTATTAGGGTGGATGACCCTATATTATCCATGTTCCACCCTTTATTTTTTAAATATATTTGGTTTTCAACTTAGCTATACTGAAGTACAGAAAATATTACTGTTAACAAGAAATTGTGTTTAATTACGTTTAAACACAAGGTGACCTCAGTACTGACCTAAATAATTAACCCTGTAACCTGACCAATCCATCTGCATACTGGAACTGTCCACTGTTTTCATACTCCAACATGTCAAGTGCAACCTCACAGCTTTCCTTGACAACACGTTCTTGGTCTTCACGGTAACGCTGCAGCACGGCCAGACACTCGTCTTTGCCAATAGAACCTAAAGCCTCCGCTGCCTCGTGCCGGACCATGGGGTTCTCGTTGGAACGCTCCAAAGCTGCACGGAGGGCTGGGACTGCTGCTGGATGCTGCATCTGCCCCAGAACATAGCCAATCTCATGACGGAACAGAGCACTGGAGCATTGCAGGCCTGGAGGCAAACAGAATAGGATGCACATATTACTTTCCACCTGCGTAGTTCTACATACTTATTTTTATACTTCACAAGGATTTACAGTTACTGACTTTCATATATGCATATATTTTATTAGGTGCTCAGTAACGACATCTTCAAGTTCCTTGAGAGTGATCTAGAACCATGGTTTGCATGTAGTATTATGAGATTAACGATGACTGCTGAGTGAAATAAATGTTCACATAATTGTTTACCATGAAGTTGGACCTTACCATCTCCTAGTGCCAACACAGCCTCCTCAGTGCCAAGGTTACGCAGGGCAAACATGGCACGGTAGCGGTCAAAAAGTGGCAGGCTTTCATCCAACAGTGCGGAGCGCAGCTCTGGCACGCTCTTCCTTGCCGCTGGAGGGGCTGGGTCTACAGAGCAGTAGGGGTTTTTATCTGTGTGTCCGTCCTGCAACGTTTTCTCTCCTCCACTCTGAAGCCATTCTAGCCGTTGAACAGCCAATTGACATGTCTCTGCAACCTGTACAGATTGAATGTCAGCTTTTATGTCATTTTCTGTATCAACTGAGTGTTAATAATTGAGAGTGCAAGCTGCAATTTTAGTTGTGGTTCCAAGTATCAAGAGTAATTGAAATTATCACCAAATGTAAACCTCAAAGAATAATAAATGACATTTGTTCATAAATAAAAATATGTCCAATTATGAAGTTAAAACACTGGAATACTGAGGCAAATGAGATTATATACTGGGAAAGTCAGTGGTTCGGTCCAGGCTCTTCCCCTGGCAGGAAAAAAAAAAGCCCTCTATGAGATCATAGGTGTGAGTTAACTGTCAAGTGTGTGACTGTGTTAAATAAAGCAGTTGTATGCTGTATGAAGCATGATAAATGACATATCAGACTTGAATTCTTCCAAAAGTCGAAGTCATATTTATCTTGTCTCTGCTTAGTGTCTCTTAAAGTTCCTCTGACTTACATATTTAATGTTTCTGACAAACAATAAAACAACATGAGATGATGAGTATATGGGGACTATTACGACTGCATTTTAACCAGTCAATTTCAAACTGCTGCTCTGCTCACATTCAGGTTTTTATGACCGTAACATGGTGTGTATACCCTCTGAAAATTAGCAAGATCTTGTTACCACTCACTTAGAACTCGCCAAAGCAAATGGTGGAGAGTCCCAGGTATTTAAACCCTAGTGGGGGTTGTGCCTTAATGGGTCGATTATGCTCACCATGTCTCACACTGATTTTTGTTGTGACACAATCTTTGTGGTGTGTCTGCTGGTTGTGCACCTCTCGATTTTTGTAACCTGGCACACTGTGCTGCAGCCACCACAAGGAAGTTTTTCCTTCCCACTGTCGCCAGAGTGCTTGCTCATAGGGGGTGATATGATTGTTGGGGTTTTAAATTGAATTGATTAGACAGCAGATCAGACATATGCAGGGAGTTTATAGATACACCAAGAGTAAAAACCAGATCCAGTGTGTTCCAGTAACACACTACCCTAAATTAGATGACTTAACAGTGTTTTTTTTTTTTTTTATTAGTCCTTTATTTATTCAGGTAAAAATCTCATTGAGATTTAAAATCTCATTTCCAAGAGAGACCTGGCTACACTGGTATTGTGAAATTTTGCCTAGTAGCAATGGTAACGAAAACAGCTGTCTCTGTAATAGAGTGGGAGTGAACAGAAATCCCACAAGAGTGAAGGGTTAGTTCAGTGCCTGTGGACAGATTATGTGAATCCCAGTGGTTTCGGTGAAGGCAATTTCGCTTGAAAAAGTTCAGAGCAGTTGAGGAATGACAGGTTGTAGTACAACAAAGGGAATTTCTTTAATAATGCATTAGTTCTTGAACCAGATGTGCCATTGAACTCTGAACAGCTGAACTTTACATTACTAAATAAAAGGGGGTACAACAGCAGGTCACTGCTTTCCAGTGGCTGCCCACGAGGTGTATAAAGCCTTACTTGAGGTTCTCTGACGATATATTAAGTCATTAGTGCCAAGACAGACAACTATTGCAGAGACTTTGTGGTCTTAATGTCCTTCATGTGGGCACCGCCATGTGTCAGACCATAGAGTAGCCAACAACAAGCACCAGAATTAAAAGAAGACTCAAGGTGGTGGCAGATGGTGAGCAGTTAGGGGGCACAGTAGCATGTCATCAATCAGATCCAGCAGTGGGAGCAGCAACAGCAGCAGAAATAGAGGTGGCAGTGGCAGCAGCATTGCCCAACCAAGACAAGCGCTGATCCCCAACTTACAAGAGGGAGTCTTGGAACATCTTGTCATCTTGTAACACTGAGTATACCAGCAGACAATGTCCACACACATGCATAGTCTGAGAGCAGCAAGCAGTTAGTAAACAGGCTAAATAAATAAATATAATAATAATATTTTAAAAAGGCTAGCAAGGAAACCACGCTTCAGGGATGGGTTGGAATGCAGTGGTGACACTATAGAGTTGAAGATGTCAAAGTAGAGGGTATAGTTTCTGCACCACCCAAGATTTAATAAACTTAGTAAAAGTTTTTAGGAAAAACTTTAAAAGGCAGCAGGAAACATCGAGAGCAGCCTGGAAGATGGCGGTTCAGAAGTGATGTGACAATAAAGGCATGATAACAACCAGTCAATTCAAATACAACAGTCAAAATTGTTTTTCAGTTACCTTCAAAATTAATTAATATCCTGTTAAATTAGTCCAAGCCTAAATTGTAGGTCTGTTCTGTAGCAGGTAAAATGAAAATCTAGTTGTAAGTTTTAGGCAGATTTTGTGATATGCTCTTACCTCAATGACAGGATCCTGACTGTACTCTTTCAGTAGGTCCAGAACCGCAGAATCACCAATTGCCCCCAGAGCTTCCCCTACAAGCACACAGAGATAGCAGTCAGACTTCAAAACTGCACCGCTGTTTCCAGCTTTCATTTGTTTTTGCATCCTGCAAACTGCAAGTCTCAAAATATTTTCTGAAAAGCTTCCATCGTGCTTGCGCCAGGAAAGTATAGTGAGTTTGCATACACATGTATGTAAACTTATACTTTTCTACACAAATTTATGTTTAGCAGAAAGAGAGTGGTTAAATATTAGCTCACTAACAGTCCCTCATGCCAAATACACATTCTCAGTTTCTTTCAGTTCAATGTGACCTTCTTTAGGGACAATTCTGGCAAAGTGTAGCCTTTTCGCAAGGCACCTAGTGCTCCTTACAAAGACCACTAAAGCATCTTAATGTGGGGGCAGTATATTTGGCTACTCATTTTGGTTTTTGTTGTTTTGGCAGTCCATGCTATCATACAGATGCCGTGATTGGTACTCCAGTGGATTGAATTCCAGCTCCACTGTCTGCATCAATGGTCCTTGTGGTGCTCTAGAGACCAGAGCGAGCTAGGGAGAGGATTGCATCCCTCAAACCAGAACCTGCAGTACATGAAACTGGTCTACATGTCACTACTCCATCTCCACAAGGCTGCAGTGCAAAAAAAAAAAAAGACTTTGTAACCAGCCCAAAATGGCAAAGCTTCAGACTCATTTGACAAGCAGCTGCTTATACTGCTTTTTGTCACAAAGTACTTAGCAAAGGTAAGATTTGTGGAGGAGCAACTAAATTATTTAATTGTTTAATTATACCACCTTACCTAAATGACCGTTAAGAAAAAAAATTGATGACAAGGGAGTAGTTCATTTTCTACTACTCTAGGTATTTTACACAGTGCACGTGTGTCTGTATTGCATGTGTGTTGTAAAAATACAAAAAGCAGATTAATTGGGAACTTCTGTATTTAGTGCAGCAACAAATGAACACCTGGACACGCACCATCTGTGCAGAGCACAGAGCTTACATAAAACATACTGTGTCAAAATACTTGTGTTTGGTAGTACACCGACTCCTCATCCCCATCAAGCACGCTTACCTGCTTCATGCCTAACCATTGGCTCCTGCTGTTTATCTTTGAGAACAGCAGTCAAAGTAGGAATGGCCCGTTTGTCCTGCATCTGTCCCAGGCAGTAAGCCAACTCATGCTTCAGCAGGGCTGATTCATCAGCGAAGGCTTTGCTGATCCATTCTATAGCTTCAGCACCTGACACACACAGATGACAGCTTGAATTAGTTCACCCAAAAGTCACTACCGGCATTCAGTCACACCAAATATATTGCAACAATATGCAACAGCTGTGCTGTGATTTCAGTTTGCATTAAAAAAAAGATCTTTCAGAGAAAAAGAAACAACTGAATGTCTTGTCTTTCAGACAGTACAGTGCTGCTTTCTGTGATTAAGCCAACCATACGAAGAGGAAAAGACTGGTGGCTGCAAGCGCGAGGGCAAGACGTTATTGCAAAGTTTAGAGATTTAAAGATTACTTTTTTTCCTGTGAGTTTTGTTGGAAAACATAGGGGCTACTAAAATATGCTGAAAGGACAGAAACAACCACAACTACATTTGAAAAAAAAAAAAAAGAAGAAGAAGAAACTGAATGTGTGGGGTGATTCCCACCCCTACAAACCAATGTTGGAGTCCTACATACTACTGCAAATCTTGAGCACTGGGCACATGGACTGCCGCTATTTTGTTACTTAGCTGAGTGCTTTTGTCATTTGTCCAGTTTTTGAAAATAAAAAATAAAACTATGTGGTCCTGGTGTTTTACCTCCCAGGTTCCTCAGGGTAAATAAAGCTCTGAACCGCTTGGTCAGGTCCTGTCTCGGGTCCACCAGCTCCTGTCCTATTGATCCAATCTTCTCGACAGTAGCCATGCTGCTGGAAAGAGAGCAAGACACTTATGAATCTTGGACCTGTAAACTTAGAGCAACGTGAAAGCTTTTTTTTCCTCACTCATAGTTTAGTGGAGAAAATTATATATATTCAAGTCTTAATTTATCTTATTTATACTAAAAATCTATAACTGCTAGGTGAAAACAAAACGTTTATATCAGGGGTCCCCAATCCCAGTCCACGGGGGCCGGTGTCCTGCAGGTTTTAGATGCGTCCTTGATCCATCACAGCTGATTTAAATGGATAAATTACCTTCTCAACCCCTGGTTTATATAGACTATAACCGAGCCATATGAGGATTTTGACTAAATACCTGGAGTCCAGGCCAATATTAAAACCAGCTACGGAGGGTATAGTATTTAGATGTAGTTTCTGTCGACGGCCTGCAGCTAGCTCTGTACTTTACATGATGTATTATTGATCTTTTTCACGCTTCTCTCCTTCCTGGTGAACACCGCTGTCACTTCACTACATTCCGGTGTCTTGCGCCTGCGTCGGGAGCACGCGCTGAGCACACCGGCTTCCACAAATAAACCATCGCCTATCATTGGCTGAACTCTTTCACAACAACATCACACGGTATCCACTAACGCCACCACACAACGGCGCCCAGTGTAAACGTTGTCTAAACGTACCAAGCTTCAGTATGTACAGTATTTCACACACCTCCGTCACGGTCCCCACAGCACAATCCACGGACAGTCGCAGGAAGTTGTTGTGTCCTTCTTCTTTTTGTTATTTGTGCAGGTGGTTGGAAAACTACGAAATTGTGTTTTGCCGCCACCAACTGGTATGGAGTGTAGACTGAAATGTGGCTCAAAAAACAAAAAAAACAGGGCTATTTATGAACATAAACCACACACCTTTAAAATATTTGGAATGGAGGTAGCAATAGAAAAAAAATCAAATAATGTTATGTGTAACTTTTTTCTTTAGTTGGACAGATAAAATAAAAAAGAAACTCATGCTATACAAGTGCAGCACAATTTACAGACAGTTGTACTGTGTATTACTACTGTGCTGACTGAGAGGTGATGTCCTTCAAGTAAAAAAGAGTGCTTCTTCACCTCAGTGTTCTAGTGGGGGTTATTGGGGGGCTATTTTCCTTGAAAATTTCACCTGATAGTCAAGGAATTTAAATAAAATAGAGTAAATTTATAATTAGTCAGTTTGCTGATAAAATGCCTTTGTTGTTGTATTTTTCATTTTTTTTGTAAAAGAACTTGTGATCTCTAAAGGAACAAAATTAATTTTTCTCAAAAGCATCTGGTCTGATTGTAAATGTTCTGATATGTCAGATTTTAGCAATTTGCAATCTTGATTTAAATTTTTACATCGCGGTAAAACGAGAGGTGAAATACTTTAATAAAGTATAAAGTATATCATAATAATAAAATGATCTGTTGTTGAAAGGAACATTTGAATACCACTCCTAAATTTCTTATTAAAGCGATTTGAAATTGAGGTTGACTCATGTAATTTTTGTACTTCTGAATGTGAAACTGGTGATCATTTCTATTTTAAATTCTCCTCATGTGAGTTTATTTTGGTCAGACATTTACAGTTGACTTTATCTGAAAATAGTCAACATTTCCATGCTTACTTATTGTTTCTTTTGGGGTTGAACAACAAAATTTCTGATACTGTTAATCTAATTATTATTCTGGGTAAATACCATTTTAATTCTTAAAATCATCAATTAATGTAATCTGACTAACTGCATGTCTTTGGACTGTGGGGGGAAGCTGGAGAACCAGAGGAGAATATTCAAACTCCACACAGAAAGGCCCTAGCCAGATTGTGGATGTGAACCCAGGACCTTTTTGCTGTGACACAATAGTGCTAAACACTGTGTTGCTAAGCTCAAAATATGTATATGTAGATCCTTGCTCCTTTGACCCATCGAGCCTTGCTTTTATAAACCCCTTTTGTTTGTTCATTTTTTCTGGTGTTCTGTTTTTCTTTTCCCTTTTTTAATTTCTGCCATTTGGGCATTGGACCTTAGATGGTTAGGAAAAACTGTTGACTGATGCTTTTGAACCCCGTCTTTTGCTGATCATACAACAAACAAACAAAAAGATAGCTCTGCACTGCCAAGTGGGTCATTTGAAATGACCAACTGGATAGCACAGCATTCCCATTGGACTGGGTGCTGGATCCAGCTGGATAAGTGTCTTGTTTGGTCTATCTGTCCAAAAGGTTTGCCTCCTATATTGACCAGGAAGAGAAACTACGGGGTTTCAACCATGTTTTCTAGGATAGGATTTTGTAAGCATATATAATAAAGATCAGGACTAAAGATATTTTAAAATGTTGTATTTTTTTAATATATATTTTACTTATAGTTAAATAAAAATATTTTCATTTTTGGACGTTTACTCGCCGCTGCAACCATCAATCCACCCAAACGAGCAAGGCGCGAACACTCCTCCCAGTCGCAAGGGGCGCTGGAGACAATTCCATAGCCATCTTTTGTGGCGCTGTTTCTGTATCGCATTTCCTGTGCGTAGCAGCGGCAATGCAAGTGATTTTGGGGGAATTTGATATATCTTTTTCTGAAAAAGTAAAGAATTTGGCGGAGTTTTTACATACATATTCTGGCTAAGTGGTTCGCTGGAACAGAAATTAAACATGGATATCCCCAGTCCTCCCGAAGGTGAGCCGTACACCACAGCTATTTTAAATTTCGATTCAACGTAAGCGAGCACCCATGCTATCTGCTACATAGCTAACAAAACCATTGGATTTAGCATGTTGATTAAGGTCACCGATCAGAAGTGGATGAATGTTTAACCGGGCTCTGTGTGTAATCATTGCACCAACTAACGTGAAAAATGGTGTAGAAATAATCCAGTAATAGAGAGTAAACGTTAGTTGTTCTAACTTTTCACGGCTGCTGGCTTTTAAGAAAAAGAACCCCCATAGAAAGAAGATCCCTTATAGATATTTTTGTGCTACAGCAGCACGATTAAGAGTAAAATTAAAGCCAACTGATTTAATAATACTATGTAGGAATATAGAAATAATTCATGCTTACGCAACCTCATTTCTAGATATTTCTGTTTCAGAAGAAATTCATTATTTTCTAAATCTGTTTTATTTGATTTTTTTAAAAGAACTTCAGTCACTATTATTTCTGTCTATTTCAGTGTCTCTGTTCTGTGGTTTTTACAACAACATTTTTCACTGTATTTATGTCTGTTTTTTTTGTACAGATCAGGAGCTTCGAAATGTGATTGATAAGCTGGCCCAGTTTGTTGCCCGAAATGGCCCAGAGTTTGAGAAGATGACGATGGAAAAACAGAAGGACAACCATAAGTTCTCCTTCCTTTTTGGGGGCGAATACTTCAGCTACTACAAGTACAAACTTGCTATGGAACAACAGCAACGTATGTAGTTAAACTGACACATCACAATAAAAACAGAATTTTCACATAGAGGTCAATTTAGTATTGGAATATTAAGTTCATTTGATGTTCAGTACTTTGGATTTCTTACTATAATAGAAATATTCAAACTAAAAAAAATGTAATAAAAAACAGTTTTTACAGATAAAAGCGGAAAAAAACCCCCAACCCAGTACATGCACCAGATATGTTGGCAGAATTATTTACTTTTCTGTTTTGGGGTGAAACTGTTAATTGAACAGTCCAGCATTGTATTGGTAATGTGAATCTGTTTTTGGCATGGATTTTTTTCCTTTTGATTAAAGGCTTTCAGACTGCCTTTATATCATCACCTGGCAGCAGTAGTCCTTCTGCTCGCAGCCTTCGTCAGCTGCAGAGTCAGTTCTCTAGCTCACAGAAAATCTCCCCAAAAGCAGAACAAGGATATCAGTCAGTAAATGCACTAAAGACAGTGGACTTGGAATCTCACTACAGGATAAAAGGTGTCCAAATGACACTTTGGTCTGGCTTAATAGCAACCGGGCAAATCTGTGGAAGGAACTGTTGCAGCTAAATTTGAAAATACAAATCTTTAAATTTAGAATCTCTTCAATAATCAAAGACACGTTGGTGGTGTCCAAAGAATCATTTTCATATCCGACATTTGGGTAGGAGGATTAGCAGATGAAGCACTGTTTTGTAGTATCTTACAGTGCGCTGTCTACACATACAGTTTTTCCGGCAGTCTTCAAGGAGACATCAGTGAATTATAATGTAAATAGCTAAGTGGGCATTGTAGCAAGTTTGCCACTACAGGAACCCCTCTATATGTACCTTGCATACAGTTTCTTTGTTCGGTGTTTCTCTCTTTATTTACGCACATACAACGAGTTTCAAAATTCTGTCACTCTCCATGCTTTTAGGAGGTTGAGGTGGTATACTTGTGTGGCACCAATCCTGTGTCCACCCCACTTCACAATCTATGTCCCCCACTCGCCACATGGCCATAAAGGGTCCTTGCTAGTTGGCGAGTAATTTTGAATTGCAAATGGGAAGAAATACGTGTATTTTACCTCCCAGTTTGAGCTGTCTGAGTCTAGTGCCTCTGTTGTACAGGTGCTGCTAACATTCCTTTTATCACTCAGCCGTAAAAGGCTGATGGGGTTTCTTGTCACCCTGTTAAGGTCAGAGGTCAAATCTTCTGAAAATCTTGTGAATGCGATACCGCAAGAGGGAAGTCACCTAGGATTTTCAAATTGATACCACAGGTGCATCTAGTAAAAATGAATGCCATAACTTGAGAACAAGATGACATAGGATTTTGAAACTGATACCACAGGTATGTCTGTTAGAACTGATTCAAGTTTGGTGTTTTTGTTATTGTTGTGTAGGACAACAAAATAACAACATTTTGGCAACCCCTGAACATGCAAAATATTCAAAAAAATGTGCAAAATGGCAAATATTTAAAAGTACACATGAAGAATAAAAAAATAAATAGAATAAAAGAATACAAAATACGTACAAGGTCATAAAACGTATGTGCAAAGATAAGAACATTATGAAAATTTAGTAATGACTTTACAAGTTGTATGTGCAAGTTTCACAGTATAGCAAATGTAGTGCTATTACACAGAAGTTGTAATAGGAAGGCTAGCAATCATGTGTGGACTGTGTGTATGTGTGTAGCAGCATTTGAGTATAGTTGATGTACATAGGATCAAGTTCTGTTCTTCTTGACTGTCTGAAATCCACCACAATCTCCTTGGCTTTGCTGCTGTGTAGTATGAGTTTGTTGATGGGGCACCAGGCGATTAGGCTCTACACTTTTTCTCTATCTGCAGTCTTGTTGTTAATGGAGATCAGGCCAGTGACTGTGTGTCGTCCGCAAACTTGATGATGGTGTTTGTTGTGTTTGAAGGTTGACAGTCATGGTTGAACAGGTCTTACAGAACAGGGCTCAGCTCACATCCCTTTGGTACATTGAGGATGGAGGATGCGCGTTTGCCCATCCTGACAGTCTGGGGATAGTTGGTTAAGAAATACAGGGTCCACCTAAAGATGGTCGGGCTGAGACGGTTTGGGAGTTTGGACACCAGTTTGCGGGGACACCGGTATTAAAAGCAGAACTGAAGTCCAGGAAGAGCATTCTACAGTACCTGCCTGGTTTGTTGAAGTGCTCTAAGGTGGTATAGAGTGTAAGGCTGATGGCTTCCTCTGTTGACTCTGGTCCAGAGTGGCTGTGATCACTTAATGTGAGCCACAATCAGTCTTTCAAAGCATTTTGCTATCATCAGGTTAAGTGTAATTGAATGATAGTCATTTAGGCTGCTCTTAGTTCTTTGTTTTGGAATGGGCACAATGGTTGTAGTTTTGAGGCATGTTGGTGCACTCCCAGAAATCGAAGAGAGGTTAAAGATGTTTGTGAAAACCTCTGCAAGGTGGTCAGTGCAGGTCTGCAGAACACACTCCAGAACACCATCAGGTTCTGTAGCCTTTCTGGGTTTAATTCTGTGCAATAACACTCCTAATGTCATTTCTTTCCAAGACAGTTCAGGCTGGGCTGGTAGGGGATGGAGGTCGATTTCGCTTGCATCATTGTACCTGCTGAAATGGGCAAAAACGATGCTTCAGTCAGGGAAGGATTACTGCTTACTTTGAGGGTTTTTCTTTGATAGTCTGTCAAATGTTGTGTGGCTTGCCACATATTATCTGAGTTGTTTTTGTTGAAACTGTCCTGAATCTGTAATTGTTCTTTGAAGGCTCAGTGCTGTGTTTGAGATTTGCTTTTGCTAGGCTATAAGATGCCACATCCTGGGCTTTGTAAGCAACATCCCTGATTTTAAGCAGCTCTCTGGCCTCTTTATTGACCCAGGGTTTCTGTTTTCAGAACACTTTGATTAGTTTCAATGTGATGACCAGGGCAGTGCAGAAGTTGATGTAGGATAGAACAAATAATTTGTACACTTCTAAGTGTATTCCAGTCTGTTTATTCAAAGCAATCTTGAAGTAGACAAGGTCTTAATCATTCTGTTGGTTGGTTTAGTTCTGCAAATGAGGGGTTTGTAGGTCAGTACCATTAGCAAGGAGAGATGATCAGAGTATAGTTGATGTACTATACATCAACTATACACTGACCACCCGGGGTCTCCTGAGAAGGCTCTGCAGGATCAGTGTTGGACAGAACCCAGGTGACTCTGTCTGTCATGAGCACACCCTCCCAACATTGTCCTACCAGTTTATTAAACCTCAGCCAGTCCGTCCCTAAGAATCAAGGGTTGCACAAGGCAGGCTGTTTGTAAACTGGAAGCAGCGCCCATAACTGCTGCGACGTGAAGAAAAAGAGCAGGGACAAAGCTTCTTCCTCAGAGCAGGGACTGGAAGGCTTCCAGCCGGTTACATACTTTTATTTATATTTTAAAATCTAATAAGAAATATCACTGAAATATTACTTTTCAAAAGAAGTCAAAATAGTAATTGTACTAACTATGCACAAATTAAATCTTTAGTTTACTTAAAAAGCTGTAAAAATATATGAAACTTCCCACATGCAGCTTCAGCAATGCTGCTTTAGAGAACCTTCTCATATTCTTCCGTGAGGAGCAATCCAGTCACGTCCTTATTGTGAGGACAGCAGTTCTTTGAGCAAAATGGAAATATTTTCTTGGTATAGATACGGATCTTTACAAAGAAGTGAACTTAATATGAGAGTAAATTACATTATTTACTGTGCTACAGTTGGCTTTGATTACTTAAGCATAGTCACCTAATCAGCAGCCTGATACTAAAAGCAGAGTGTTGTGCAGTTTTGCATGGTGTTCTTCTGTCAGTTGTGTGATACCACTGAAATGCATTAAAGTTTGCCTTTCTCCACTTAGATCCCTCTACCCACGATGGGGAGGAGTATAAATCTAAAGGTATTTATTTAAAATCAAAATTTTCAGATAAATTTCAAAATTCTATTTGGAAAGTCACATTTTGTTATGCACTTTTTTGCCAGATGCCACAACATTGTGCTTTAAAATACTTTGGTTTGTTTTCATTTTGCATGTTCACATTTTTTGCTTTTTCAGTGAATTTCTCTTGGCCATACCTTCTTAATGATCTTGATTAAAATGGGCTCCATCTTGAAGCAGGTTTGATTACATGCACAGATACAAAGACACCGACTCAGGGTGTTGTTTATTCTGTTTGTCTGTAACATGCTTCTGCTCAGGGCAGCTATAGAATAAGGGCTGCACAATTTTAAAAATGTCAGTATTGGTTGAACTAGTTTCTGCATTATTTTCCTAATTCTTGGAAAAGTCTTGGCCCAGATCAGCTTGTTTATTTCTTGGTACTCAAATTCGTACTACAGTCAGTACTATAGTATTACAGATATTATTGGCAAGTGGCATCAGAAGCTAAATGTTAAGCTAAAACAAAGTTGTTGTTGTTCTTGTTATTTCTTATTATTATTATCGTCAGTTCAAATGCTGTAATAAAATAATTCCCAAATATGGGATGAATACAGTTTTATTTATCCAGTAATACAAATGTAATCCTCCTGTAATTACTGAAAAGTTTAGGATTATGTTCTGAACATTTTATGTTATTAAGTGATAACATTTACTGGGCTTTGTTTCACCTTTTTCTATAAAATGAATTTTACTGCATTAATATGTCTGTGAAGTCATCCAGGTTATCGTGGCTAAGATGGATGTGAGCATATGTTCTAAATATTGCATATACCTTGCAGTATTGATACTACCTTTCCAAATATACATGCTGTCAAGTAATTTGACACTAATGCATCCTCTGCCATCAAGCATTCAGGCTTTTGAACTGACTGCTGCTGACCTCTGAGCGGTTTTCTACTTTGCCTTGGCCCATTTTAAGTGAGCTTTGGTCCTGAGAAGACAGCAGTGTTTCTAGATCATGTTCATATGTGGCTACTTTTCATGATAGAGCTTTAACCTGCATTTGTTGAGGGGACTATGAGCTGTGTTCTCACACAGTGATTTCTGGAAGTGTTCCTGAGCCCATGCACAGATTTCCATCATAGAACCATGCCTGGTTTTATTGTAGTATTTGAAGGTAGTGGACATCCAATATTGATTTCCAACCTTGTCCCTTGTGCACAGCGATTTCTCCAGATTCTCTGGAATTTTTTAAACAATATTATGTACTTAAGTCTTCAGAAAAAAAAAATGAAATTGTTCCTCAGTTTTTAGACAGTTTTTTGCACATTGGTGAAACTCTGCCAATTTTTACTTCTGTTGTAGATGCCATCAAATTTAAAATTAGCAAATATTTTTCTTAGGGTGATGTGGCTCAGCAGGTATAGCGGGTTGTCTACCAATCAGAAGCTTGGTGGTTCACTCCTCGGCTTCCCCATTCTGCATGTTTACGTATTTTTGGACAAGCTATTGAAACCCTAGTTGTGTGTGAATGTTAGACAAGGTTAGTGAAAGAAAAAAAGCACTGCTGTGAATATGTTTGACATTAGGTGAATGGGACTTGTAGTAAAAAGCTCACAGTAAAAAAAAAAAAAGCTAAATAAGTACTGTCCATTTACCTTTTAAAAGGGTGTTCTCAGTTTAAGCATCTGTGTTCTGTTGAGAATAAAGCAAGGGTTTAAGAGATTTGCAAATATTGCATTCTGTCTTAAAATTCACAGTGTCCATACATTCTAGGAATTAAGTTTGTGTTCTCAATTCTTGGTACAACACAAATGTATTTTCATTTAATTGAGCAGCCCAGCCTCAGTTTGTGGAGATGCCAACAGGTTACCTCAGCACACCAGTTGTTTCTGCAGCAATCAGCAGTACCAGGAGGGGATGTGTTGATACTGATTGCATGTCTTAAATTGTGTTCACTCCTCTACTTGGAACATTTCATCTGCTTGCTGTATGTAGGCCATGTTTTATTTCTTCCTCAGAAAACCATATTGGCAGATTAGCAGTATTTTTTTTCTCTTCATGATTTCTAAATTATGTTCATGGCCATCATGTTGTCATCAGCAGCAGCTATACAAAAGAAACACTCAGTCTTAAGGACTGAACATTCAATCCTGTTTTTTGCTTGTTTGTTTGTTTGTGCAGAAGTATACAACCCTGGTGCAAAAGATGTGGTTGATATCCCCCCTCCACCGATGCCGATGATTGCTCCACCTCTAATACCTCCACCCTCTGCGCCCGCTATAGATGAGCTCATTCAACAGAGCCAGTGGAATCTGCAGCAGCAGGAGCAGCATCTGCACACGCTCAGACAGGTAAAGTGGAAAAAATGGAATGAAAGAAGCATATCCTTCCCTCCAGGAACATTCATTCCCGTGTACTGGTTGTTGATGAACGTTTTGGTTTTGAAGTCTGTCTTTGCTGAATGTTTCAGTTTTCTGGAGTTGACAGGAGAATTTTTTTGTGAGGGCAAGACAAATTCTTTTCTGCACATATAACTTCTTTACAGAAGAGTAACTCTCTCTGCTAACAAAACTGGGATCCACTCTTGAATGCTTGGAGAGAAATTAAGTAGTTATCACTCCATGCATTAAACAAAATAATAATGAAGAGCATGTGATACAAGGAATAAACACGCTGGAGAGATTATATCTCTCGGCTGGTCTGGGAACGCCTTGGTGTTCCTTCAGAGAAGCTGGGGGAGGTGGCCGGGGAGAGGGAGGTCTGGGTTTGGGTGGATGTGATACAAGTGGCTGAGGGGACATCACAAGACCAGTGTTGACCAATAAATTTTCTAATGCTTTCTCAATGTAGGAACAGGTCACTGCAGCCATTACTTTAGCTATGGAGCAGCAGACCCAAAAGCTGCTGCTGGAAACGCAGTTGGACATAACAGAATTTGACAACCTGCTTCAACCCATTATAGACACCTGCACCAAAGATGCCATCTCGGTAAGGACATAACGATAGGATTTTCTATGAATCAGGGCCACACAGGAAATCATTCCTCCCTTTGGCTTTGTCTTTGTACAATTCCTTCATGTAAAGAGTTATTATAATTAGAGCTATTTACATTTCACTTTTGTTTTTCTTCCTCAGGCTGGTAAGAACTGGATGTTCAATAATGCCAAGACCCCACAGCACTGTGAACTGATGACATCACATCTACGCAACCGCATCACTGCTGATACAGCTCATTTTGAGCTGCGCCTACACCTTATCTACTTAACAAATGACGTTCTTCATCACTGGTACCCACACCTAAATACACTCATGAATCCATGTAGTTTACTTGTGTACTTAATCCATGAGAAAACGAATAATAGAGTAGCATTATAAGTAATCTGAAAGTGGGTAAAATCAATTTTCCTCACTGCCTTTCTCTTTCCAGTTTTTTTTTCTTTTCTTTTTCCTCCCCATGGAAAAGTTTCCATTCTTACAGTAGTCTAGCCTAGAAGTAATAAATACATGAAGTAGTTTTTCAGCACCAGACAGAATTTGTTCTAGTTTTAGAGATATTGCACAAATGGAAGAAAGCAGTCCTACATATTAGTTTAATATTGCATATCCTGGTCAAAAATGACTCCAAGATTCCTCACAGTGTTACTGGAGGCCAAGGTAATGTGATCCAGAGTAAGAATCTGGTTGGAGACCATATCTCTAGGAATTTTAGGGTTGAGTACATTAACATCAGTTTTATCTGAATTTAGATGCAGAAAATTAGAGGCCATCCAGGTCTTTATGTCTTTAAGACATTCCTAATTGGTGTGTGTTATCTGGCTTCATGGATAGATAAAGTTGGGTGTCATGTGCATAGCAGTAAAAATGTATGCTATGCCTTCTGTTGATACTGCCTAAGGGAAGCATGTATAATGTAAACACAATTGGTCCTGGCATCATTAGCACTGAACTGCATAATTGACCTTTGTATGTGAAGAGGACTCTACATTTACATGAACAAATTTGAGTCTGTTAGATATATAGAATGCAAACTACTGCAGCACAGTACCTTTAATGCCTGCAGTATGCTCTAATAGCTAGACAATGTTATGGTCAACAGTATTAAACGCTGTGCTGAGGTCTAGCAGGACAAGCACAGAGAGAAGTCCACTGTCAGAGGCCATAAGAAGATCATTTGTAACCTTCACTAAAGCTGTTTCTATGTGATTAGCTCTGAAACCTGCCTGACACGCTTCAAATAAGCCACAGTTTTGCGTGGCTCTTCTGGTCCTCCATAGTTTTAAGTGTATGGGAACAGCTTGAAACAGGTAATATGTCAGAATAGTGGAGATATTTTTTTTCATGTTCCAGTTAGACAGGTTTTTTCATAATTTTTTTGTTTTTCATAATTTTTTAAAGAATAACTGAGGTACCAAACTGTGAGAGAATTCTAATAATTAGACTCTTAGTTATGTAGCAATAACTATACCTTCTTTCACATTACCTGTCCATACAAAGTTACTACAGTAGCGCTAGAGGCAGAAAAATGTGTATCAAAATCACACGTTGAAGAAGCAGAAACTTTGTCAAGTGGCACACTGTGTATGAATTGGTTTTAAAGTTTTATCCAATATTGAAAATGTGAACTTGTTGGTCTCTGTAAGGTGTACCTTGCTAGTACCACGTTTGACTGTTTTATATTTCACAGGAATATTGCAGATGGGGCTGATGAGTGAAGCTCACTCAGCCCATTAACTCACCTTAGCATTCAGTGTTCTGATGGCATAGGGGATAAAAGCTGTTTCTAAGCCTGGCTGTCCTGGGCTTTATGTTGAACAGGTGAGAAAAGTGGTTAGTGGTTCATGACAGGTCCCCAGGAACTTAAAGAAGGACACTCGCTGATTACAGTCCCGGTTGATGTGGAGAGCAACATGTTTTAATTGCTGAAGTCAATCGCTATCTCCTTAGTTTTGATGGTGTTGAGCAGAAGGTTGTGTTCTGCTCAACACCATCCTGCCAGTTTTTTTACCCCACTCCCTGTACGCAGTCTTGTCCCCTCTGCTGATGAGGCCAATAACTGTTGAATTGGAGAAGGGAGGTGTGCAGGACAGGGCTCAGCACACAGCTTTGGCCCACGCTGTGGGTCAGCATGCAGGAGCCAGGCATTGCTCATTTATTGTAGTATTGTAATGGATTATGTGCCTCAATGTTTTGTTTGTGATTCTTTTAATGTTTTACACAGCCAGCGGAAGCAGCAGAAGGATTTGTTGGCAGCTCTGCAGAAAGTTGTTGTTCCAATCTACTGCACAAGCTTTCTAGCAGTAGAGGAGGAAAAACAGCAGAAGATCACCAGGGTAAATACAGGCACATATTTTCCAAGTCTAACACACTATCTGGTTTTTCTTTGCTATAGCAGCTTCAGCTATGAATATTCATTTATATCAGTTTATTAGTAGCTTAGACCTGGTGATTAAAAGGAAGTTTTTTCTCCTTTCCATTTATTGAACGGGAAAAAGGTTTCTGTTTCTAACATTCCTTCTCCCTTCACAGTTGTTGCTGCTTTGGGAGAAAAATGGGTACTTTGATGAGGAGACCATTCAACAGCTCCAGAATCCAGCACTGGGCCTTGGCCAGTACCAGGTGAGTGGAACATGTCTTAACAATCAGATTTTAGAGTTGGACCCAAATATTTCACTTTCAGGATTTTTGTTGTGTAAGCACTATGGTGTTGCAGTGGTTACCACTGTTGCTTCACAGTAAGGTCTCTGCCACAGACTGTTGATCTGTCCAGCTTGTAGCCCTCCTCTCGCCTTATTGGAGCTGGGTTAGGCTCCAGGCCACTGTGAAGGAAGACAATGCCAGGCGTGCTCCTAGTCACCCATATGCCTTTTTCTTAGACAGTGTTTCCTTTAACACGAAAAACAGATGTTTATTTTTCTGTTTTCTATCCAGCAATTCATTTCTCATAAACAATGATGATCCTCAATATTATTGTTGGGTCAGCTTAACACAGAAATGTGGTCTTTGTCAAAAAACATGTAATCTTATAATATATCCTAACTTTTAAAAATACATATGACTCTTAAAATGTAAAGCTGAATATTTAAAAAAACTGAAAACAGTTGATCTAGAATAGTGTTGACTATAGAATACTGTAGGATAGCTGAATATCTGGTAGTGTCCGAGTTAGGGGTGGGGGATATGTTGAATATACTCTATGTATCACAAGGTTTTTCACGTACGATGGTTAAAATGGCTCTCTCATAACCATTGAATATAAATTGCTATGGCAGTATTAAGCTGTCTCCGTGTAATTCACTGAGAGTTTTTTTTATCCCACATGCCGTGAATGCATGAAACTTTTCTACCTGGGACACTGCGCTAGGCATGTGTGTTTTTATACTACCAGATGGGGGAAAAATATGGTGATAGCGGGAGTTTCAGATGAGCGAGGGAATGAGACTATAACTGAAGAGGAGTTAGATGAGCTAGTTCCAAAGAGACACAGCACTGGATCAATAATCTGGCAGTGGTTTGGATGTCATAAGGATGTCAAACAAAATGCCGTAATTTGCAAAAGATGCCGTAAAGCTATTGCCGCAAAAGGTAGCAGTACCACAAACTTATTCCACCACCTGAAAAATCATCCACTGCAAATTGAAGAATGTTTTCAACTCTGCATGTCAGCACCTCCCCACACGCCAGAGAAAATGTTAAACCAGCCATAAAGAAAAAGTGCTGTCAGAGTTCTACATATCAGCAAGAGAAAATAAACGTGACCTTCTTCCCACCAACTACGGCTCTATGGACCAGCAGCAATCGTTGGAATCTGTCAGAAAGTAGTCAGGTGTGCATCACCACGGATAACAGGAGTAACATAATCAAAACAATATATATGTATCTATCTATATATCGATCTAGGTAGGGGTGTGTGTGTGTGTGTGTGTGCACGTATGTGGATATATGTATATATATGTTTTTCCTCATATTACCCGGCCCCATTCATTACTTTTTTCTATTTTTCCCATCATAGACTTTACCTGGTATTCTGTTGTTTCTTTCAGGCGTCCCTGATAACAGAATATGCTGCAGTGGTGCAGCCAGTCCAGTTGGCCTTCCAGCAGCAGATCCAGGCATTGAAGACTCAGCATGATGAGTTTGTTGCTAGTCTGAAGCAGCAACACCAGTCACAACCGCAGTCTGCCCCTGTAGGACAGCTAGCTGCCCCAGCTGAACCGGAAAAGCCCCCCCCTATGACTACGCAAGCTGGTGAGTGGAGAAACACTCAACCAAAGCAGAGGCACAGCCTCATGCATGAGATTGTGTCAACTGCTATTACAGTTGGGGAAATAATTATTTGATCCCCTGCTGAATTTGCGAGTTTGGTCACTTGCAAAGAAATTAACAGTCTGTAATTTTTATGGTAGTTTAATTTTAATGGAAAGAGACAGATTATCAACCAACAATACAGAAAAAACACATAAATACATAAAAGTTATAAACTGATTTTCAGTATTTGATCCTGTTGTGGAAATTTAGTGCATTAAATAAAAGAGGTTATACTGCTGGAGTTGTCTTGTGAGCAGTTTATTCTAACAAGTACTTACAGCCACCAAACAAAGGATCCAGCAGGGGAGAGATGCAGGGGTCTGATTCCTGCTCAGCATTTCTCTTTCTAAACATGGCGTGAACTAATCATTAGATTCAGGTGTGTTGACCCAGGGGGATATCTAAGACCTGCAGGACACCGGCCCTTGAGGCCTGGAGTTGCCCACACCTGAGATAGACTTTGCGTCTCTAAAAGCAACATTTCCATGCCTGGGCTGCCTTGCACCTCTGCATGTCAGTCCGTTTTAATTGAGGCCTGTGGGACTATCAGCCAATGAAACAATAGACACATTTCTGTGTTTTTGTAGATGAATATTTCACACTTTAAGGCTGCCTGTTTGTTTAAGGGAGATGACCAATACAATATAATCACAGATGATAGATTAAATAGATTTTAGGTAGTCCATGTATGTTTGTTTTATGATGTCTCTTTTTTGTGTTCAGGAGATGTAAAGCTTCCCATGTCAGGTCCTCCTCCGGGAGAGTTTGATGGATCTTCATCCAGACCACCAGACCCCAGCAACCCTAGTGGTCCCTCAGATATACCCCCCACAAAGCCTGCTTGGTATGACCCTCAGCATATGAGCCCCTGGAACCCCAACCAGCCGGTAAAGACCTTTTTGTGTGTGTTTCTTGTGTGTGTGTGTGTGTGTCTGTGTGTGTGAGTGAAAGATACAGAAGGAGAGTGCATATTTGCTGGATATTCTCAACTACAGTGGTGTGAAAAGCTCTTCCTGATTTCCTCTTTTTTTTATGTTTATCACACTTAAATGTTTCAGATCATCAAACATTTGAATATTAGACAAAGATAACACAAGTAAACACAAAATGCAGTTTGTAAATAAAGGTGTTTATTATTAATGGGAAAACAATTAAAACCTACATTGTCCTGTAGCTGGAGAGGCAGTTAGGACAGAGGGGATTTTACTTAAGAACGTGCAAGAAAGAGCCAGGTAGGAGCTAACAACTCTCTACTGAAACGTAAAAAAGTCTTCCAGGGGTGTACAGTGCAATGAAAAAACTGTCTGTGCGCTTAATTATTTTGTATACGTAGTACTCATGTGACAGCTTTGCAAGCCACTTTGTTATTTTCTGAAGCCGTGGTACGTCACAATGTGACAGAGTTGTAGTCTGTTGTTATAACATGTTGTTATCGTATCGTTATCGTATCATAGTCCAAATGGTCCAGGGCAAGAAGCTGTTTGTGAGTCTGGAGGTGTGGGAGCAGAATGAACCTTTTGGGATTTACTTTCCTGATTTCCTTGCGCATACATCGAGACTGTTAGCTGGTACCAAGTGGCTATTTTGAAGAATCTAAAATATAAAACGTGTTTTCAGTTATTTCACACGTTTTAGTTTACTACATAATTCCATATGTGTTCATTCAATAGTTTTGATCGCTTCAGTGAGAATCTACAATGTAAATAGTCATGAAAATAAAGAAAAACCATTAAATGAGAAGGTGTGTCCAAACTTTGACTGGTAGTGTAGTTCTCCATACAGTTTTTAGCTATTCTGTACAGCCAACAGCCTGACCCTTCTCCATGTCCCTGTAATTCACTGTGTCACAACTCAACATTGCATCTATTTAGCTTGCAGTTATTATTCTTTTATCCAGCTACAGTCCACTACCCACTACGTCAATGATAACAGGTGCCTAATGCGGCTATTAACTAAGTGACAACAGTTAAAACAGCTAATTTGATCATATTTGCTGGCCAGGTAAACATTTATAATAAATGTTTAATACTTCAGGAAAATGGTCAAAGAAAAAGTCTCTTCTGACTTTTTGAACTGCAGCATTGAGCTAAGGTAAGAATATGAAATAGAAGTCGGTCCCACTGGCCTCACTTGAGCTGACCAATCCTGGGTCACTGTGGATGACGGCTACAGGGGAAAAAATTCTTCTGACAGAATGGACGTGTCATTGTGGGCTTTTTAACTAATAATTCCCATCATTAATGCTGAAGGAATACTAGTGTAGCCACACTAAATTGTCGCCCTGGCCTTGGCCATCTAGTGACATGTCTCTTAATCATCACAGTTCCTCCTTGGCAAGCTCAGGTCGTGGTCACATCCTTTCTGTCTTGGCTCTTCCCCAGCCTCCTTTTGATCCAAACCAGCCACCACCACCTTGCCCTCCTTGGAACAGCCATGAGGGGATGTGGAATGATCAGCGGGACCCAGGAAACTGGAGTGGAGGTCCTGGTAGAGAAGGAGGTCCTTGGAGCGGTCCAGGTGGATCTGAGCACGCTCCTCCATCTTGGAACTCGTACGACCAGCAACCACCATGGGGAAATCAGCCGGACCAGCCTCCCTGGGGTCAGAGGGAGCCACCATTTCCTCCACGCATGCAGGCATGTGGGAGAACATTTCTGTGGTTTTACTTCCTCTGCTATTTACTTTGCATTTACAACTTACATTTACACTGCATCCTTTTCTGAATTTGACTTAAATTTCTTTTGTTGTAGAAAAGATGCTAGAGCTTCTTACGTACATGAATAATTGTGGTGTTTCACTTGCATTTTTACAGAGGCCGCCCCATTTCAGAGGACCTTTCCCTCCTCACCAGCAGCCACCTCCTTTCAATCAGCCCCCTCCGCCCCCACACGGCTTTGGACGTTTTCCACCTCGCTTTATGCAGGAAGACTTTTCTCCCAGACATCACTATGACAGACCACCCTATACACCACATCGATTTGACTATGCTCAAGGAGAATATCCTGGAGGTTAGCGGAGAGACCCAGAGTCATAGATCAGAGGAGATGCATGTTTCTGCGCCTTTTAATTTTCAGGTGTATTTTAACAATCTCCACATATGTTTGACAGATATGCCGGGTCCTCCTCCCCACCACCATCCCAATCAGAGGCTTCCTCCACCAGGTTTGGGAGCTGATCATCCTCCCTGGGGTGGAGGCCAGCACCCGGAATTTGGCCCACCGCCACATGGTTTTAATGGCCATTCACCTCACATGCGTCATCGCCAGCATCCAGTGCAAGATGATCCCAGTCTGGTGCCAAATGTGCCCTACTTTGACCTGCCAGCTGGTCTCATGGCTCCGCTTGTTAAAGTAAGTCCTCTGCTTCTCATTGTAGGACAGGGGAATGAAAATAAATACAAATGTAAAAAAACTAAACAAAACTTGAAAAACTGTAAAAACTGCTACCGTTATGGTTCAAGTAATGCACTTCTTATATAGTGCTTTTCTACTGTTTTACTATTTTCTCCCAGTCACACACATTCATACAAGTGTAATTTTGTTTTCATACACCACACAAAAACAGGCACCGTGGTGGTTTTTAGAATTTTTAGCATGGACCTTGTACTGAAGTAGTATCTAGAATAGACACATTTAGCCCCAATAAAGTTTGCATGTCTTATGGTCTTCCTTTTACTGTCAACTGTACAGCTCGAGGACTGTGACTATAAACCTCTGGACCCTAAGGACATTCGGTTACCTCCACCTATGCCACCCAGCGATCGCCTGCTAGCTGCTGTGGAAGCTTTCTACAGCCCTCCATCTCATGATCGGCCTAGGAATAGGTACGAACACACACTTTTTGTGCAAGACAGTTAAACTTAATTTCATAATAGAATTTAAAAATATAAATAAATGAATAGGTGATTCAGTTTAACTCTTATTTATTTATATAGCACCAAATCATAACAGGAGTCACCTCAAGGCCCTATATAATGCTGGGTAAAGACCATAAAATAATAAAGAGAAAACTCCAACAGTCAGATGACCCTGTCTGAATGTTGGCGTTTTCTCTTGAAAAGCACTTAGTGTCAGTGGAAAGGGGAAAGTTAAGGATAACTCGTGAGAATTGCAGAGTGCTGTATAAAAACATAAAAAGTAAAAGTAAAAAGTGGTAAGTGAAGAAGAAATGCTTAGTAAAGAACTACCTGATAATAACCAATTACAATAGTCAAGCCTAGAAGAAATAAATGTCATCTGACCTCATGGGTAGATAAAACTGGTTACCTTCTGAATACCAATAAAATGTATGCTGCCTATTAATAATGCTGCCTAAGAGAAGCATTTATAATATAATACTAAAACAGTTGGGTCACATGACTGCTTTTTAAGTAATGGCTTCTTACCTCTACCTTAAAGGCCTAAAAGCTAAATAATAGAAATAGATTGATCATCCTTAAGATTGAAGCGTTATGTAATGGTAGAACTTGTATGAAAAGTCTTGTAGGGACGGTCACTAGTTTTGAAAGTAGCTGTAAATAATGTCTGTAAGATGGCTATGACTAATTTTTTCTCCAGTGGTTAAACATTTGTGAAGAAGATCATAAAGTCATTACAGTTGGTGTAAACAAGGTCTCTTTGTCAGCCAGGCTATGGTGCTAGAAAGAAATGTAGGGTAGTTCGTATTTTGTTCAGTCAGTAATTGTAAGTAACATTTATTAGCCTTATGGAAACTAAATTAGTGAGACATTTCCTCTCCAGCTTACGGGTTATCTGCTTTAACTTCCTAAGACCTGAACTCTTTCATGGCATGCATTTTTAATTTCTCTGTGCTATTTGGGCTGATTGGGCAAAATTTAGTATTGTGGTTTAGACAACCCAAAATGTGATGTTCACACATGTGGAGGTTAAGGTGTGTATTTGTGAATTATACCAATTATACCTGGTCAAGTGTTCCGCAACCAGGACACTGTTCCTCCTGTATGAGGGATTCGACTAGCAGACAAACTCTCCTTTCCAGTAACCTGGGATAGACTTAAAAGTCTGAGAAGTGTGATCCCCTATAGTTGGAGCACACCCTTGGGTCCCACTTAGTCTTTTGTAGCTGTTTATCTGCAGAAATTGCTGTAGAAACTGGGTGAAGTACTGCTACTTTGTTTAAAAATTGCAGTGAATAGTGATTACATGTATTTGTGGTTGGTTTCTCATTCAGTGAAGGCTGGGAGCAGAACGGCCTGTATGAATTCTTCAGGGCTAAGATGAGAGCCAGAAGGAAAAAGGATCAGGAGAAACGTAACAGGTGAGTAATCATGTCAACTGGTGTCATTATTCACGTCACATCTTTATAATACAGAAAGAAGAAATAAAATAATGTTTATTGCTTCTTCTTTTAGTTTTACAGCACTTTGGTCAATGATTGTTGTTTTTAAATGTGCTTAATAAAGTGAATTGTCTTTTTAAAAGGAGGATGTCATGCTTTTCAAAGTATTAAACAGTTAAACCCAGAACTTTGCATGTTCTGATAGTTTTATCATTTCTCCAATGATGACTGGTTCTAGTGGTCGTGGAGGCAGCCGCTCCAGGAGTCGCTCTCGCAGCCGAGGGAGGTCTTCGTCTGGCTCCAGCTCTCACTCCTCAAAGTCCTCCAGGTCACGCTCCCGTTCATCTCGTTCCCGCTCCCACAGCCGCTCTCGCTCCTACTCACGATCCAGGTCTGTATCCACCCATCAAAGCATGGTACCTTCAGTCGTGATTTGTTAGATCCTGCGGAGTCTCATTCACAAGCTATGAGGTGCACTCTAGTTCCACCAGTTCTTGATTTTCCATCGTGTTTGCTTACCCCAGCTCCCATGGTCATTTTGTTTAATAATCCGCGTGATCATTTACAATCAAACATTACCGCGGAATGAAAGTGGAATTTTTTTCACATAATCACACCAGGAACTTGATTAGTTGGACTAAAGACCTGTAAATACAGCAGATCTTGTGACAATGACTTCTTGATATTATATTTCTATTAGGTTTACACAGTGAAGTGATAATGACTCTGCATAATGCGTGTACATGGAAGTCTTTGTGTATCATTAATTCAATGCATCTCTGACTGAATAGGTTTTTTTTTTAAAAATGATGCTGTTGGGTATAATGAATGTGTTTTGGGTTTTGAGTGCTGAATATGACTGAAGTGTGATTCATGTTACCTAATTTGTGTTCAACCAAACTCTTTAGGTCCAGGAGTAGATCCAGGTCATCTCGTAGTCACTCTCGCTCCAGGTCTCGATCCCGCTCACATTCACCCACCAAACGACGGCGTGGCCCAAAATCCCGGAGCTCCTCCCCTCCGTGAGTTTCTTCACTACTCTTTCATCATATGCTTTGCTAAAAAAAACTTTGTCCTGTAGTGTAATGATGAATTTCTCTCGTGCTTTCTGTAGTTCCACAGCAGTGCTGGGCGCAACCTCTTCAAAATTACCTGCAGACACCAGGTTAGGGGAGGAGAACAAAGGTCATCAGCTACTGATGAAGATGGGTACGCTCTAATTATTATGATTTACATTTTATTTTATTTTTTAAATCCAGTAAAGATGTTTGAAGAATGATATTTTTAATTTGGATATTTTGTGAAGCGACCTAAAATGACTTCCTGTCTACTGTAGGTTGGAGTGGCTCAGGGGGCTTGGGGGCTAAAGAACAGGGCATCCAGGACCCCATTAAAGGAGGCGATATCAGGGATAAATGGGACCAGTACAAAGGTGTGGGGGTCTCACTGGATGACCCTTACGAGAACTATCGCAGGAATAAAAGTTACAACTTTGTAGCTCGCATGAAGGCAAGAGAAGAAGGTACATCAAATCTTTTATTCAGGAATTACTCACAAAAATAAATTGGGTTGTCCCTTATCTAACTCCTCCTTTTCTGCTTGTTTTTCTTTCTTGGTCAGTCAATCGGGAACCCCAGGACGCCCCTTCAACTGACTGATGCAGTCAAATTGTGTGAAACAACCCTCTCCTCCTCACCACCGCCACCACAGATCTAACTTTTTTTAATTTTAGTTTGTTTTCCACCCAGGATTTGTCACTAGTCCTAAAGGTCCAAACTAAAGGAGAACACTATGCATTTTTAAGCGTGTCTAAGAGTGCAAAGAGCTTTTGCTGCCTCTAAGTCAAGTTTGTCCAAGCAGAACATCTACAGTGTGTAGATGTGACAATTGACGCTAACAATGCCAACATCACAGGAGTCAGCTAAAACATTTTTGTTCAGCTTGGACCCTCGAATAACTATCTGTTTAATTTTATTATATTTGATTTCCAGTGTTTCATGTAAGTGTTCATAATTCTACAGACTGAAAACAGAGGTCTCAGTCACACTCAACATTTAGGAGCTAGGACATAATATAAGTGAATAATGTGTATTAAAGCAGTGCTTTTCTTTCACTTGTGGTGGATTGTCAAAATAATTCTTTAATAAATAACAAAAGCAGTGCTTTTTTCATAAATTATTCCGGCTCTTTTTGTGGAGGAATTTGTCTTAAAGAAAACTGCTTACTGTGGAAGGTGTCAAAAGTCTCAGAAGAGTGGGTTCTGAAAATAAGATGTGGCCAGATCACTATTTGTAAAACAGAAATGTCATATGTGAGAACTGAGCGTTTAAGGCAAAAGTAGAAGAAAGGTATGGTTGCTCTTCTTGTGAATCTTCTTTTTAAGCAGCTTATTATTGTGACGTTTTATTTTTCAGGTATTGACTTCTCTTTAGATATGTCTTTTAGTTGTAGTGTTAAAATGAAGCTCAACAATTCCCCTGTATTTTTATCCACAAGCACACTGTAGAGACATGATCTAAATAAACAATTCTAACAGCTCACAATGGGCCTTTTCTTTCTGTTTGCACGATCAATAATCACACTGTCCTGCTGGCTTGGCCATCTCCAAGTGGTCACCAGGATGCAGTGTGTAATCATTCTCACAGCTTTCTTTGCTAATAATGTATTAATGGAGTTATTAACAACTTTTTCACACATGTTGGCTAAGATGGTTAGCAAGAGGAGACTCGTCTCTTACAATGCAAAATCACTGATGCTTTCTAGTTGCTAATGATAGCCATGTTTCTATACGAAGCACAGATCATAACTGATATTAGCACAGTAAAAGTTGACTGCTTGCCTCTCACGATGGTCTCCCCTCAGTTTCCCATCAAAGACCAATGCCCACTCACAAACCACCAGAAAAACGCTTCTTGCCTCTCAGCTTGCCCAGCTCCGGTCAGCGTTAACAGTAGATGGACTCATGATCAGAGACAGAGATGACTACTGTTTGCAACGAGATTGAAATAAGCACAGCTGCCACAAGATGGCAATAATGTAAAGGATGGATGGATATATTAACTGACAGGCCCTCCTTGGGCATTTTTGTATAATTTTTTTCCTTTTGTGTTTGATTTGGCAATCATTTTGGCTGTATTATAGCTTAGGCTTAGATTGTTGCAGGAAATTTTTTTTGTCAAATTTTTGAAATCCACTGGCTTTTACTCCTGTCATCCATACTCTGTTGATGGATTTTCAAACTCTTTAAAATATCATGTTTGATCATTTTGATTTATGAAAAAAGAAGAGAAAAAATTCTGTTCTCTGAACATTTTATAGCAGATTTTGTGCGTGTACATTGGTGTCAATGAAGGTGCTGAAAGCTTGCAAAATCTGAGGAGGGCACAAAGGTTAAGACAGCGATGTCTGAGATGTGGTGTCTTTTATATTATGTCTATTTAAATTAGTTTATATTTGACAAGGCAAACTGCTTTCCTTGCTTGTCCTTGATGGAATAGAATAGAATAAAAATAAACCTTTGTTATCCCACGGATGAGAACTTTTGGGGTGTTACACAGCTCTTATAGCAATATATATTTTCTTTGTTGCACTTTAACATAGTTTCATCACATATGAATAATCATATTTAAATATATTTTCCTTCACACTTCAACAGGATTTATCATCAGCTAAGTCTCACATAAACATTATGACTCTATGATTCTGACATGATATCTTTCTAACTCATTTACACAGCATTACTTTTTCTCTTCATGACAGTGTTTGTCAATCACATTATACGTAATATAGCTTCTTTTTAAAAATCATATATATTACTTTGATTAGAACTAAAAATGATTTACTATTAGCACAAGCACAAGCTGACAAACTCTGTTTTGGCACTCTGACAGGCTGGATGTCAAGTCCTTTCTCTCTCACTCAGATGTAATGAGAGGTTAGCTGGGGGACTTAAATTTTTTTCAGTCCCACCAACCTTTCTCAAAAACAATCACCAAGTACTTGTATAGACTTCTTGAGTCAGCTGAATGGGAAGAACAAGATCCTGGCAATCAACACCTACACCCTGGTGAAACTCAGTTATCCTGTTGGGATAATAAGCTGGCCAAAGGAGGAGGAGAAGCTGCTGACATCAAGACAAGAAAATTACAGAAGCAATGGTGAATGCTGGGAGCTACAGACCTCTTTGGAAGTTCAATTTTCAGTTCAATTTCATTTGTATAGCACCAAATCACAAAAATAGTTGCCTCAAGGTGCTTTAGATTGTAACCTTACAACAATACAAAGAAAACAGAAAACTCCCAACAATCATATGAGCAAGCGCTTTGGTGACAGTGGGAAGGAAAACTCCCTTTTCACAGAAGGAAACCTCTGGCAGAACCAGGCTCAGAGAGTGGCGACCATCTGCTGTGACCGGAGGAAGACAGGACGAAGACACCCTGTGGAAGAGAGCCAGACATTAATAATAACTAATGATTAAATTCAGAATGATGTATAAACACATAGTGAGGGAAAAAGGTGACTAAAAAAGAAACACACCCAAGACACACGTCCAGGCTGGACTACTGGAATTTGTTATTATCAGGATATCCTAGAAACTCCCTGAAAAGCCTCTAGTTGATCCAAAATGCTGCAGCAAGAAATCCTTAAAATCCTCCTCACCACATACAAGGTCTTGCATAAAAGGCCCTATTTGATCCATGTGACTTTATAGTACTGTATCACCTGATTTGAGTACTGCAGGCTTACCTGTGGTTCCTAGAATACTCAAAAGTAGAATGGGAGGCTTCAGCTTCAGGCCCCTCTTGCTTGGCACAAACTCCCAGTTTGGATTTGGGAAACAGACAAATCTGAAAATCTTTGCACAAAGCAAAGTGAGCAGTGCATTGCAGTGAGAAGAGTCACGCAGTTTCTTGTCTTTGACACAGTTGTGTCGCAGCTGCATAAAATGTTTGGATCATTTGAAAAGCTGAAATTTCTAGAACTGTTTAATTTGGAGCCTTTAAAGAAGCTTTTGGATCACTGAAAGAAAGATATAGACATGTTTTCTAATCTCTCCAATGTTACACGCCATGCTCAGCATCTGTTTCATGCACTGGATGGTCTGCATTGCAGATTTTTACATATCCTAGCCTTCTCTTTCCACTACCCTGGATTACCACACAATGATAAAGATGATTATTTGTACAAAACTTTACCATTGCACATTTGTACAATTTACATTTTTGTAGTTTATCGTGTAACAAAGAAGAAGATTTCTTTTGTTGTTCTTTTTAATAAGATCTGTTGCAGCAGATTCAGGGAGCAGTGCCTGGGAAGGCTGGCCAACTTGCTCGGTGGCCATGGTCTAATCATGCCTCCCCTGTTTCAGTAGCAGGCTGAATCCTAGAAAAGGAAGAGCTGTTTATTTAAAAGATAAAACTGTTAAATTCTAATTTTATGCTGTAAATACATATCTAAAATTTGATGCATTGAGCGTAAGCGGAAGAATGACAGTAAAAGTGGTAAAGCTTTGGTCATTTTCAGTGGGTTTGCGCAATAATTAAGAGATTAATATGTTTAAATATGGAAGTTGTCAACACAAGATTTTGCAGTCTTGCATATTGGATAAACAGCGCAAATAACAATGCAGACCTGGTTCATGCAAATGAACAGGTCTGCACTGTTATTTGTTACAAACAAACGTAGGCTTTCAAATCAAAATTCTAAAAAGTGCCTTGTGTGTTCTTAGTTTTATAGCGCTATAGAGGGCAAACTTATTAGGAGAAAATCTATTGCTATTTGCAGACACATTGATATTGTAGCAATCATTAACTTTATTGCAAAATGACTGAAGTTTTTAAATGTAGCTGCTCAGTGACATCACAATAAATATGGGTATGGTTAGCAATTCAGCTCCGGAGCCAATGTCTATGCCACACTATTATTTAAGGTGAAGACTTTTCCCACTTGAATATGACATGCCCAAAATGAATTCAATATTTGAATTCAGGTGGAAATTGGCAGCAATAAACCAAAAGCTGAAGAAAACAATGAATCAGCTCTTGTCAAGGGTCATTTTTTGCAAAACAAAAAAAGTGAGTGGATGACCACACTTTACACAACAGCAGAGTGTTGTGCAATGTGTCTGTGCGTAAACCAGCAAATAAGACCGAAAATATCGATTCATGATGGGAAACTGCTAATGAAGCACGTTGGGAGAGTGCGGGAAATGGTTTTATAGTGGTGGAGTCTTTGGAAGCCAGACAGCAAAGATAAGACAGAATTCTTCTTTTTTTTTCAAATGTGAAGTTTAATTTGGGTCTTTTGCTGCTGGTTCAGTGAATTTTTGGAGCGTGATGAAACTTCCAAGAATCTGCAAGACCTGTGCTTTCAGCAGAGACATTGTCCGTGTACATGCGGTCAGGTAAAAGAAAGGATGTGCACTTTGTGTTTGCACCTTTTCACGGAATCCATTTACCTGCTCTTTGTTTGTTTAGGCTGTGTTTGGTGGTCATAGAAATGTTTTTGTGAGCGTTTAGCTGGGATTTTAATATACCAGACATGTCCATATTTAAATTACAGGCCTGGTGGCACAGCACATGAAACCAGATGCCTGGGCAGAGGGGGAGCATTCAACATATCGCGTTCCATAATCCATGAAGAGGTCCATGCCAAGACGCTCAAATGGGACCTCCATTAAAAGTAGTGAGCGCAAAGGCATTCTCAGAACGGTACCTATTCCTCCCTGGGCCACCAGCATGCCTCCACCGAGGCCTGGAACTTCTCAAAGACTGCCCGGTGGTCGTCTTCCTCCCCCATCTGGTGGAACGTGGGCCAGGGGGAGAAGAGACGGTGTCAGAGAGAAGCCAGATCTCGTGACCAGGTGCATTGCAGCTAGCTCCCCTACTATTTTTGCCAGTGACTCAACTGCCTGCATGGGACGCTAGTTTGACATGTAGTCCAGGGCTGTTGGGCACCTCTGTTACACAAATCAGTGTTAAATGTTGCCAGCAAGACACAGCTGGAGCTGGTTTTGCATCCACTTGAGTGTGAGTATGTGTGTGATTGTTAGAAAGTATTCAGAGGTGTAGAATAAATGTATAAATGTGTAGGCAAATAATGCTTGTATAAGGAAACACTTTGAATGCTCAGAGCTGATAAATATAGTTGCCATATAAGCACAACTCTACTTATTATCTACCACTAACATGACAACATCAATGTTGATCATACTCTTCTCCCATTCTATCACATACCAAATATAATGTAAGTATTGCACTTAAATTGAGTGAGTGAGCTCCTACCACCTATTTTTTCACAAAACTTTGTATGTGGACTGCAAGCCTAGAAACTTGATTTTGTAAATCTGTCTCAGTGGGACTGAAAACAGAACAATTTGGAGATTAAAACAGGTTTTGTCCGTGAAGTGTAATTTTTAACCCAACATCCACTGACAGGGGTTGTTTCTTAATACTTTCTGTAAGTGGTTGTTATGGTTTTATGTGAAAATCCCAACAGATCTGCAGTTCCTGACATATAATTAGTTATTATAACTTGTTTTTGCATTTTAAACTAAATAACAGCAAGGGGATATTACAAAGCTGCATAATTCTCTATTATTAACTGTTTAAATTAAAATTTATGGTTATGTCCAAAACAGTGTGTTTAATCCCAAGTCATCCAAAACTAATGTAAAGCTGAAATAATGGAGACATGCAGAGAGAAACATTTGGAGCTGGTTTTCTCTTCCCTTTTTTTTTACAAGGAGAATGTGAAGAATGACGCAAGAGGGAAAACAAGCAAGAAACCAGTTTGTTATTGTAAGGGATCCTGGTTGTCAAGGCATTTGAGGGGGAAACCCACACAGCTGTTCTCCATCTAATGTTACATTCACATCTTCTAAAATATGAACTGTACAGGATGTTCAAGGTTTCTTTAGATAAGCAAGAAAGCAAGCTGAATTTGCATCACAAACAGCACTTTCCAGTACAAGTGACCAAAGACAGCACCTACAAATGTCTATCCGAAATATTATTGATTATGATTTTTTTTAAAAGATCCTAAACATAACCAATACCATTATGTATCAGTGCTTCATTATCCTATAAAGACATTCAATAGGCATATTCCCATATGAAGTCAATGCATCAAAAAGACAGGTTTAGAGGGACCAAAGTATGGAAAGTTGGAGGAGGACAGTTGGCAGAGTTGGTTAACATCTCCTTAGGGTTTGCTGGTTTCTGATTGGCTAGTGTTGGAGGGGGAGGAGAGAACAATGAGAGTATCTTGCTGTGCTGTTGAGCACCAGGCAGGATTTCATCATGTGAGAGGCCCAGTGTACTCTTTAACACAAAGCAGATGTCCTCAACTTCAGCAGTGGCACTATCACTGTAAGGAAACAGCAGTTCCTTGTCTCGTGTCATCCATGTGTAAGGCCTTGAATGTTGTTTACCATTATGACCTCAGGTTTTTAATGATAATGTTTATATTAATCATAACTGGCTCTTAGATAATTTGGGTGGTCGTTTCTGGCTGAAACATGTGTTGTTTTTCAGTGTTTTTTTTTTTTTTTCATCTATAAGCCTATTGGTCATCAAATCTGATGACTGGCTTCCTCCTCAGATTTGTTTTTGATGAATAATAAGAATAAAATCTGACAAATAATAAGAAGTGTGCTATTGCATAAACACACTTAACTAGCTAGAGAAATACGGAGAAGGTTAACAGACACTGGGAGAAAAACTGAGGGCACTATTCCCCCACAATGTTGTGCTTTCTATTGGAAAACAGGTGTGAGACTAGTTTCATTCTTTGTAAAACTTTCCTATTACCTTCCAGTGGGGACCTAAACACCCCACACCTTCACACTCATATCCCAAGATGCTTCTCGCTCCTGCACCTTGCCTTTTGTCGGACAATACTGTCCGAGGCCTTCATTTGAGGTCGAAATGTCTGTGTAGGTTCTCAGTCATCCAGGTCATGGTAGTCTAAGGAGCTTGGGAAGAAAGCAACTGGACTTCATTCTCCATGATTTTATTCTGCTTTTTCTCTGTTAAATTGCTTCAATAAAATATCCTGCATTAAAAACGTCTAAATTGTGGAGTCAATACCTAAACCATTAAGGCTACGTCCATGCGTACACGGGTATTTTTGAAAACGGAGATTTTCCCGTCCACACGTGCAGTTTTGAAAAAATATCTCTGTCCACATGTAAACGCTAAAAACAAAATGTTGGTGAATCAGAAGACTAGAAGCCTGGGAGGGAAAGACTAGACAGGTTTTTGTACCCTCACAAAACATTAAGTACTTCCGAAAAGTTTTTGTTTTCCTGGAAAGGCAAATAAATTTGTGTTACTTTTCAAGTGCCTTCAACATTTCAAATGTTAATGATGATAATAATAATAATAATAATAATAATAATAATAATAATAATAATAATAATAATAATAAAGACAGTATTTTGGTTGGTGTAGACTCACAATTTAGGAATGAACAAAATACATACAGCATACATAGATTTAAATTTAAAAAAAAAAGTAAATTATTCAAAACCGATGTCGGGATTTGGGTTGTGACAGCGGCTGAGTTGAATGAAGAAGTTCACTCTGACGCCTCTATCTTTGTAAATGGAGGGACAGTAAATGTGTGTATATGTATGCATGTAAAAACTGCAGATAGTCAGATTAACAGCAACATTATTTTGTCTATATCCGCCATTGTAGAAATAATCTCATGTAAACAATAACGTGGCGCACAGCATCACGTCAAAAAAGGCGCACACCTTTGATGTTGCGTGACTAAATCTCCGTTTTCCTCGTCCACACGTAAACACAAAAACTGAGTTTTCGAAAATCTCCACCCTGGTTTTTAAAAATCTCTGTTTTCAGTGATCGAAAACGCCGTTTACGTGTGGACGAAAGGTGCAAACGCAAAGAAAAATCTGCGTTTTCAAATATACCCGGGTACATGTGGACGTAGCCTTAGACAACAAGGGTTTCTACAGACAAAACATGGATGTGCTCCCCAGTCTCACCTATTGTAGCCAAACTTTACATGGAGGAAGTGGAAAGTGAAGCTGTTGGCTCTTTTAAAGCAACAGCACCTAGCCACTGGTACAGATATGTGGATGACACCTGGGTCTAAATCAAAACCCGAGTAGATCCCTTCAGGTTTCATTTTGACTCAGTGGATAGAAACAAAGTTCACCAGGGAACATACAAAGGTATAGTTTGCTGTTTCTGAACTGTGCTGTGCACGTTGACGAGAATAGAAACTTCAACACTGAGGTTTACCACAAGCCCACACTCACAGACCAGTACCTACTCTTTGACTCCCACCACCCTCTAGAACACAAACTTGGTAGTAATCAGGACCCTACAACACCGGGCAGAAAACATTTCCTCTAAGCCAGAAGGGAAAGAAAAAGAAAGCACACGTTTAAAGAAAACTCTTAAAACATGTGGTTATCCCAACTCGGCTTTCATCAAATCAGCAAAACCACACAGGAAAGAAAGTCAGACACCAACTAGGGAGAATCAGAAGGACAAACGGAACAATACTGCCATCCCTTATGTAGCAGGTTTATCAGAGAAACTCAGGAGAGTCTTCTCCAAACATGATAAGAAGTGTACTTCAAAGCCAGCCACACTCTTAGACAAAAACTGGTTCATCCCAAAGACAACACTCCCTGTAAAGACGGACCCGACACACTGTTGTTGTGTTCACGCTAAGGAGTGTTTATTGCAGTTTCCCACATACAGTGTTGCTTGGTTCAAGAGCCAATTCAACAACTTTGCAGCCGGTCTCAGCACACACACTCCAGCTTCACTATAAAAACGGAGACTCTTCGTTAGGCAGATCATCCCCAGCACTGCCCCCTTGAGCTCACTGCACCACCCCTCCCCTGCAGCTGAGCCAGGGACCACACCTCCACACACAAGCTAAACAATATAGTGTATGTTGTGCAGTGCAGCTAGGAAAGCTCACACCTTTACACTGGACACACCAAACAGCCACTCCATAAATGCATAGCATAACATAGAAGAGCCACCTCGGCAGGAGAAGAATCAGCTGTACAGCTTCATCTAAAGGTTAAAGGTCACTCTTTTGAGGATGCAGATGTTCACATTTTAGACAGAGAAGACAGATGGTTTGAAAGAGGAGTGAAAGAGGCCATCTATGTCCACTGTAAACGACCAGTTTTGAACAGAAGGGGTGACTTATGACACCAACTCTCTACCACCTACAATGCAGTTTTGAGATCAGGCGCCTCAACCCCACTCACATCTTGCGTCAGGTGATGTCAGTGGCTCATATAATAGTGTGAGGCAACGTCTCACCGTGGTTTCGCCCAAAACCTCTGATACTGACCCACGCCTTTTTCACAACTTGGCGTTCCCGAGCTAAATTAAAGTCTACTAAATATGACAAAAGAAAAACAGTTTGAGTAGTAATGTTTTAATATCTGACCTTTGGAGATTTACTGTGGTTAGGTGCATGTGTGTATGTGTGTGTGTGCTTCTGTGCTGGGATTGTGTGTACCAGCAAAGAAAGTAAACGTGGCACAAAGCCCAGATCTTGTATGTGGAAAAGTCAGAGAAAGGGAGGATGATAATGTGTGGCTGGACATCAGGTATGTCAACAATCAGAGAGAAAGAGGCAGAGAGAGAGGGGGATGCAAATAGGCACTTGGCAGACTATAACAGAGAGTGCAGCATTGTTACTTCCTGTAGTTCTCGCAATGAAGAGAAGATTTGGCTCTTGGAGTCCACAGTTGGAAATTATAGCAACTAACACCAGAGGAGCAACCCATGGCATCACTGTACCCACTAATTAGATTCATGATTTTTAACTTTTTCCCTGCTCATTTTTGTAATTTCAGTTTATGAATTCAAGAGGATTGGTATATTTCTGACTGGAATACAACTTCCAAAACTTTCCTATTGGATTATGTCCACAAAGGTGGCATGTCCATTTCTCCAATCTTTCTCCTCCGAAAGATCAGGACAAAGTCAGCATTAGCTTAGAGTAGGTTAGATAAGTACATCCATCCATCCATCCATCCATCTTCATCCGCTTTATCCGAGGCCGGGTCGCGGGGGCAGCAGCCTAAGCAGAGAAGCCCAGACCTCCCTCTCCCCAGCCACCTCCTCCAGCTTATCCGGGGGAACACCAAGGCGTTCCCAGGCCAGCCGAGAGATATAATCTCTCCAGCATGTCCTGGGTCTGCCACGGGGCCTCCTCCCGGTGGGACATGCCCGGAACACCTCACCCAGGAGGTGCCCAGGAGGCATCCTTGTCAGATGCCCGAACCACCTCAACTGGCTCCTTTCGATGTGGAGGAGCAGCGGCTCTACTCTGAGCCCCTCCCGGATGGCCGAACTTCTCACCCTATCTCTAAGGGAGAGGCCAGCCACCCTTCGGAGGAAGCTCATTTCTGCCGCTTGTATCCGCGATCTCGTTCTTTCGCTCACTACCCACAGCTCGTGGCCATAGGTGAGGGTAGGGATGTAGATTGACCGGTAAATTGAGAGCTAGATAAGTACAATTCAAGTAATTTGATGGTTTGATTATTATTATTTGGTTCTGCTTTTGCTCTGCCACCAAATTGTTTCAATAAATTTTTCTTCATTAAAAACGTCTAAACTGTGGACATACAGTTTTTAACGCTTTGTGAAGCAGTAACGATAAAACACTGAGTATTAATCCGCAGTAGTATAAATAGCTTTAATCCAGGCCAAACGAGGTTTGGTAGGGTCTGTGGTCCTAACCGGGATGGGGTTTTGGTGGCTCTTGGGTGGTGTTTTTCTGACCCTCTCTGTCCAGGCAGATGTAGGTTACCAGACTGGTAACAGGCCTGGGGGGCTTGGCTGCTGGTTGGGGTTATGGGTTGGTGCATGTGCAGGCGCCCGGGCCTAGCACGGGTATGAACTCACCCTGGGTGTCTATTGTCTAATGTACTCTGGGAGTTGACTGAATGTTGGGGTGGGTGTAGTTTTTCCTCTGCGGTGTGGTCGGGTGAGCCGCCGCTGGCTCTGTGGTACTGCTGCTATGGGCCTGGGCCCCCTGCCCCTGGTAGATTTCGGGAAACGGGTCCATCACACCACTACACATGCAGGGCCTTGAGTTTCAGGTGTGTCACTGAGGTGCAGGGGAGGTATTGCTCCTCTGTCTCCTCCTGGCCACCTGTGTCTCCGTTTTATTCCACAACTTAGACATTCACTTTACTTACGCTCTCATGACACATGAATATAGGTCCTTGGGGTTGGGTTCACTGAACGGCATCCAGAGGATGTTCTGTTCATTCTGCCACACCTCTGGTGCTGGTGCTCACTTCTCATTTTTAAATTGCATGTAGACATTGAGGGTTGTTGGCACCATGCCCTTCCTCTTCCCCTGTTTTAAATGCACTTTAGAACAGCGTGCAACAATACCACATATGAGCATGTGAAGTGAGGCATTGGATCTTCTCATACTCTCGTTCTCTGTTCAGAAGCCCCCTTGCACCCCCTGGCTCTGTCAGGCCACTCCTGGAGGGTGGGGGGCCCTTGGGTCTTGCCCCGGGGCTTGGTCTGCTCTGGCAGAGCCAGCTGCCGGTGGAGCCTGTGGTCTCGTCGACGCATGTAGGGCTCTTCTCTGCTCTTTTCTGAGTGGGTGTTTTGATTGTCCCTGCGGTGGTCCTCCTACGGCTCTCATGCTCTGGAGGCCTCTGGATGTCTGGAGCCCAGGTCTCCTCCATGCCTGCTTCATGTCCTTTGGAGAAGGGCTGTGGCTCCCCACACACAATATTACACACTTACGTGGAGAAACCTTATGAATACAAGTGCAGACACGTCTTGGTCGGCTGCTGCCTCTAAACATGTCATGTATTATTAATACTGTGTGCTGTTCAGTATATTTATTATTTACTGTTACGTATGCATATGTTGGTTGTTACTGTGGTTTCTCTTTTTTTGTTTAGCAGGTGCTGAAGCAGATTTCAGTGTTTTTTTCCCCTCTCTCTCGTTCACTCTATATCCCTCTTCATCCCTATTTTTCTCTCCCGCTCCTTCTGTTCACTTGTCTCCCTTACTTCTTTTTCTTTTCTGTCCCCGGGTCTTGTCCTTTATGATTGTAATAACTCAAAATAAAAAAATTCTAATAAAACTCTAATAAAATATGATGGGCGTGGTTTGTGGCGTGGCTGCAGGGGAGGCTGACACACCGGAATTCCATCAGCTCATCACGCCTCCCTGCTACTTTAAATAAGTGATGAAAATAACGGCACATGGTGCACCCTAGCATAGCACTGACATTGCCACATTTTGTAATGATTAAGGACAGATTATATCGAGTGAGTTGTGACACTCGCACACAGGAAGAGAACACTTGGTTGTTGGTGTCACTAAGAAATGATTTTCCAGCCTGATTATAACCCAAAGCCTGGTCACATGAGATATGGCCTGATTGACAGGGGGTCCAGGGTGATATGTGCCAGTGGTGTGCATCCTGCACAGGAACGTCAGCCGGTAAAGCAGCCAGCTATTCCAAAAGCGCCTCTTTGTCCATTACCATTAATAGAGGTTCTATTTGAATGCATTGGCATGGACTTCATCAGGCCATTTAACCAGACGGCACAGGGATATCTCTTTGCATTTATTCTGGTGGATAGTGCAATTTGATATCCTGAAGCAGTGCCACTGTGCAGCATTTGTGCAAACCGGCGCTGTTTCATGTTATCTCCAAGTCGGTGTCCTGAAAGAGATACTGACTGACTAGAGCACATTGTTCATGTCTTTCATACTAAAATAACTGCATTAAATCTGTTTGAACTAGCGTCTACCACCCTCAGACAGATGGATTGGTGGAGCAGCTGAACAAGACTCAATGATTCGTAAGTTCATTGACAAGGATAAATACAAATGGGATCTCTGGCTAGAAACTGTTTGCAGTGTGTCAGCAGTGCCTGTACAACAGAGGGGCTAGGCTCAGAAGAGGCATGGAGAGAATCTGAAAACTGCTTCTGTGGTGAGCCTGGTGAGGGAAAGAGATGAGATGGGGCCAGAGGTTCTAAATTCTACCATTCCCACCTCCCTCCACTGTGATGACCATCTCACACAGACCCAGAGAGAAAATGTTACTGCATTAAAGTAGTGTTTTGCACACGTACTATGTTCATAGAGCACCATTTTAAAATGTGACCTGGTGTGACGATGCATTCATAGCTGTACAGGTTACCTGAACATAAAAGACAAACTGTTCAGAAGGAACTGGCTGAGATGCTAGAATGGGAGTAACTGAAGAGTCACAACACACTTTATTGTAGTTACTGCAAGGTGAACGAGGTCTCACGGTTTGATGCATTTCTCAGGCCCCTAGTCAACAAGTTCCTGGACTGGTTAGGCACTAGTCATTTTTTCTAAACCAAGGGCTGCTGGTAGTTTAAGGAGTCTAAGGAGAAAATGGCCTTCTCCACTGTGTATGCATTGTACCAATTTATCACATGTTTGGCTTCTTGGGGATCCCAAACACCTTCCAGCACCTCATGGACTGGGTGCAACCTCCACATGCCACATATGCTGCCACCTACTATGATGATGTCATCATTCATAGTGAGGAAGTGAGGATACCTGAGTGGAGGATGAGCAGTGGGTGGCCATGGTCCTGGAGTCCTTGAGGTAGGTGGGGCTCATGCCCAACACAAAGTAGTGTGCAAGTGGACAGAGAGAGGTACAGTATCTGGGATACCACTTGGGAGGTGGGCAGGTGCACTCCAAGATGGATGAGACAGCAGCCATTGCATCGTGCCCACGTCCTATGTCTGAAAAAAGAGGTGAGGCAGTTATTGCGACTGGGGTGAGGCAGTTATTGGGGCTGGGGCTATTGGGACTGCTGGTTTGTGCCAAACTTTGATGACCAGTTCCCTGTGCAGTTGACCTAATCCTAACCCTTCCATGCTTTATTCTGCAGAGTACATATGTCACAACCTGCAGGATCGGCAAGGCGCTGATCATAATCTCCCCACTCCTAGCTCTCGTTTTCCTCTCTCTCTCCCCCTCTCTCCCTCTCTCCCCTGTCTTGCCGGGGCGGAACTCATGGTGGGTTCACGCCCTCGGCCCACGCCTTCCTGGATTGGGAACACCTGGGCCTCATCAGACCAGCTGGTATTTTAGAGGGAGGAGATCAGCTGTTCAGCGCTGGGTTGTTGTGAAGACTTTAGTCAGTACATGTCGAGCCCAAGTTTTCCCTTGCCTCCGTCTCAGAGAGTTCAATTCAATTCAATTCAATTTATTTGTATAGCGCCAAATCACAACAAAAGTCGCCTCAAGGCGCTTCATAGGTACAGAGAAAAACCCAACAATCATATGACCCCCTGTGAGCAAGCACTTTGGCGACAGTGGGAAGGAAAAACTCCCTTTTAACAGGAAGAAACCTCCGGCAGAACCAGGCTCAGGGAGGGGTGAGGCCATCTGCTGCGACCGGTTGGGGTGAGAGAAGGAAAACAGGATGAAAGACAGAGATTAATAACAGATATGATTCGATGCAGAGAGGTCTATTAACACATACTGAGTGAGAAAGATGACTGGAAGGGAAAAACTCAATGCATCATGGGAATCCCCAGCAGCCTACGTCTATTGCAGCATAACTAAGGGAGGATTCAGGGCCACCTGGTCCAGCCCTAACTATATGCTTTAGCAAAAAGGAAAGTTTTAAGCCTAATCTTGAAAGTAGAGATAGTGTCTGTCTCCAAGACACTATCCAAACTGGAAGCTGGTTCCACAGAAGAGGGGCCTGAAAACTGAAGCCTCTCCCTCCCATTCTACTTTTAAATACTTTAGGAACAACAAGTAAGCCTGCAGAGCGAGAGCGAAGTGCTCTAATAGGGTGATATGGTACTACAAGGTCATCAAGATAAGATGGGGCCTGATTATTTAAGACCTTGTATGTGAGGAGCAGGATTTTGAATTCAATTCTGGATTTAACAGGAAGCCAATGAAGGGAAGCCAAAACAGGAGAAATATACTCTCTCTTTCTAGTCCCTGTCAGGACTCTTGCTGCAGCATTTTGGATCAGCTGAAGGCTTTTCAGCGAGTTTTTAGGACATCCTGATAATAAAGAATTACAGTAGTCCAGCCTGGAAGTAATAAATGCATGAACTAGTTTTTCAGCGTCACTAAGAGACAGGATATTTCTAATTTTAGAGATGTTGCGCAAATGGAAGAAAGCAGTCTTACATATTTGTTTAATATGTGCGTTGAAAGACATGTCCTGGTCAAAACTGACTCCAAGATTCCTCACAGCATTACTGGAGGCCAAGGTAATGCCATCCAGAGTAAGAATCTGGTTAGATACCATATTTCTAAGATTTTCAGTACAATAACCTCAGTTTTATCTGAATTAAGAAGCAGAAAGTTAGCGGCCATCCAGGTCTTTATGTCTTTAAGACATTCCTGCAGTTTAACTAATTGGTGTGTGTTACCTGGCTTCATGGATAGATAGAGCTGCGTGTCATCTGCATAGCAGTGAAAATTTATGCTATGTCTTCTAATGATGCTGCCTAAGGGAAGCATGTATAATGTAAACAGAATTGGTCCTAGCACCGAACCCTGTGGAACACCATAATTGACCTTAGTGAGTGAAGAGGACTCTCCATTTACATGTATAAATTGGAGTCTGTTAGATAGATATGATACAAACCACTGCAGCACAGTACCTGTAATACCTACAGCATGTTCTAATCGCTCTAATAGGATATTATGGTCAACAGTATCGAACGCAGCACTGAGGTCTAGCAGGACCAGCATAGAGATGAGTCCACTGTCGGAGGCCATAAGAAGATCATTTGTAACCTTCACTAAAGCTGTTTCTGTGCTGTGATGAGCTCTGAAACCTGACTGAAATGCTTCAAATAAGCCATTCCTCTGCAGGTGATCTGTTAGCTGTTTGACAACTACTCTTTCAAGGATTTTTGATATGAAAGGAAGGTTGGAGATTGGCCTATAATTAGCTAAGACTGCTGGGTCAAGAGATGGCTTTTTGAGTAAAGGTTTAACTACAGCCACCTTGAGTTAACGTGTGTTTCTGTGTTCCTAGATTCCCCGGACCTGTCCCCGTGTTTCCCCGTGTGGAGTGTGGAAGAAGAGACTGATCGCTAGTGGAGAGAGAGAGGTTGGACTGAGCGCGTGTGTGATTCCCCTGTTTTCCCTGGAGCCCTGGAACCCTGCCCCTCACGTCTTGTACATAGTACAATCCCCACACTGTCTGTAAATACACTTGGTGAAGATCTTGTAAATAAACTGTCTCCGTTAAAACGCTACTCCGGAGTCCTGCGAGTGGATCCTCAGAGCAACCCGTGACAACATATCCGGAATTGAGGGACAGTTGGCACCAGTATTTTTTTTTCACTTCAGATAATGGGAGACTTTTCTCTCCTGAAGTATTTCCTCACATTTCCTTTGCAAGTTATAAGAGGTGGGGAAGGGCAGGAAGAGGTCACTGTGTGATGTGGCTGGGAAGGCCAAGGTGTGTGAAAGTGGGATTGTAAAGTCTCAGAGTGTTAGTGAGATCCTTTAAGTCTATAGATGCACCCTCAAAAAAGCTCCAATCAGTACAGTCAAAGCAGACTTGTAGTTCCAGCTTTGTCTTATTGGTCCATCTTTTCACCACCAGAGTCCCAGGCACCATGGGGGACAGAGCAATGGATATCTTCTAATGAGGTTCTGCAATGGTCTATAGTGTTTTGTCACTGGTAGGACTCTTCATGTGTTCTCTAAATTTTGGCATCCCTTGGCTGAGGTTTGCTCTGTTAAAGTCCCCAAGAGGAGGGAGCCAGAGTGTTTGTGCTCAGTGTTAGTTATCTGGTCAGCCAGTTGTTCTAACGCCATCCCAACACAGGCCTGAGGTGAGATGTAAACGCTAACCAGAATAAATGAGTATAACTCCTGTGGTGAATAAAACAATTTACAGTCAATGAAAATGGTCTCCAAGTTATGACTGCATGATTTTTTTTACACTGTGCCATGACCGTGACAAAGAGATCTTTTTGTATATATATATATATATATATATATATATATATATATATATATATATATATATATGTATTCAAATTCAATTCAAATTCAAATGTATTTGTATAGCACATTTAAAACAACAGAGCATGGTCTCCAAGTGCTTGCTATATATGCCTATATATGCATATTCCTGTTATTATGTTTTGGGTGCCATTATTATATATTGGTTGTTTAAAATAGTTGATTTTTAATTCCTTTTGTTGGTAGAGAGCAAAATGAACTGGATTGAGATTTTTTTGTGAGGATTCTGATTCTGATTCCACCTCGCCCTGCTTTCCCAAAAAGCTCTTTATTACAGTTTGCTTGGAGAAGTTGAAAGCCTAGCAGATGAAATGATCTGTCATGGACGTGCTACCAAGCAAGGTTTCAGTGAAGCACAAGGCTAGAAATCTGGAGAAGTCTGTGTTTAATCTGTTAAGTAGCAGCAGTTCATCCTTCTTATTAGCAAGCTCATTAGCGCTTCTTGCTGTCAGAGGAGACATTTGAGCTGGGAACTCAAGGAGAGATGCTGTTAGAACACAGATAAGCAAGGAGTGTAAGGAGCTACGCTAGGCCTGGTTACCACTTTGGAAGGCAGAAAATCTGGGTGAGACTGGATGATAGAGCTGGTCAATTTATAGTGCTGCTAATGAGGTTGATGAGACCTAGGTGACTGGGCTGGGGAGTGGAAAGGTTTTAAACTTCACCTAAGGGGGTGGCAAAGACCTGCTCATCTCATGCTGGCTGAGAGACCAGTGGTGGACTGTGACAAGCGTGACTTGGAATCCCCGCTGATGGAGTTTAATGACCGCTTCGGCCGTGTTTCCTTATCTCCTGATCCGTTGACAGCTGCTGCTCAGAGTTCTGCAAAAAATCTCCAGATGGATGAAGGACGGTGAAATAGTTTGATAACTGGATTGCCAGGTGTGTAAAGGTTCCTTTCTGCTGTGTGTGAACACAAAGGGAGAACTGAAAACTGAACAAATAAACAAAAACGGGAAAAGTACCAGAGAGCACAGTACCAAGCTACATCTACAGCACCTTCTAGTTAAGGATATCAAATTGCTATGTTTGACAATTTAGCACATGAATCTATTTAAGAAATTAATTTTTTTTGTTTGTTTGTTTTTATGTTTATAGGAGGTTGTAGAGTAACTTCTTTTTATCAGCCTGCTAAGTAATGAATTTTCCCTGTTGGTTGCCAACACAGCAGTCATTTGAGCCGCCCACAGGGCTGATGACACCCAGATTTTCCATACATTTGAGCTTGAGCTCTGCTTTGACTTTTCCCACAAGTGGTAGGGGAATTCTCCTGGGGCTTTCAGGGAAAATGGTGCTGCTCCATGTTTTGGCTTACTGGCATATGGCCGACAAGTCATCCCAAGACGTCTGCATAGCTTGGGGTACGTTAAATTCAGGGTTGCTATGTCTATGCTGTCAACACAGATGAGTAAAGATGGCTGGCACCCAAGCAACGGCATGATGAGATTTTCAACAATGTAGAGTTTCTCCATGGTCTGCTTTTCACCTCCACTCAGCTCCAAGGGCTTCTCTGCTTTTTTCTGGTTTGTATTTGGCTAAATAATGTTAAAGACATGACATCTGCACTTGTATGAAGCGTTGTTGTGTTTTTGTCATTTACAAACCTGTTGATACACTTTTTTCACACCTGGTTTTGATCAGAAAACAGATTGAATATGACATAAATTAGTGGACACAAAAGAATGTGACAAGAAACACTGAGAAAACACAACAAACACTGAGACCAGAATTAAATTATAATAGGAATTAAAGACTGAACCACTCAGTGAAACATAAATATCAATAAACCAAACAATGAACACCTAACAAAGAATACAACCTAAAAGGCTTTAAAACCCATAATCAGACCTAGAATTAGGGGTGTGTATTGGCAAGAGTCTGGCGATACAATATGTATCACAATGCAGGGGAGATGATATATTGCGATACTAAAAGCCAGACAATATTTGTGTTTGTTTTAATTGTAGGAAAACTCACAGTAAACAGTCCAAACTGTTAAATGCTTGACATGAGCTATCTCAACTAAAATAGAGGGATACATTTCACTAGAGGAAACGAAAACACTCTCTCTTTAGGTTCAAAATGAATGGAGTTCAAATAAACAAACAAAATCCACTTTACTGATATATCAACTATTTCTTTAACATGAAAAAGTAAACAATGTAACACTGAGGTCTTACTTACTGAGTACTTTGATTTTAAAATACTAATCCAAAAAATGCTCTCTGCAGCATCAAAATGAAGCTCTTTTTATGTTACCTTAACATAAACAAATCAAAAATAAAATTGCTTGAAGAATTCATCCAAGTAAACATTGACAATATAAAGTGCTATTAAAATAAAGTGCTAATAAAAGTAAATACAGCCCTGCAACGTCCATCAATGGAACACTTTTTGTGCAACCTGAAAAAGGGAATTTGTTCATCTGTGTGACTGAAGTTTCCACTGATCAGTTATGTGATGTGCTGTAACGGTTACGTACAAAATCCAAGCGTCGCATGTCGAAGCAGCTGTCTCTGCTGAGCTGAGAGAGTCCAGCACTGTCGCTTTGACTTCTTGGTACAACTTTGGCAGCGATGTCCGTGATGTGTTGTCGGGAAGGAACGGTGTAACGGGGCTCCAGTGTTTTAATCAAATTACAAAACCCTTTGTTCTCCACTACACTCAGAGGGCGAATGCCTTTGCAAATAAACACAAGTACTGACTGCGCTATTTTTGTTGCACGAGTTGAAGTTGCTGGTAGTTTCGAAAACGTAACTTCTTCAATTTTCAATTGAGTACCTCATTTGGTTTTAAAATTACCATTAGACGCTACGTTGCTATGGTGTCTAGACACATGTACTCGTAAATTAAAAATAGAAAATTGCTCGTAAATTGTTTTTGAATATCGACTCCGTATCGTAACACAAAATATTGTGATATTTCAATGTATCGATATTTTCTTACATCCCTACCTAAAATCATAACAAGTGGGGCTCGAATCAGAACTTGTACAGTAGAGATGAAAGAGAAGAATGGTGAAATAAAATTCTGATCTTTTTGTTTTTGCTATTTAACCAGCAAGGAACCTATTAGAAAATGGTGTTAAAGTCCAAGCTACACTGATGATTTCCCGAAAAAGGGACTGAGGATAACAGAAATTCAACACTTGTGTGGCTTGAAGAAATTTTCAGTAAATAGTGACATCATGCCTTGAAGAAAAGTCTTGCTGCCTCTGTATCCAGACAGTGAGCTGCTGTTAAATACAGACAGGAGAAGGAGGAACAATGATGTTAATAGCGGTCACATAAGAGTCTCTCATGTTTGATGTCTAAGCATGAAACAGACCCAGTGATGAGTGCTTTAATATAAGACCGAAGCTCTTTTTTTCCATACTACAGAGACGACTACCATGTCTTACCTCCACGCTACCCACCCCCACCCCCAACGAAGCGAGTATTGCCTAATTACAAGAACTATCAAAGCAGACCACGATCCTGTGTGCATCTATATATGATTATGTGTATGTTTGCCTGTCTGTGTGTCTGTGTGTGTGTGCACGCATGCAGAGTCTGTGCATGCCGGTAATTACCCCCCACCGATAAAACAGGTCATCTACAGTCTTTATGAAAGGAGAGGAGAAGCCTAATGGAATGGTGTGAAGAATACCTACCACTTTAAACAAGTCTGCTATTGAGCCTCTGCACTGTGCTTGCATTTCTCAGCAGCTCATAATGTTCTAGTTTTAAGAACTTTATTTTTCTGTTTTCTGCGTTTTACTTCTGAGTTTGGTGTTGTAGTTGTCAGCCGTGCTGAAATGCTAAAATGTACCATATTGGTCACATAGTTTTCCGCTCTTGCATGATATCTTCTGTCAGCAGTAAATATTTTCTTATGCTTCTGTTTTGATTGTAAAACAATAAAGATCCACAATTCAATGAAAATAAACTTTCATATACAGCTGACTGGTTGGTATTAAAGGGATTAAAGTGTGCCAGAAAAAAATTCCTAACACCAACAAACTGACTGCAGGAGCCTGGAACGTTGACACAAGACGGTTTAGCTCCATATATTCATGCTGTTGATAATAAATGCGATCATCCACCTTAAGGCTCAGCAGAAATGAAAATCTTTCATATTAGCAGTTGGTGTTTTTGTTGACCCTGACTGCAGCATCAGATTTCTTGTCAAAGAGAAAGCTACTGTTGACCTAGGCTGCCCATGAAGGCGTACCCAGTATACACCTGAATGGGTTTAAAATTAAAACTTTTGAGCATGAATTGTACTGTTCAGAGATATGGTGTTCCATCAGCTATCCATGCCCATATTTTAATTCTTGAGCTCTAATCATACACCATACAGTTCAATACGTCTCTGATCTAATTTACCCCAAAGGTGTTCTGCCATTGGATCGTGGTTCATGATGCTGAGCATCTGTCACAGTAACAATAATGAAGAATATATGGCTTAACAGGAAAAGCATGCAGTATGTAGTATGTGCAATATAAGAAAAAACAAAGTGAATCAGTGATACATGTTAATGGTTTCAACTTCAATGAATCTGAACATTAACAAGAAGTAATTTATAGCAAATACATGCAGTTCCACTAATGCTCAGATGCCTCCTATAGAAGGGAGGTATTTGAAGGAAACTCTATCATCATCTTACATAAGTGATACTGGTATTACTTGTCCTATAAAGTCAGAAGCTCTGGTTTTTGCCCAGGTGTCAAACAGAGTTACCAAAAACCAATAGTACTCATTTTTGCCATAGTTTGTATGACAAAGAATTGTTACCTGCAAAATTTGTATCAAACAACAAAGATCCGCCCAATTAGTAAAGCAGTGTGTGGACTCTGTATGGATCAACAACTTGGGTTAATGATGTTTTTTGTTTGATCAAAAATTAAATTTCCATACAGTAGAAAATTAATTTTTCAATATGAGTCAAGGAGAATGTGATGAAAGCCACTGAACCCTTTCGAGTTATTTTGCTAATTTGTCACTGCAGTAAAAAAACACAGGTAAAAATCTAAAGTTTAGCTATATGGAAAAACTCCAGCTGGTGTTCAATCACACTATCAGGCTTTGTTTTATAGGTAATGGTGTCTTGAAAAGCTAAGAAATGATTGTGTGCGTTCTAGCTGTAGGCTGAGGTTGTACAGTGAAACACCTCCTTTAAAGCTGATAAATTTTGCATTCCAGTTTTGAATGTCAAAATGTATCACAGCTCTACAATGAAATACCCTAGAATATAAATTTAGCCACAAATACACGTCAGTTATATACAGACGGACAGTTACACAGAGCCTCCAAGACACAGAGGCACCAAATACCACAACATTCTCTTACCTCCCTTTTCTTATTCTCTCCAGATTAAACAAACAGAGACATACAGCCACCTCGGCCACAAAGACACAATCATGTGGTGCCTCTAAGACATACAAGCATCACAACCATCCATGCTTTCCTTTTTGTCCCAAGTTAGACAAACAAAGATAGACCCAACTGGTATTTTCCAGTGTCTGGTGACTTACCATGAAACAGTGCCCTTCTATCCACTATTATGGCTCTCAGACAGCCTAAATGTTCCACAACACAAATCTAAAAACATGCAATTATGACATTATGCAAGAGAATCTGAGGGAATATGTGTGCAAGTATAGCGTGTAAATGTATATGTTTATGCATGTGTCTGCAGTGTTCTTAGGTTTGAGTCTGTGTGTGTGTCTGTTTGTGTGTCTAAGCATTTGTCACTGTCCATTTGGTTGTGTGGGTTCATGATCCCAGGGACCGCCCAGCATCATCTTTTTTTTAAACCAATTTTGTCTCCTGTGTTTGAACTGTAGAAGAAAAGACCACCCTGGAAAAAAATCTCATTTTACCACCCCTTTCCCCTCTCCTAACAACTATAATATTGAAAGTTTCCTAACCACTGCCCTCGAGCAATAGTTCTGGATCCAACAGTCAATTGACAAATGACATTACTGAGACAATATATACAAATATCTGTCGGAAAGTTGTTTTCCAGCTTCCACACAAACACAAACAGAGACACATATATTATCATTCACCTTAATATTTAACATGCTGAGGCAAGTAGAGTCTGACATGGTTTTTTAACATTGCACGGTCTGACCTTAAGACTGTGGGCTCCTTTGCCCACTCCTTGGAAGGTTGTGCCTTTGTATTAATACACCAATGAATGCTCTAGATCAGCAGTCCCCAACCTTTTTTGCACCACGGACCGGTTTATGTCTGACAATATTTTCACAGACCAGCCTTTAAGGTGTTGTGGATAAATACAACAAAATAAAAAACCAGTACCGGTGCCAAAAAAAAGAAGATTTATTCATAACACACGGGAAAAGACCCAGGGAAACCAAGTTAGTGATAAAAACGATTAAAAAAACCCTGATTAAAACCAATAAAACAGTATAAACCCAATAAAAACCCTCACACCCGAGCCTCAACTCTTGCGCCTGGTACCAAACGACTCACGGACCGGTACTGGTCCGTGGCCCGGGGGTTGGGGACCGCTGCTCTAGACCAGCTCTAGGCTGCTTAAATAGAGTTGGTCACATGCTGATGATCAGTAAATCAACTGTATTTGATTAGCAGTACCTAGACTCTCTTTTAAGTTACGTGGCAGCAGTAATGGTTTACTTAACTTTTCACAGAAGAGTTTTGTGAAAATCTTTTTCACATGACTGCAGATGAGAGTATGTACATATGTGACCACAGAAACTGTACTCAAACACATTAAACATGCAGAATTTTGATTCAAATAACATGAAGAAAAACTGAGTCCTCAAATATTTATAACTCAAACTAATACAATTTAACTAAAATAAATTGTTTCATCTTTAATTAAGATGGTACAGAAAGAGGCACAGCATACCCTGAAAGGGTTCAGAGTCCTAGAATTCATTACCCATCTGTATTTTCATTTATTGCACTAAGAACAGGCCTGAGGAGAATTGAGAGTTTGTGGCTGACAAAAAGGGAAACAACAAGGAAAGGGGGAAAATTTCTGATTATTTTAAATTATCCTTCCTACATTTTTGGGGATTAATGTATCATGAATAAATGTCTTGATGCTCAATCATCCAGGTAAGTAAATCCAGGTAAGACGCAGTGTTTAGAAAAAATTTGTCTCAGCTGTTCCTTAGACAGTAGTTGTCCTTCTCTCCTGGATCGCTGGATCATTCTTTAGGTGGCTTTGAAACTCCAAAACACGCTGCGCCAAAAATTGGTCCACCAAAGATCAGGTCCCCCGACACAAACAGAGTAACATAGTGTACGCTGTGAGTGCCAGGAGGATTGCCAGGATTTATACATCGGGGAAACCAAACAACCTCTGGCGAAGTGGATGGCACAGCACAGAAGAGCCACCTCGTCAGGCCAGGACTCTGCAGTCTATTTACACCTACAGGCCAGTGGACACTCTTTGTACACATCCTGGACAGGGAGGAACGCTGGTTTGAGTGCGGAGTCAAGGAGGCCATTTACATGAAAAGGGAAAGACCATCTCTGAATCGAGGAGGGGGCCTAAGGGTACATCTTTCACCATCTGCAATGCTGTGATTGCACAACTCTCTGTGAATGGTACTCATGGCCACTGATCAATAGTCATTGACCAATGATCAATGATTAATGGTCTACGATCAGTAGTTGTTGATCAATGGTCATGACAATTTTCATATAAATGATCAAGGAATTGACCTCACAGCCCATTGTTTCCTCAGTGGGCTGGTTTCAGTCATTGTGCAAATGTACTGTTTATAAGTTTGGGGAAACCCGCAGTCAGCTGAGACTGAAGAAGTCACTTGGATGAGTGACGAAACGTTTCTTCCACTGAAAACGCTGCGTCCAGATGAACAGAATCAACTTTTTGGGTATCATGAATAAACTGATGAAACTGAATAAAATGAAGTATGTTGCTACATGCTGCTGAATAATTTTGTTACTTGAAGCCCTGTGCTGAGTGGGTATGTTTTTTTCATTTTCTACCCTCACATCTGATCACTGGATTGTTCACTTTTTGCATAATGGGCTAGAGGAGTTCTTCATACACACACATCTAACCACACAGAATCTGTGCAGAATACATTACCAAGATAAACTGTATTCCCTCTTCATTCATAAATAAATAGTTAGTTCTTTTTGTTCTCTGTATGTCTACTTGAATTATCTCAACTACATCAGTGGGTATTGCAGAGCAAAGGTGTCAGCCAGAATTAACTAAGTGAAGTAAAGTGTGCGCTCAACTTATTCTGTGGTTTGCAGACCACACATCCTGCAGCAGCCATGCTAATTAAACCTGCATGTGGTCTCACACACTGCACACAATACACCGTGTGCCGACAAATCCTGTGAAATGTGTTTCACAAACTTGTACTGCAATACATAAATGCAGATGTGGATAGAGATACACACACAAATTGCCCTCCTCTGTTCCTCTTAATAAAAATCATACTAGTGAAGTGTGAATACACATTATGAAGTCAGCAGACCTGAGTGGAACTGGCACCCAGCCACAAGCTGACCACCAGTCAAAGTGAAAATAACAGGTTTTAAACGAACTCTGGAAACAGGTTTTCAAATCTTTAGAATCACTTATCTTAACATTGGCAACCGAGATAAATGGTCACACAAACACGGTTATCAACTTGCTAACTTAACCCAGGGTTACCAGTAAGGTCAAGCTTAACAACCTGCACATATGAGACCTGCTCCTACAGCAGTGAAGAAACACACTTAAAACATGCTGTGAATAAAAGCTTCTTTTCCATTAGTATCTACTGGGACCGACTCACACGGATCACTACGACTCGGATTGACTGGTTTCTCATTACAACCCAGTACTATCTTGTGTGTGTATGTGTGCTTGATGTCATAGCAACGCTATGTCAATGAAAGCTACAACAAAGGTGGATGTCAAGGCAAGAATATACCTGCTGCTTGGTCTGTGCCTTTTTGTCAGACTTGGGAATCATGGCGTTGTTTTTTGTAGCCATTTCCCTCGTTGATATAAAAATATTGATATGTACTGATAAATGATCATAATTATAATTTTTCTGACTGTCACTGACTGTCTCAGTGATGGTCGCAGTAGGAATTGTCTGTAGTGCTGCATTCACATCATCCGGTAGACCTTCAGAGGGTGCTTCAAATAATCTTGGTAACTGGCTACAGAGGGTCCAGGTTGCAAGCTTCGCCAGCCTCTATGGCTCTTGTGCTCAGATCTCGTTCCTGTGCTGCCATAGAAGAACTGGCTGACATCCAGAAATCCTATATGCAGGTGATACATGCCATGCAGGGGCCTGTCCTTCCATGACGGTTACTCTTCTTTCTTTCTGGCCAACTCTGCAACAAACCAAATATTCATCACTAATATGTCTTATCAAAGTCACCATATTGAAGTATTCAAATTTATGAAGCAAACTAATCTCAGCAACCTAGAAAACTAGCAATTCTTAATGAAACAGTATAACAGGTCTTGAAGCCCACACACCTCCTTACACACTTTTTCAGAACTGTGCAAGCCGTCTTAAATGTGTTTATTCTTGAGTGTAAATTTGTAATTTTCTGTAAATCCGCTATAATTCCATGTATGTGGCAACCCCACAGCAAATAAGGAAGCACCCAGAAGTGCCTTCTAATTACAGTAATCAATTAAAATGGAGGACTATAAATAAAAATGGCTGTAACTTTTTTTGACACCAACTTTATCTAAAACTTTGAATTCTTGAAAGTCTGGACTGCAATTATGTCTTGATTTATTTATTTTTAAATCTATTGTGAACAGAGTACAGAGACAAAATAAAAAATTTGTAGATTATGCAGGTTGTCCAGATGGTCTATATTCTTTACATGTTTAGTTTCCAGACCTTTATTATTCACTCTCAACACCAAATTGTTCTATTTTTAACTGCAACACAGGGTAGGTATCTTTATAGCATCAACTGCGTTATTGTAGGTTGTCATTTAAAATTTTAGGGTTTACCTAACAGGGTGGCATTACTTTAAAAAAAGTAGAAAAATGTCTGGCCTGTCAAGAACCACAAGCCAGACATTCTGACAGGCTGTAAACAGGACAGCAGTTCATCCTGACTATCTAAACCAATGTTTATACTGAAAATGAGCACACCTGTAACCTTCATTGTCTAAGAAAACTACACAAGTGCCAATATATGGTAGATCAGAGTTTTAGCAAAAACACTGTTTTATTCAAAGGCTTTAACTTTTTTAAGTTAATGTATTAATCTTAGAATATATAACATATTACACAAGATATGACATTTTTCTTTTGCCCTGCTACATAAGGTTTCTTTTAAAGAATACCTCCAAAATCTACAAATACTGTCAGGGTTGCTGCACTGTGGTGATTTTTATGACTAGACAAATAGAGTGAATTATATTGTTCAACTTCAACTTCTTTAGCAAGCAGAGGATACATGGAACCGCATAACCAAGTGGCTAGCATAGTATACAGAACATCTGTGCTGAGCATGGCCTGGAAGTCCTGAGGTTAAAATGGGACACACCCATTAGGGTGGTTGAGAATGACCGAGCTAAGATCCTGTGGGATTACAGATGGACAAACTGGTGATTGCTAACCAACCCGACATAGTAGTGGTGAACAAGCCAAGGACAATGGCCATAGTTAGACAGAGTGATAGCAACATCAGGAGAAAGGAACACTCGTCTTACTTTGCTCAGTGTCAGTTTTTCGCTTGTTCAGTTTTTGTTTCATAATCTAAAGATCCAACTGTCAATGTTGTTTACATTTTTCATGGTCAAACTGTAACATCAACAAATGTTTCTGCTGTTCAAATCCTAAATTAGTGATTGCTGATATAGGTGTGTTTGGTAAACTCTTACCTTCAGTAAGAGTTTACCAAACAGTCCCTGCTGTGCAGTTACCACCAGAAGAACCTGGATTTGATCCCAAGCATAAACCTCTACTCACTTCACATCACATGTCAGACAAACACTACTGACTTCACTGAACTACATCTGGATCTCAACCGAAGAAAACAAAGTTGCATAAATGTAGGATCTTGACATTACAATATAAAGCACCTTTTGTGATTTGTTGCTATTAAAAAAACTGAAATTGAAATTGATAAAGCTGTACAACGACACTACAGCCATGGTGATCGGGGGTTAGTATTGTCACTATTTGTTGAATCGCCATTTCAGGCCAAATTTTTTGATTTTGCTCTGTTGGGAAATGGGTATCAGAACAAGACAATCTAATAAAATCTCTCATGTAAACTTGCTGAAACCTTATCATGGTCGTATCTTCTGAATTTCCTGTTAATAGGCTGCATCTTCACTTCATCTCAGGTGGTGGCAGCACTTGAGGAGAAAGGAGGAGTATGGGGAGGCGTAATGCTACAACCTTGTCTTATAAATGCAGAAGCTTTGGTTAACTTATTCTCAGTTGCACCATTGTGTAGTCATTTAAAAGAGCACAATATTAATGTTGGTGCTAGTACAGATGGTGTTTCCAAACCAGTGAGTTATTTGTCATGAAGCCTTATCAGCTGCAGTATTTTGCAATTGAAGAAATGCTCTGGCATTAATTGGGGTTTCCAGAATCATGATGTTTATGTTGGCTCAAGTGTTCTGTGTATACTGATCCCAACGCACTGAATTTCTTGTGATCTCTTCAGAATCCCAATCAAAGGTTGATGAGATGGACATTGTCCCTACAGCCTTAATGCCTGGATATATGTCATATCAAAAAACAGTGAGAATGTCGTGACGGACGCTCTATCTCATGCACTTCTACCTTAGTTTTTTTTAATACTCCTAAGAGTTTTCTATGCTGTGTTTTTCTTAAATTGCTTCCTAAGGTATCAAAGTTTCTGGGTTTAAGAGGATGAGGAAGAGAAAATGTGAGGAGAGGTTGATAGGTAGATTCATGGGAACTTGGAAGGAGCTCTCGGTGAGTCAGATTAGTAAGACTGTAGTCTGTTATGTTAAAAAAAAAAAATTGGAATAAATTAGTTATGTAGTTGTTGTAGCCAAACTTGTAACTTGTAACTTGTAACCCTCTTATGGAGGGTGTGTGACACGTTATGAGGGCTCCTCATATTGAAAAACTAGAGCAGGGGTGGGAAACTCCAGGCCTCAAGGGCCAGTGTGCTGCAGGTTTTAGATCTCACCCTGGGTCAACACACCTGAATCAAATCATTAGTTCATTACCAGCCTGTGGAGAAGTTCAAGACATGTTGACGAGGTAATTAGCCATTTAAATCAGCTGTGTTGGATCAAGGACACATCTAAAAGCTGCAGGACACAGGCCCTTGAGGCCTGGAGTTTCCCACCCCTGGACTAGAGAGACAGATGTAACCAATGGGACAGGTTACATCTGAGCTGCCTGATTGGCTGTTATCTAGGCTGCTGGTGTAAATCTCCCTCTCTGTCTGTCTCTTTCTCCTTGGGGTTTGATTTGGTTGGTTAGAATTTTGGTTAATTGTCTTAAGAGCATTTCACATCATACATCCAGACACTGCTTACACTACTGCAGTGACCTACTACTGTCCTCTTGTACCGGGTTGTGACAGAAAGAAAATTATATATATATATAAATATATATTTTCTAGCTCCTCTCTCAGCCCTTGGTATTTCTCAAGCTTCTTGTGTTCCTTCTTTTCTTCGGTCTCAGGTCTCTGGACTGCAGCTGAAACCCTCCATGCATGGTAAGGAGCTTTTTCGTCTTGATATCAGTTGCTTCTATCTCCTGTTTTGGCTAGCTTATCATAATAACAGGGTATCTGACAAACAGTGGAGTTTAGGTCTTCTTCCCATTCGGCTGACTGCTCAGGACTTGCCTTTCTCTCTGCAGGTTTTTCCTAGTTGTGGCTTTTCCTAGCAACCTCTTTGTGATTCTCATTCCCCTGAAAATAAAACCTCACTGAAAAAAATAGGGCAGTTGTTGAATTTGCATATAAGAACCTCATATCCAATATTAGTAATTTAAGTTTCTCATCTAAACACAATTTAGTCTTGTAATTTTCATATATGTTTAAGGATGTTCAGTTCATTAAAATGAATTATGTTGAAATGAGAGAACGTAGTTTTCTCTGGAGTTCTTTGGGATTAGTGGGATGGACATGACAGGCAAACGAAAGGCTCCAGTGAGTTAATAATAAATTATATCAAATAATGATCATATTAGTATTTGTGAGTGAACTGTTTGCATAGACACATACATACACAAGCTGACATAGGGTAGGGATACAACTGGCTTGTTGAAACATGTCACAAAATAAGGTAATTCATGCTCATATATGGTCACATAAGCATCATTCTATTTACCGTTCCATATTCACAGCTTCAGCTGCTATAAACTTGGATGCTGACAGGATGATGTTGTTTCTTCAAGCAGTAGCTACGGGAATCTACATGAACCCAAGATTCAGTGTAACAGTTATCCACATGTTGTATTTCCTGTTTGTAAGCCCCAAATATAAAATTCAATGAAACAAATAACTTGAGCTTCCAACTAATTTAGGCTCTACACTAGCTCCATGTTCATCACAGTAGTAGTAGTAGATGAGTAAAGATTAGCTCTCTTATCGTGTCTTGTGAAACAACCTACATCCTGTTTATTGCACGAGGGTGTAACCATTGATATCCGTGGATTTGTCCATTGCCAGCCTTCCAAGTTTTTGTGTTTTTTCCGTCTGACCACATGATGCTCTCTGCACCACATTTATACCGTCCTTATCACCACAGTGTTTATGTGCTAAAAGAGAAATAATTTCGTTGTAACTGAAACCGATTCTGAAGTAGCCAGGTTCCTTCCTGATGACGCCGCAGAGCTTTCCTATGTGGTAAGCTTACTGAGGGGAAGAGCGCTGAGGCTTTCTTCATGTTCAAGCGCATTGCTGCCTGCCTATATGATGTCTTTTTGAACAAGCTGAAAAAGACTTTTGCTCACCCCATGTCTGAGGACAGTTCTGTTGAAAAACGATCAAACCTCCACCAGGGCATTTTCAGCATGGCAGAATTTGTGGTCAATTTCTGGACTGCAGCCACCGCAGCATGCTGGCCAGAATCCACACTTCAAGGCTGAGCTCACAAGTGTTTTTACTGTTTTCAGGCCAGGCATTTCCTTGCTTCCTGTCCTGTGAGACCAAACGAGTTTGCCCGCCGGTAGTTTCAGGGTACAGGTGGGCGGGCCATCTTCTCTCACTAAGCCCTGACTATTGCTTCAAGTCACGCTTTGCTACAACCAAGTTGCCCCTTCATGCCCTGATCGACTCTGGGGCAGAGCAGAATCTCATTGACTCCGAACCAGCAAAACAAATAGGCCTGTCCCCTCTTCCCCTCTTGGCTCATTAACCTGGGATTTGGAGGAATGATCCGGCGGGGCCTGCGGGATGACCCAGACCCTGGCTCAGGTCCCCCCAGCCACCGCTATGCCATATGTGTCTCTTCATCATGATAGGGATTTGTGTTGGTGTGTGGGACTGTAGCCTCAAGTTTATATTGTACATGGTGATTATGAGACAGTGTATTTCAGGTCATTTTACATAGTAAGATGAAAGTAATGTTATGAGGAGTATAATGAATTATTTTCTCCTTGGAGTAATTAAGTAACGCACTGCATTACTTTTAATAAAAGTGTTCGGTGTAATATGTGTAATACATTACTTTTTTGAGTAATGACCCAACACTCATCACAACAAGGAGAGGGAATGGATCTAACATGCACAACCATGTGACCACACAACATCCAATCAATGTTCACAAATGTAATATCGTTGATATGCTACTTAGTGATGGTGGTAACTCTCAAAGCGGAGCTGGTGAGAGCACAATGAGAATCGATAAGAGAATTGATAAGAACTCGAATCGATAAGTAATATCAATAAACCGCTACATTTTTGTCCATTCCCATCCCTAATCTTTCCATCACTGATAGGTTTTCTAAAGTGCTCAAGTCATCGCCCTCGAGAAATTGCCAACTACATCTGAAACTGCTAAGCTCCTTGTGAATCATGTTTTCAAATTACATGGAATTACATGGAATTACCTGGAATTACATGCTGTCTGACAGAGGGCCCCAGTTCATTTCTCAAGCCTGGATGGCTTTTTCCACCACCCTGGGGGCCAAAGCTTGTTTAAGCTCTGGTTTTCATCCACAGACAAACAGAGAGACAGAAAGACTTTAACTAAGTATTTCTCTCTGCTGCATCACTACCCAAAATCCTTCCGCTTGGTCCACACAACTGTCCTGGGTCGAATACGCCCATAGTTCTCCGATCTCCTCCGCTACACGTCAACCGATGTTCGAACCATCTCTGGGCTATCGACCACCTCTCGTTCTCACCGCTGAAACTGACCTTGCAGTTCCCTCTGTGCAACATCACCTCCAACGGAGTCAGGGCTCAAACCAGAGAGGCTCTGCTCAAGACCAAACCGACCAAAACAATAAGTATGCCGACCACCGTGTTTTTGTACAACTTCATAGAGATAGCTGCAACTACTGAAAGAAGACTCCACTGCACCCAGTTACTTGCCTGGTCAGAAAGTACTGCTTGCAGCTAAAGATATTTGATTCAGTACAAATGGGTACTCACAGACACACACTATCTTGGTAGGCTGCTCCAAACATGTCGTGTATTATTAATACTGTGTGCTGCTCAGTGACATTTAATATTTATTATTTACTGTTACTTATGCGTATGTTGGTTGTTGCTGTGGTTTGGTTTGGTTTCAGCAGGTATTGAAGCAGATTTTCAGCATTTTTTCTCCCTCTCCTTTCTCCCCAATGCGTCTTTCTTTCTTCTTTTTCTTTTCCGTCCTCCTTTCTTCTGTGATTGTATTGACTCAAAAAAATTTTTAAAAAATCCTAATATAAAACGAATAAAATATGACTAGCAAGTAGACTATTATAGCAAAAGCTGGAACGGTCCAACTGGAAAAATAAATCTGTTGGGCATTTTTTGGCCTCCAGACAACAGACGGGGGGAAAAAATTCAATGAAAAATATCAAACATCTATGGGGGTGGCTGTGGATCAGGTGGCAGAGCTGGTGGCCGACAAATCAGAAGGTTAGTAGGCGACTCTGTCTGCTTCAGTCTGCATGTGAATGTTTGACAGGAAGCACTTATATAGTGCTTGTGTGAAGGAGTGAACGAGGCAAGTTGTGTAAAGCACTGTGAGTGCTCAGATAGAGTAGAAAAGCGCTCTATAAGAACCAATCCATTTACCATTCGAAAACTCCTCATTGCATTGGACCACACAGAATAGACTCTGTAATTAGTTCCTTGGCTGTCAAACTCAACTTGGCAGGGTAACTTGGTTTCCACGTCCAAGTCTTTCTCTCGGACATCTTGTTCCACTGGTTCCACCACTCTCCCACTCACCCGGTGAACCACCACTATCTATAGCCTGGCTTTGCCCGGCTAACAAGTAAGCAAATCTCCTTTTACTCACTTTGCAATCATAGTCACATTCAGCCTACACAGTGGGAATATTCCACCTCTCCCTCTACTGCAGTGGATCCCGCTCCTGTGAAGTTCTCTCCCTGCCGCACTTTGACCTTAGTGATCCCTGGGTTTTTTTCTAATTTTGAAAAAAACCCCATCATTTTTTATTAAACTCCTTTAAATAAACTTTTTTTTTTTTTTAAACCCAAAACAAAAAAACACCCAACTGTGTTATTGTCCAAATATCTCTGTTTTTTCTCTTATTTGTTTTCCACATTTTGCAAAACACTCAGCAAACTTTGCATCCAACATTGTTGAAAATAAACACTAATTAGAAATCTGTGCTGTTCCTTACAGGTTAATAAAAATACCCTGCTTTTTATCTGCTAAATGCTCCTTTAGAGATAGACTTTACTAATCCCACACTCGAGAACAAGTGAATTACAGATGTATTTGAGAAAAAATATCAACATTTTTAATTTATATTATATACAAATCCAACCATGGGCATCATGGTGGCATCATGGTGGCACAGTGTTGCCGCACAGCAAGGTCCTGAGTTCAATTCCACCATCAAGCCAGGGTCTTTCTGTGTGGAGTTTGCATATTCTCCCCGTGTTTGCATGAGTTCCCGCCGGGTACTCTGGCTTCCTCCCACTGTCCAAAGACATGCAGTTTGTGGGGATAGGTTAATTGATTAATCCAAATTGCCCATAGTGAATGCGGGAGTGAATGTGAGCGCGAATGGTTGTCTGTCCCTGCGTGTTAGCCCTGCCACAGACTGGTGACCTGTCCAGGGTGTACCCTGCCTCTCGCCCTATGACAGCTGGGATACGCTCCAGTGCCCCCCACGACCCTGATAAGCGGAAGTGAATGGATGGATGGACAAATCCAACCACGGTTATCCTGTAGTACAACCATAGATTGCAAAAAAACACTCACAAAGATTTTTTTAAAAATATGTACATAAAGTGCTCCTCTTCTTTAAGGCCACCCTCCCTTTAAGCCATGGGTGGGGAACTCCAGGGCTCAGGGCCGGTGTCCTTTAGATATCACCCTGGTACAAGGTTCGTCACAGCAAAAGCTGTGTACTGAGGTGACTATATGACGATATTCCACATCTTTGATGTTATATAGATCCAAGAGAAGAAAACATTGTTTTCCCCTGTAGAGGAGTATGGAGCCTGACCTGTTTGCATGACTTACTGGTAATGTTTTATGTGGGCATCTACCTCTGGGAAAATATGTAGCAAAAAATAATAAAAAGTAGAACATATCAATTTGAATGTGTCATGTGACGTGTGCATATCCAGAGCAAAAGGACATACTGCTCTGTTTTAGTTACAACCACGGCTGACAGGCATTCAACAAGGAAAAGCAAGCAATGTAATAAATAATTCTGAAATTGAAAGACACAAGAAAAATAGTGCCAACTCTGAGGAATGCATAAAAGTCATCTCAATATTTAAAGTCTTTCTATGCCAAATGTTTTTGTTTTACAACATACAGTGGTGTTCTTTGTCTCGCAAAGAGTCCCACTACATAGTTTCTTGCTATAGGCACTATATTCATCATTTTCCAGTTTTACATTAGTTTATATGATCAGTGGTATCGTTTCTATTAAATCAGATCTGTCTGCAACATGTTTCTCTTGTAGTTTCCTGAAGGTTAAAAGTCCATTTATTTACATTTTACATGCGCTGAACCACAACAGCAGTTGCCACAAAGCTCTTTATATCGTGACATAAAGACCCTACAGTAACACACAGAAAACAGAGAGTACCCAACAATCACATGACCAACTATGAGCAAGTGTTAATTTTCCCCAAATATCAAAATAAGAAAAAAAAGTGAAACCCCCAAATCTGAAGTCAGTGTAATAACATTGTTATGATTTTCAGATTATCCTCTGCCTTCCCTCCTCTGATTCGACTAGCAGCACATAAATGTCTCTATAACAAAGCATATTTCTATTCTGATTGACAAACTTTCAGAAGTCTTATTATGCTGTGTCTTCTTGGTTTTTTATATTCCATGTTACAGATGATTCCTCTCCTTGTTTCTACACAAACTCTACTTTACTTTTCAACGTCCCTAAAAGCTCCAGCATGTGCAGCTTGGTCCAACTTGGCCCACAGCTATGCATGGAATCCCCTCCCTCCTCTTCCTGCTACATTTCTGTTTTCCTCTCCACTTGACATTCTGCTCACAAGATGTTATAATTCTCTCATTATCATAACTCTAGAATGCATCAAACTCATGTATTGTTATGTGTGCATCAGATTCATAGTTTACTATAAAGCATTTCATAAGAATTTCTTTTACTTGAGGTTTCATGTAATTCAGTAAGTATATAAACTGTATCCAAATAGAATAAAATGCACTTTCCTCTATGATGCATGGTGAACATACTTTATTTGCAGTAATTCACAAAAGAAATACACATACAACGCAGCTGAAGCCACACGTGCTGAAGTCAGAGCTGTGGACATAATTGAGTGTAAGTGACAAATCATATAACTCAATAGAGCAATAATGTCTGACCTTTTTTCAGCTTTTTCACTGTGTTACATTAAAATGTGCACATTTAACAAGAACAAAAAAACAGCACAGTTTAACAATATATAATAGTCCATATACACAGCAAAATCACCAAAAGAGAAAAACACCATCTATATGGTATGCAGTATTCTAGTCTATTTCATGTACTATATTAAGTTTGTTTCTGATTTATTTATATATCACCTGATCCAAAAGTAGTTCATATTGTAAGGTAGAGAATATTACCCTGGAATACCCATTCCCAAAGTCAAGAGTGCTGCTGCCCCCTTAAAAACCACAGAATCCCATGGGGCCACCTAATCTTAATTCATCACCCAATCAAATCACACGACAAAGTGACGTATATCTTTGAAAGGTGTAGTCAAAAACATAAACGACATAGGCTGTTGGATATAAACTGCCAAAGCCACCCTGTCTTATGCAAGGTGTTTTAATTCATTTTTTAAATAAATACATTTATATAAATATGCAACTGTGCATATTTGTGCATATTTTCAAACTTAATTTCTGCCATTACTGTGACCCACCTGCAGTATTCTCACAGCCCACTAAGAGGTCACAGGCCACACTTTGGTAATCACTACCCCAAAATATTAGAGAGGCCCCTGAGAATTAACAAAGAGAAAAATTTCCTTAATAACATGAAGAGTTTGATTTTCCCTGACAAGCCTGGGGGACTCAGTGGGAAAATAGAATTCCATTGAATTTCAATTGAATTTTGAATATATAACACCAAATCACAACAACATTAGCCTCGAGGTACTATTGTAAGGTAAAGACCCTACATTGACAGAGAGAAAACCCTGGGGTGGGGCTTTACAGGGGTAACACCTTTCCTGCACCTGTTTTGTTGTTCATCAAATGAGCGCGTTGCATTTGAAGGCTGGAAATTGCAGATTGTCATCACCACTATGTCACTCGCCAGCTGGAGTTGCAGAATCTCGGGAAACCTCAATGTCAGCATCTTCCACTGCATAGCCTTGGCCTCATTTAGCAGGATTCACTCATCATGTTCAGCCAAAGGAAGGAGTCACACGCTCACCGGTCTGCCCAATCTTGCACCGAAATACCTCTGCATTCTTGGTTTTCCACCAGCTGCCTTCACTTCCCCTTATGCCTCAAACCACCTTTCTCTCAATTAAGGCAGCTCTCATTTACCTTGCCAAATTTTGCCCATGTCCCTCTGATCGCCTGTTAACTCCCTGTGTCCTCTTTGGCAAACTCTCTGTCTGTAAATCTACAGTTTCCCTGGCACCCCTTCACTATCTCCCCGCCCTTGTGGTTTTGTTAATAAATATTCCAAAACTGTCCGCTGCTGTTTGGGTTTGCTCACTAGATCTGTAATCAGCCTTATAAAAGCTCAGTGTTTTGTGGAGTTTTGTGGGAAATTATAACGCAGGTTTGTCCCTTTTATTTTGGAGGCAACCACTACAAATGAACATTTGTGCAAAGCAATACAATTTCACTGTAAATGTGTTGGAACAGATGTTTATGACAGATGTGAGTTTGCTAACCTTAAAAAATGTCAGCTCACTTTAACAAAAGAAAAAAGAATGACCGACAATGTAAAGTTTTTCATGGGCTCAACACATATACTAAATGTGTACTTTTAAATTTATTTATGTACTGATTGGTGAAGGTGAAGCCATGTCCTTAGTTTGTGCTTGCTCATAGAGGGTCATATGATTGTTGGGTTTTTCTCTGTATGTATTATTGACCTGGCCTTGAGGCCACTGTTGTTGTGATTTGTCGCTATATATATAAAATTGAATTGAATTGTCTTGGATTGTAATCCACCCTTTGTGCTTCTCTCTTTATCGCCATTGATCTTTCTTACTCTATCAAAGGTAGTCCAAAGGGGCACTCGAATTAATATTTCAATACCAAGCTTTGAACAAGGTCCTCTCCCTCACTTTTATTCTGAATGACTTCCTCACCTCTTGACACATGGATTTGCTGTAGAAACTTGGCTAAACATTGGTGAGTTGAGCCCATTTTCTGAACTTTTTCCTTCAGACTGTAATTCACTCCTCAACCTCAGCTCGCCTTGGAAAACCGGCCAGGGTGGAGGGTTAGCCACTGTGTATAAAAACTGCTTCAACTGTCAGCAGCTAACAACTGATGTTTACCCCAGCTTTGAACTGCAGTTGTTTGAAATGAAGGAGCCCACTCCTTTGCTGTGTGCGCTGGTGTATCAACGACCAAAACAAAAGAAGAATTTTATCTAAGAATTTTTGGCAGGAATTATGCTGAGATATGACTGTGGTCTGACTCTCTGTGACACTGAAATCAGTGAGGATACTGTCCCTGACCCCATGCCTGTAGTAGCTGAGATTCCCCTTTTATAATTCTCTGTCAAACCTGATGTGCCAGAATCTTGTACGGTTACCTCAGTTACTGCTGATCATTTTGCTTGTTCTTATCAAAAAATAATCATAGCTTCTGTTTGATAAGTCCATTCAGTCGAGCACTGACGACTTTTGTTTAATTTAACCCGCTTGGAAATCCTCAATCCAACCTAAAACTTAATAATGCCACCAGAGAACAGACAGGTGTGTAGAAAAGATGAATGAAAATTGACTCAGAGAATCTTTGTTAAATAAGTCTGTAAGAGCAGCAAAAACAAAGTATTTCTCTAAAATTGTGTCTAACAACTTCCACTGCTGCTCCTCTTGTAGCAGCTGAAGCAACATGTGAAAACTTTTTGAACTTCTTTGTTAATAGGATCGCATATCAGGTCTCATATTATCCCTCCTGCTACTGACCCATCTGTTCACACACAAACTTGTGTTGCTTTTGAGTCTGTGTCTTTTTTTTTTCTTTTTTCTTTTTTTTTTTTTTTTTACTGCTGAATGAAGTAATCAACCACTTGAAACCCACAAAAAGTACTGTGGCAATTTAGAAATTGCTCAGACCAATTTTTAAATTGCCTTTTCTCTCTACAGTCTGGCTTCTTCAGCGACAGACCTTTCCAGATCAAAATGGCATTCGTATTTCAGTCTGGTTTTAAAGCGCACCACAGCACTGAAACTGCTCTTTTAAAATTTTAAACAACCTTTTAAATTTTACTTATTTGGGTGATTCTTCCATTTTAATACTCTTAGACCTCTGTGCTGCCTTTGATACTTTAGATCATTGAATCTTTATCTCTCGACTGGAGCACTGTGTTGGAATCAAAAGGACTGCACTGGAATGTTTTAAATCTTACATACCAACAGAAGTTTTTCTATCAGTATGGGGGATACAACTTCCTCAGAAACTTCACTTTCTCTCGGTGTCCCGCAGGGATCCATTCTTGGCCCACTCCTTTTTTCTGCTCCCTTTTGGCCAGATTACCTGACACTAAAACTTGAATCTGTGAATCCTCTGAAGTTTTAACTGGACAGTTTGGAGGATGTTAAGACAAGATTGAAAATTTAACCGCGGTCTTCGGACCAAATGCTCCTTGCTGTCCCGAGGTCCAGATTAAAGCACAGAGAGAAGGTCTTTGCTGTGGCTGCACCTAAACTTTGGAGCAAACTGCCCCTTCACATCAGGGCCTCCCCAACATTTTAAATCCGAATGAGTTCTGACTCCCTTTATTTGTGTTATTTCTTACTCAGGTTTTCTTATTTTATGTTTCCTTTCTTAAATTGTGTCATCTTGGCCTATGTTTTTATATCATTTGATTATTTAGATGTTCCGCACATCTGAATGGTATGTTCAACAGTCATTTAAATGTGCTATAGGAATATATTTGACTTTTCCTTCTTCTCCTTTTCTGTGTCTCTCACCCCAGTCCTTACCCTTGTGTGCTATTACTTCTTCAATTCACTTGGAGTCAGCACGGCATACCGGCAGGAAACTCAGCCAAGTGGGCTTCCTGAGAAAGAGGGAGAGGAAGTGCAATAATAGGGAATAAGGAAGGGGGTGTTGGTTTAAAAATAACCCGCCTATATAAGCAGAGGGAAGAGCCCACTCTGTCTCAAACTCTGCTTCTCTGCTCCGACACTGCTTCGCCTGGGCCAGACATTTGCCTCTGTTCTTCTGTTCTCTCTCTCTCTCTCTCTCTCTCTCTCTCTCTCTCTCTCTCTCACACACACACACACACACACACACACACACACACACACACACACACACACACACACACACACACACACACACACAGAACAGCAAGGCTTTCCTGCCGTGCAGAGGAAAGTGGAGAAGTCAAAGCAGGTGTTTCCAAGAAGTTTAGCAAAGACATAAAGTATGTGCACCATGGAGAGCGAGTTTATCCCGAAACACGCTGCAATAACTTTGACACAATGAGAAAGTCATCTGGTTCTAATAAAAAAATCAAATCGTATAGAAGAAACACATTAATCCAAAAAGCCTCGGAGAGCTGATAGTTTTTCACAGTTCACTGTAAATCCCAGCTAAGTGACTGCAAGTTGAAATGAAATTGATAAAATGTTGTGTGTACAGTCATGAAATTATGTGTTATCTGAGTGTTTTAGTAAAGCTTAAATACTGTGGCATGTTAGCAACCCTCAGAAAAGTCTGGCTTTGCCTTCAGTGTAAGAGCAGGGTACAGCTAGTTGTCTCTTAATCACTACACCATGCAGAGGCAGGACCAAACCAGACCATAATTAAAATATAACTGAAATAGTGTGAAAAAAAAATGGAAAAAAAAGGAGTGTGATAAACCACACAGGTGTAAAACAAAAAAAGAAAAAGTTGTCATCAGATGTTCTCAAATAACCCATTTATAGTCATATTTATCCAGTTAAACAGTCAAAACTATTTCCCTCACTTCACTGTGCTAATTCCTTGGATTCTCGTGTGTTTGTTTACAAGAGTACTTTTGGCTGTTGTGTTATTCTCCAGGGTAGCACAGCAGCTAGATGGATCTGAATCCTTGATTTGGCATGTGTTTTTGGCCAGATCCCCTTCCCGAGTATCTGATTATTTTAAATGGCAGTTTTTTAAATTTGGGAATTTGTCACAAACAATTAGTCTGGCAAACTTAGGCAGTGGAAGTAAAGCTCTAACAGCCACACGTTTTCAGCCAAGCCCATCAGCCTTGTTGTGCCATGATGTAACTCTGTCTCAATCTAGACACAACACCAGATAGCCATTTGTAAGAACAGCCGAGCCTCACACAGAGAAACATGCAGCCGGACAACCAGAACTCACTTCCACACTCCATCATAGAGTGACAGTGGGTCAAACATAAACACTCAGCCTCTCAAATGCCAATATGTGAATAATATATCCATCTAATATTTTCAGCATGTGGGGTATTGGTTTTAAAGCTGGCTGAGAGAGCACTTTTATGTTGTTTAACTCATTAAAAGGATCAGATTCCCTTAACACACTGAGTCAAATGCAGATGGGAGTGGCAGGATAAACACTGCAGTCCTGGTGTGTGGGGAGAGTACAATTTGTTTTCAAGTGATGGTCCTGCAGCTTTAAATGCAGGACTGCTAACATAGGTGATTCCCAGCACGCAAGCAATGTGCTTGGAGAAAGAGAAGACGAGGAATAACTTGGAGATCAAAGTAGATGACTTATTGGAAATATGATACGACACAGTCAGGGAAACTGAGGAACAGGACAAGCTTTTAGCTGACAACAGAGCTGTGAAGCTGCTCAACAAAGGCTGAAGCCCACAGAGATGACAGCAAGAATTTGGGAAATACAGTGTTGGTAAAAACTGGAACACAGTCCAGGACTCTAAGACTTCAACACCTGACAAGCAAAGAAACATAAGGTGGAAGAAATTGAATAGCTGACTTTAAGATAAGGACACGAGACATATGGCCACTGAATGAAACATACTAAGGGTTGTAGTGTAATATGGCTTGTTTTGTCTTCTTATCCATAACAACAAGAACCACTTCAGTGGCATCTGCAATGCATTGATTATATGGATGAAAATCCAAAAGAGAAGCGTTTTCTGATCCCTTAATGAAATTTCTAGTATTTTTAGGCCAGTGTTTCCTCTTTCTTTCCAACTATAGTACTAGGAAGGAAGGAAAAAAGGAAAGAAAGAAAACAGCTGTAGGTATAGATACAAGGTAGAAAAGCCCTTCACTTGAGCACAGTGGGTAAATAGACCTGTATAGCTATGTATGGAATTTTTCCAATTCCATATAGTTAAACTGCATTTTTAATTACATTTCCATGTTTTTTCCTGAAACAGTATGATGACAGTTCCATATTGGGCTAACTGAGTGGTGGTGGGAAACGTGCATGTGCATGCAATTTTCATTTTTAAAATCTAATTCCTTGGTTTAGAAAACATTTTTACAAATACATCTTACAACATAATGCTACCATACTAACACAATGCAATTTTTGAAGATGCCACCTGCACTGAAATCCATGAATACCTTGCTACAGCTGGTGGCCAATATTAGCTGCAGAGAGAAAAGTGTTTAGAGCCTCATAAAGTCTGCACTGAAAGCCTGAGAGTGGCATAAATCAGAGACAGCCAACTGTAATTTGCACCCTCACGGGATGTTACCATTCATATCTCAGTTGTAGATGTTTGTGAAGGACAGAAAGATTTCTATCTAGAGGATGTTCTCTGCAAGCTTCAGTTTCATAAATCATGTTTAAGTCCTGGTATTTGACTCCAGCTGATTAATGATGGTGTTATGACTCAAGCTCATGTGGATCATATATGTGATTATATGTGTGACTCCTCTCATCAGAGGATGTGGGTGTGGGTTTTTCTCTCTCCTCCCCCCCAGGGGTGTGAATGGGTTGGTCTTAATGGATACAGGTGGGTTCAATTCCTCCACCACCCAATAGGCTGTGTTTCTGCTAGCTTTGAGTGTTTCTCTGTGAAAATCCAGAGTTGAAAAGTTTGTTAGTGAGTAGATTTGTGTGTTTGGTTTATGAGAGCTGGTCTAGATCTTTGTAAATAGTTTTATATATTAGACAACCCGGAGTATTCTTTAACTGTACACTGAACACTGCAGCAGCCTTTTTGTTGAAAACTGTTTTCTCTTGCTCATGAGTGTAAGAGTTTAGGTAAGAAAACTGTGTGGTTTTTTGCACTTTTATTTTGGGGCAGGGAAGATTGGGTAACAATGGCCACACACCACAAGCTTTCAGAGGTCTCTTTGTGGTTACATTTTCAGTCCCTAATGTCACCAAGTGCTGCGCAAGTGAATAAGGAGTATCTCCAGAGCACATGTTCCTCAAGCAGTGGACATAAGTGACTGGTACCCATTATGATTTAATATAATAAACTCGATCTAAACTGAAATATGAATGCGTAACAACCAGATGCATTTACCAGACGTTGCTCACTGATAGCTGCAGTCAGTGATATAGGATATGCTGCTTAATGGTGAAGCAGTGCAGAAAACATTACTGAGAGCAAACTAAGTTAATGCAGACTGACTGGAAAACAATAAATAATGAAAATGTCAAAAATGTCACATGCCCTTTAAACCTTTGTGAACCAAGTCCGTTCACATGCAAAGAGCTCCCTCCATCACAAATATGTACAATACATAGGATATGTAACTATGTGTTATGTGTTTTTGTACAGCTACTTGGACTAACTATCAGATGTCATAAGGACTGAAAGGAGTGAAATTGTTAGTATCAGTTATCAGCCTCAGTTTACAGTGAAAACAGTGAAGTATGTGCCTAAATGGCCCCGTCTAAAGGAACAAGGCTTGACATATTTGCAATAAGGATCGTGTTCAGAAAGCAAACAGTAGCTAATAGTCTTGTGACTGAAAGACACCCAACTGAAAAATAAAAATATTTCAAAAATATTTCATCACCTGTTTGTTCACATAAGATGTCTGAGTAAAGTCCTGGGTCATCTTGATTACCAGAAAGGTTTTGGAGCTCTTTTGCACTGATTCTAAAAGTCTTTGGTACTTTTCTGGACGGATGAATAATATTATCTTAAAAACTAGTGTTTCATTAGGTGTTTTTTTATGATCCAGGTGGAGATTGCTGTCAAATGTATCAGTCCAAAACGTCCTGTAAGTGTTCAGTGAGTCAGATTAAAAACTATCTCTTAGAACATTTCTATATTGATTTCACCTCTGACAATGCCAGCACAATGCCGCCCACAGCATCACCACTGGACACCCTGACTGTAGGTATCAAGAGTCCATGTTCTTCTGAAGACATAGTCCTATGGTAACTTTTATTTATGCTCAAAGAGATCCTTTAAAAAATAATTTAAAAGAGATCCTCTGAAGCTCTGTAAAGCTTTTATAGTTAAATCTCAGTTCCTGTTTTGTTCTTTTAATTAAACATTTATAGTTTTAGGAACTACTGAAACACTTTTAAAAAAAACTGTATGTCATAGATGGATATATACAAATCAAGTTTACTTTTTTTTATAAGAAAAATTGGTTTGTTTGGAAACTTGCACTGATCAGGCTGTTGGTTGTTACAGAACGGGTTGGTGCATTCACTCAACTATATGTCACCAACATGAAACAGAGGGGTAGGCTTAACCAGATGAACAACACGGCTAATATGTAACAACCTGAGAGGTTTCATAGAAAGCATTTAAGAAATCCGCGAAGGTGAAGGTGGCGCATGGTGGCTGCAAACTGCTGCAGAAAACTGCGTGGCTGCATTCACTACATAGGAATGTGCGCTACTGGCTTGTCGTGTTCTAGCCTGACGCACGCACCTCTGTCCGCTTTCTCACTGAGATAGAAACCGACAGATATTTGACCTCTGTGTTGTCATATACTCAGAATCACGGGAGCTAAATAATCATGAATCAAACTTTTCAGAACACAATAATTATCAGAAAGAATGAGACGTTTTCACTTTAAAACGGAGACCGTTCTGTGTCGCTTTCCAATATGTTGGATATTGTGTGTGTGACACTGTTACTTTGTTTTTATGTTAAAGTGTTAATATTTGTTACGCGTTATTTAAACTGTTAATTATTCTGTCTTTGAGCGCTGATATGGGGGCGGTTGTTCTGCCAGCTGTTGGCCAAAGGGGCGGGTTCTTTCTCCGCCAGGGTTAAGTAGCTCCACGCAGCAGAGCAGAGAAAGCATTGGGCACTAGTCCGTCTCCGCTTCTCTGTCTGTGACTCGCGGGGAAAACTCACGCTTTTATACTGAGGCTAAATTTAGGGGGCTGGTCGGTACACGGCGTCCCTATCCTGAACGCGCTTCCTTCCCCTAGCCTCACACTGGTCCGGTTTATGTATGTAGTGATATTTATAAGAAAACCAGTTGTTCCAGTCGCAGAGCTGCATGTGAGCGAGGACCAGCTCACCGGACGGCAGAATTTACGCGCTCGGAGCCTTATCTGGCAACTCAGCGGACTTTGGTGACTTGCCTTAAACAGAAGTTTTTTTAGAAATCAGTGTTTTTTTTACTTTTCATAATGGCCTCGAGTGGGACAATTTTACCATCCATCTCCACATTTTCCAACCAAAAAGAAAAATACTGGGAAGATGTAAGTTGGCCTTTTTATTTATTAACTTTTGCTTTCACCGAGCTTCATGCACTTGTCTTCCTGCTATCAGAAAACATATTTGTTGTTGTTTTGTTTGCGTATATTGATCATCTGAACGGGTTGAAAAAATGATGCATTCTGAAACAAACTGTGCTCCCATCTCTAAAGCAGAAGTGGCAAAGCGACGTGATCAGCAGAGCAGATATGAACAGCAGCTGCCAGGGCAGAAAAGACGAAGAGGACCTGGACAGGTTCTTGGATCTGGAGTTTATTCTCGCGAACACCGCCGACTCCAGCAGTGCGTCGCCCGCCGGGACGGTACCGGAGTCATACCGCCTTCAGGATTCCGGGGTATCTGTTTATCATCAGCAGCAACAGCATCACATCGAAATGTCCCATCAAACAAGCGATTACACGTCTGTTCCAGACATGAACAGTCCTTCCCAATACAGCAGCCTGATGGCAGAGCTTCTTCGCTCCGACGTGGATACCAGCTTCCTCCCTGCGAGCAGCTCCGGTATTCAGGGCAGATTCTTGGTCAGTTCCACGCCTTTCCATACCACTCAGGATGTATTCCTCGAGCACCCGAACATTAAAGCTGAGCCGGTCTCAGTGGACACATACGGACCTGTCATGGGTCTGGCGCCTCAGAGCTGCACTAAAATCAAGCACGAAGGCAACGTGTCCTGCATGGTTTTTAACGAGCAGCCCCGGCTTGCAAGCTCCCCGCAGGGAGCGATGGGCAGCATGACCCCGCCGCTAAGCCCGGACGACCTGATGAACCCCGAGTGCCAGCAGCGCCAGATGTGCACCTCCACCTCGCCGACGTTCCCGCAGAGTTTCCACCTACACCACTGCAAGGCGCCCGCGAGATTTCCTCACCAGCACGGCGCGATGCAGTTCTCCTTCACTGAGGCGCTCCACCAGCATAAACTGCCCGGCGTTTTCGGAGAGGACGCAGCCATGGGCCTGCAGCAGGCAGCTGGCCAGCGGGTTTTACTCACTCCGCCCTCCTCCCCGCTGGATATTATGGACACCAAGCCAAAGAGGGGTCGCAGGTCCTGGCCGAGGAAGCGAACCGCGACACACACCTGTACTTTCACCGGCTGTGGAAAGACCTACACGAAGAGCTCTCACCTGAAGGCGCACCTCAGGACTCACACGGGTAAGATCTGCAGGCTGAGTGCGGCGGGCATGTTATTCAACTACGTCACGAACTATGCTGTCACTGATGGGTGTTCTTTGTGTTTTAGGAGAGAAGCCATACCACTGCAGCTGGGAGGGTTGCGGCTGGAAGTTCGCTCGCTCTGACGAGCTCACACGTCACTTCCGAAAGCACACCGGGCACCGGCCATTCCAGTGTCACTTGTGTGAACGGGCATTCTCCCGCTCTGACCATCTCGCCCTCCACATGAAGAGGCACATGTGAGCAAATTCCAGAAGGACAACAGACAGACAATGACTGATTTGCACAGCATCAGCCTGATTAAAGAATCCTACGATGGGCCACATGGATCCGACATCAATATATAGATGCAAGTTCCTATAGGAGTGTTAATTTTACTGGTACCATGAATGGATAATGGGACCACTGTTGACTACACTGTAATAGCTATATGTATTGTATAGGATTATTATGGTGACTTTTTATGAAGGCTTATTAGGCATTAAGATGACGTGCCATCACATGAGACTATAAACATATTTTCTGGGAAAATATATATATTTTTATTGATATGTGTATGTATGTGCATGTGTATGTGAGCATAAGAAATAACAAGAAAACCACAAACAGCAAACATATGAATTCTTTTCTGAATTCTTGCAGATGTAGCTGGTACTACTTTTTTGTTTATTTGCAAAGGTAACAGGGATGTTCCACTTAACATATCAGACACATGCCAATGAAGCAACTGGATGCAGATGATCCTTAAATGAGCGATATTTGATTTTGTATTTTTTACCATAAGTGCCTTATACATCACTTTAGTACAGAACTAACAAGTGCCATAATCTCTACTGGCCAAAAGACAAAGTTTTATTCACTGTGTTTTATTGTAACAAGCAGATGAAATAATGTTTGAGAAAAATGTTTTCTTCTGAAATTGCCTCTTTGAAAGTTTGAACTGAATGTCCTGTCTGTGAGTCTGTCTGCTGGTTAGTAGCATTTGAAGTCAGGGTTTTACAGTCTCACAGACGTGCGCGTCGTCTCGACTCCAATCGACTGACAAAGGACTAGACAGTCTTTGGCAAAAAGATTTGTTTGTGTCTTGAAGAAATGTACTGCCTTGTGAATTGAGTCATTTTATATACTGGAAATAGTTTATTTTAATGTACATATTAAACTAAATGGATAACATGATCTCTGACTCCAGAGTTTGATTTTCAAAGTTCACAGGTCTCTAAAGGGGTTTTATTTGACAAAAGTTAAAACACTCAAAGGTCATTGTAGTTGAAACATTGAGTCAACATAGAAGGGTATATCAGAAGAAAAGCAAGTGGGAAGACGAGCAATATCTTAGGGCGTGTAAATGCATTATTTAATTTTTAATTCTAAGTATGTGGACATTTAGTAATAGGTGAAGCATCCTGAGAAATTGGGTCAACCCACTCATATACTCATAAATATAAACATAACATTGACATAATTACAAAGTATGGATGGACGCTACGTGGGACATAAGGGCAAACCATATGGAGACAGTGTTTCAAATAAACTAAAAAAGGGATAAAGAAAAGCTCAAAAAAGAAAAAGTTGCCTGATGGAAGACTGTTTTCTGGCAGCTTGAAGAGTTGGACAGATATTTTGTTGCAAAAACCAGTTTTGAGCCACCAATGCTAAATCTAATTTCAAAAGCAACCTTGTTAATAGCTAGTTGATTTCTTTAAGTCGAGGGAATGTTTCAACCCCACAAAGAAGATGTTTAGATCAAAAAGATTCAAATTCTGTGGTGTGAACCCTTAATGCATTACATGTTGAATCAGTAATGGGAACGCCACAATTTGGAAATCTATGTTTATGAACATGAGAGTTGCCTCATAGACCATTAGAGCATGACACAGATGATCGAATAGTAAGGGTATGATCATCATTCTTACTTCACACACACACTGGACACAAAAATCTGGGGTAGATCCAATTACTAACCAAACTATAAGAATAAAATTACCATCCAATATTCTTTAAACTGTAAATTTGACTATTGTCAAGTAACATACATGCTTGCCACATATAGTGTTGGAAGCATATAGGTGATGGCTCTTAATGAAACTTCGTTATCTCTCCATTTCCGCTAAAGCCGTGACAAGGCCTGTGTTTATTTTGGGTTGTGAAAGGTCACTTGTCTCAGTACCATCTCCACAAGTGCCCAATGCCAACCCTCAGAAAAGAGGAACACCCCCACTTCTATGTTTAGTACATTCACTCAAGTGAAAAATCAAACATTTTCATTTCACTTTTTTCAGCTGGGTGCAGAAGGGTAACAGCCACTGTGGAGCGTGGGAAGCTCCGGCATGAGGGTGACCTGGTTTACATGCTGGTTTCTGCCTTTGTGAAAGCAGCAGAATTAGATGCATCATTATCATAATATAGATTTCCTTTAAAGGAAGAGGGCAAAGTTCACTGAGGTTGTGAGTGAGGTCTGATCCAACTTAGGTGGGAGGCTGAGGGCTGTCAAATCCCTGTAGGCTGGTTGGGCCTACAGCATATGAGCAACACGGGGCTCAGTAGGCAACAAAAGGGACAAGAAGTTGACCAAAGACACAGTTGATTGTGACATCAAATGGTTGTCGATCAGAAAACCACCTCTCTGTGGGTGCTGGTTTAGCTCACTGGGATGAGCAGCTGCACCTGTACATGCATCCATGCTGACAGAATGAGAGGTAGAATCACTGTATGCAGGTTTCCAGTCCATCAAAGTCACTATTCAGACATTGAGGGTTAATAAGTCCAGTTTTGACAGTTGTGGTCAGACGTTACATACACTTTATTTGTTTGAATGATTCATTTTTGAGTAATGGTTGTACAGCATACATGTTTAATGGCTTAAAACCAGAACTGGGCATATTCTGTAATTCACACACACAGCACCATTAGAAATATACTTCCTTACAACATTGATGACGGGTTCCAAACTTAGCTTACACCACTGTGTGACTTCAAAACTAGTGTATTTCCTGGTACAGACACAGCTTTTAAGCATAGTCCACAAATTTTCAGTAGGGTTGTGATCAGGATTTTGGGAAACCCAGTCAAGAAGCTTAATGACCTCGTGTGGATTGGAGAAAATCCCTCCCTCCAAAATGAAAACTTGTGCACCAAATTCTTGCTTGTTAGAGTCGTTTACTCTGTTGCTCTACTGAAAGTATTTTTCTGGTGAAATTCAGCGAATTAGTGAAGTGTATCAGCTGTTTGTGGTTCAAGGAATCTATACAAATTCCTTGAGCCGCAGGTGCCCGGTGCCGAACTGTATTTATGGGAAGAGGTTGCCATCTACTGGGATAGCAGCACTGCTGTGGACTGCAGGAACTTCTGCTGGAATGTTTTCCCCTACTGTTTCCCAGATGGGTCGTAAATTCCGAGTGTGAGAGCGAGAAATCATAAGGAGCATAGTTAGAAGAGACACAAATCAAAAAGGACGCTGTGTCTCCCAGCTGAACTAGTTATTCCCGAACCATTTCTTTCATCAGTTTTTCTATTTTTGCAGGTGGAGTATTTAATCAAAGTAAGAAAAATGTATTTTAATATTTTAACCAGTGTAACATTTTTTGTTTGATAAATTATATGTTATACACGTGATGCTGTGTGGGGACAATGATGAAGAAAATTAAACAAAAATTTATGCATCAAAATGTACCTAAAAAGGAAAAGAAAGTTCAAGTTTACATCAGGGGAAACCAAATAAAATCATAAGAAACAGGTACAAAAACTACCTGAACACTAGAATCTTAATGGTCTTGTTTGTTTATTTTTGTTTTTGTAAAAGGTTGAATTGTACATTAAATAAACTTATCAAGTAAATTTGTGTTTGGTTGATTATTTCTTAGTATCCCGAAAGAATTTTCTCAACGCATTTCCTATCAAAACTATATAAAGACTATAAAAACTGATCATTCAGTCTTCATTTATACATCTCCAGCTGTCTACTGTCAGACTTTGTGTGGCTCAGTAACCAGACAGGTTTATGTCAGTATTCAAACTGAAAAACAGGCTTCCAGCAAGTTCTGGTTCTTCTAGACCATGTCTGTTGTACCACATATAAAATACAATACACACACATGCATAAACAATTTTTTAGGCCAGATTAGATTTTCACCAGTGGATAAAATGAGCTTGCAGCCAAAGCTAATCGAACACTGGCTGCATGCTTTTGCAGAAGGTAAGATTTACACTCTTACAAAAACACCGGGAGTCTGCTCAGTTCATTTTTGTGTAAAAAGATAAAATCATATTAGATTTGCATGTCAAATATCTCAAATAGCCCCATTATTTGGGCAGGTAATTTGTGTTTGGAAAGCTAGATCAGCTTTTCAACAACTATGAAATCAGAGAATGTATAGCTGTGCTAGCAGCCATATAAGGGTTGTCATTGACCAAATGATGGAGTCAGCATCCTAATCTGCTTAAAACAAAACAGTTAACATATGAAGTCTCAGGTAAGCAGGAATAATGAGAGTACAAGCAAACAGTAACCAGCCTCTTGATGTGAACCACAGCTACAGACTATGTTTTCTTACTTTAAGAACTGAACATTCTGTGACAAACAGAATACACACGTGTAGTTAAAGTTAAGATAACTATCTAAAAAACTGCCTGGACAAAGCATTCTGGATGTATTCTCCTGTCTCAGCCTCCCTGATGGGCTGTAACACAGGTATTAGTCTTGTGATGTGATGTCACTGTAGTTTACCGCAATCCTGTATAACTAATGATTAACTCGTTGGCTTAGCTATGTTTCGTACTTTTGTCTTAATAAAAGTAACATGTTCTTCAAATATCAAAATTTTGCTTAAGTGATTTAGTGTTGAGTCAATTAGATAAAGTGTAATTCACCTCACACTGTGACTGTCGGGGAGGGGAGGAGCATCCGTAAAGTATTCATTTTTGTTACAGCCTCATTCCAAAATGGATTCATTTTTCACCTCAAAATTTAAGGCAAAATAATCCATGAATAAAAAGTCTGCTTGAAATTCAAACATTGACATTGAAAATGAAGAGTTTAGTTGAAATGGAGAATTGTAAGCTTTCATCACTGTTGCTATGGTGATTGTGTGTAGACTTTTCAGGTGAAAAATGAATGAATCAGGCTGACAAAATGTGGAAGAAGTGAAGCACTGTGAATACTGCTACAGATGTCTGCTTTGGAAAAGACTGTTAGGGATTAAAAAAAAATTACTTTGAAAATGCTGAAGGATGGATGTTTAAGTTCTAATAGCTTCTAAAATGATTAAAAACACTTTATTTCTCAATGGAATTGCGATTTAGGGATTTAATAAAATACATTTGGCACTATGTCCCTAAATTTATAATTAAAAATGATTTCTAAACGTGTAATATTATATTAAGCTTTACTAATATTCATACAAAACCGTTGACAAGTCAAACATGCATTCATTAATGGAAATGTTTATTCTAGTAAACAGTACAGACCATATAGAGACCATATAGATCCTCACTTTTCTAGGTAAACCTCTGTTCTCTAGCCGTTGTTCCAAATGTTTTCCTCTAAAATTCACTGGTTCGTTTGTTTATGCTGTTAGGACACATATACCAGACATGATACTACAGAGACCGTACACGCACTGTATGCATTTTTATAAAAACAGCGCTGAATAATTTGTCGATAGCAGAGAGAGCAACAACAACAAGAGTTAGAAAAGAAATCAAAAAAATGACGAATGACACAATGAATTCGTTTTGCCTGCTTAATATTACGCATCAGCATGCCAGCAAAGACACAACTCAGTGGTTTCACACTACAAGAAAACATGAACCATTCTGATAAAATGAACATTAAAACAAAGAAACTGTTAAGCTGTAATTTTGACACTTATCATCAATCATCAGCTGATATTTCTTTTTAACTGCTAACACTGTTGATATTTTAATAACATTTAGTAATTAACATTGTGTTTACTTGTTCTTCCTCAAAATAAAAAAAAGGATTTTGCAATAAAAGGCTTTTGATGCTTGGAAGAAAATCAGGTCAGAAGAGTGGCTGGCTGTGGATACATAAATAATTATATTAAAAACATACACAACATATAAAAAAATTAGACTTCTTTCAGACTATACATAAAACAACAATAAAAGAAACATATCTATTGCACAATGGAGGTATCTAATGACAAATACAGTATGAACAATGGTACCAGTCCGTTAACACAGCACTCTAAGCAGTACACAGCAGACGGGGTGATTGCAGACACACATCACATGCAGCCCTTTACAGAAGGACTGGGTATCGAGTGCTGCTAGTTCTTGGTGCTAATGATAATGTGCATGTCGTTCCATCTCACCACATACTCCAATTTCTGAATTTTGAAATATTTCAAGTTTTGTTTTCAGCATTGGTGCAGAATGTCAGAATTAAACCCATAGAAATGCTGCCCAACCCTACTTCTCAAGGAGTGTGTTGGCATAATCACAGGTCCCTCTGTCTCCTACATGTTGCTAGTTATACTGTGTGACCATATCACATCCTAGCTTGTTGAAGTATATACACCGCCACAGAATGTCAGCTGTGCTATAAAGATAACGCACCTCTCTGCCCTATAATATACAGAACGATTCCACGTTTTGCTTTCAAAATTCAGCTGAGCCATCCACATACACACTCTCTTTAGTTCTGGGAAAAATAAACTTCTATAGCACTTAAGCCAGTGTGGGTTCCACATAGTTATAAGAAGCATAGCAAAAGCTTCAGTCCTCTAACTGTATCTATACAGACCTTGTTCAGGCTCAGTACCACATGCAAATCTCCCACATTGTGACCTCCGTGGTATACAGCACGTTAGGTTATGAAGCATATTTGTGTGAAAATCACAGCCTATGTAGAAGTCAAACCAACCATGTCTTTGAACTGTGGCAGGAAGCTGAAAAGTCAAACTCCACCTGTGAGGGGCCAGCTCAAAGGAGATTTGAAACAAGAACCTTCACCTTAACGAAGCAGTTAGACTATTATGTCACAATTAGCAGTGACAAGTTTAGAGATGCCTCAAGCAAGAAGCTTAGATCACATTGCTTCTCAAGCTAGTGTAGATGAGTTGTTAGGTGACTGCTATTGGAATACATGCTTGATCTGATGTCAATGTGCTGTAAGAATTAAAGAAATATGGTTAATAAACAAAAGTAACACCACTAGCCACTGTGGAAAACAAGGGCAAACAATTCTGCAGTAAGGTATTGAACATACTGCACCTTTTAGATAATACACATAGCTTTTTATTCAACTTCTAGTATACCACACTATAAGCTTTTTACTCGATACCAATTAAGTCAACTGTAACTTTTTATAATGCAGTGAAAACAAGTGTGTAGCTGACGACCTGCTAGCTCGGTAGAAGCTCATGAACAGTTTTATTTAAACGGAGAAAACGGACGGACACGAGTGGGCCTCTACTCACGGCAGAGACTTAAAAGCCAACATGTGTTTTATGACTGAGAAGTAGATGAAGGCAGGTTTATCACATACTAAGGACACCGCTCAGTAACAGCTATAGTAAAGGAAACACTCTTGATGTGTAAACATAAAAAAAAGCTGAGAGAGGCAGTTTACACTTCTTACTCGCAGAATCAGGGGTGCATTATCAACCTTAACTTCACTTTTCACTCCTATTTTGGTGAATTCACATTACAAGGATTTATGTAATGTTGACCCCTGGAAAGCGGTTTCAACATGTCTGACATCTGGGAAGAAAAAAACAAACAATTCAATGTTGCAGTCATGAAAGTAACCACATTAGTACCAGCATTTTTTTTTTCAATGCGATGAGCGGAAAAGCAAGTGTAACACTTATTTGAGGTCATTCTGTCATATCACTCAGTACAAAGCCACTTTCAGAGCCTTTACACACCCCCAGCTCTTATTTGGGACCATCCCATCATAGTTTTGGATTGAAATCTGACGCAACCTGAACATTTCAGTACATTTTTTTATGTATTAAACTTCAAGTCAAGCAGAATGTATGCCAGTGTTTTCTGTTATTAGAAGGAGTTTATATTTTCATTAAATTTCAACAAATATGAAGTGATTTCAGAATGACTGAAACATTTTTAGGTTCCATCAGAATACATCCAGTGCAATGTTACAGTATAAAGATCACATCAGTAAGCTTTGCTTTGCAGTAACAGCTCAGAAGTTAAGTTCAACGAAATCTGTTTTTTGGGACAGTTTTTAAAAAAAAAAATTCCAGATAAAAAACAAAACAAAACTCTAGAAACAACTTATTTCTGTCTCCCTTAAGCGTTGGTTGATAGTTCAAGTCAAGAGACAACTCCTAAAATAAACAAAGTGAGCTGTTATGGAACATCAAACTATGTCACATAAGAATTAGCACTCTTCAATATCCAGTTTCCAGCCAGTCAGAAATCTATCTGCAACTTGTGTTTGCTGTTCTGTAGTCATCAACTGAAAACAGTGCTAAAACCATCAGTTTCTAAAAAATAATCGATAAAAAACAGACTAGTTGAAAATATGGAAAATTAATTCCCTCATCTTCTACTTCATTTGCTGGATGTGGTATGATATCACATCATTGTGATCAGAGTACAGTTGTCAAGAAGAGGCATAGGCTCTGTCTATATACAGCACTACAGGTCAGTGCAGAGGACTCTTTACACGATGACCTCTCTCATGAAAACGGGAAGAATATTTTTACAGTACGTTACTCTCACTCCAAAGAATATGTCGATATCCTGACATAGTTATTTTCATTCATTAGGTAGTTATCACATTAGAGGAAACCAGTGTAATGCATAATGCTTCTCTCAGCTCCTGTTACTTTTATGTCTTCATAAGCCAATAAACATTCTACCTTAAACACTGCCAGGTTAAAAGATTTCTTTTCAAACTGAAATGATGAGCCAGAGGAAGGGAGCGTCTGTGATGGGTGGCAAACATAATACTGAAAAAGAGAAACATATAAGCTACAGACTCAAGGCAGAAGAGCACCAAAGAAAAAAACCAACCCTATTCTGAGTCTCTTTCACTTTCCCACTGTGTATTATTTATTTCTTCATGATAAATAAGCACAACACAAAGTAAAGTGGGTTTTCACAGTATGTCACATTTAAACTGGGGGCTGAAAGACAAATTCACAAGAGAAGCCATTTAAACTCAGGGACGACAGCACACACCTGAAAAGATAATATTGTCTGTGGTTCCTTGAGGCCTTTTGAATTTCAGTAGTAGATAGAAGGAATATTCCATGAAGGTATTACTGTTAAAATGGTTATACAGTGGAACCATTGGATAATAAGGCTCTAGGCATCCCAGATTGCCTGAATCTTTATCTGGTTAAAGTGTTTAATCTCTAAATCCTGATATTTGGAGACACACGCTCACCTGGAGTCATGAGAAAAAATGAAGCAGTGACTTTAGTCTAGCTTGGAACAAAGCGGTTAAATACAGTTTAAAAATACTGTTAATATCTTTTCACTTCTTATCTCAGTCTTTGTTAGTGTAAGTGTCTGGCCTTAAAATAATATTTAATGAGTATTAGGGCCGGGCGTCGCCACTGATTTCTATAATTGATTCAAATCTGACTCAGAAGGTCCCGATTCGATCCCCGATTCAATTCGATTCGATTCAATCTATGTATAAAAAGCTGACACTTCATCAGAGGTGTAAGCATCACAGCAGATGCCTTAGTGTCAAAGTAACTGAGGATAAAACAGAAAAACATGAAGGAGATTTTCCTGGCCTGGCTTTTTAAAGCAGATTACCGCCTTAAAAATATTCTGCAGTAGAACAAAAACGGAAGAAAACCATGAATCAACATAAACATTACCTGAAGCTGCTGAAGTGAAGCAAAGTTACAGAGAAAAAAAAAACAGCGATCGACAGCGCTGTACATAAAACTGTACATGATGCAGAAAACAGATTTGAGATGGGAAACTGTTCTTGAAATAGACTGAGAGAGAGCGCTGTGCAGGAAGTGAGATTTTTATTGTGGTGGAAGCAAAACTGTAAAGTAAGAGGGAATTCATGACGATGTTTTTCACACGTGAAGCGTAGGTTTGATCTTTTTTTGCTGCCGATCAGTAAATTTTGGTCAGAGAGTGACAAAACCTGCGACTTCAGAATCTGTTTGCTTTCAGCAGCTGACGGCGTTTCTGTGCGCAGATCGTCGGGTGAACGACCTGCGCTTTGTGTTCACGTCTTTTCGTGGAATCCGTTTACCTGCTCTCATTTGCTGTTTTAGCTGTTTGGTGGTTGTTGAAGTCGTTTTGTGAGCTTTAAGCTGAGATTTTGGCGTTTCTGACAAAATACTTACAAATAGTTAAAAATCAAATCAGGATTTCATGAATCGATATCGCATTGTTCAAACTAAAATCGATTTGAATCGGGGAAATCGATTTTTTAAACCCTCCGTTAATGAGTATTATTGAATGAAATAAATAAAGTGCCGAACCCTGTTCAGTCCAGTCCTTTCTATAAGCCTCTCTATACCAAATGGGAATTTAACACCTCATTCTACGCATTACTCCACCGGCAACACAGCTTCGCACTGAATATTAACTGACATACTTACTACATCATGTAATTTTATTAACTAAATGATACAACCAATTTACGAGTCCCTTCTGAGAATTACAGGGGCAATTTCTTTGCTGCTGATTGTTACAACCAAAGAAAAGGTCATCTGCTCTTCTATTAAGGACAGCAAGGTTTGTTTCCATATGGTGAGTGTAGCTTAAAAAACGAAACAAAGAAACATGAACACAAACTGTCGTGGTGTTCTACCTGCAGCGATCAGCTAGTCTCCCTTATCGGTAAAACAACATTACCGTGTAGCTACTATGGGGCTTGTACACTCTTTCTACCAAGCAGCTTTCTTGCCACGTCTTTATATTTCAGTTCCCCTTTTCTTCATGTCAGCACCCGTTTTTCAATGATGCTTTACGACCCACAATTCTGTTTTATTGTTTTTTTTCTGTTTGCAGGGCCATCATCCAAACTTGTCTGAAAGTTTCTTGTTTTCTTCCAATCCAATAAAGTCACTGAGTGTGGAGTTCTGTGTGAGTGTGTGTGTGTGCAGTAATTAGTTCAGTGATGTGTTTCATGTCTTAATATTTCAGCCAGTCACCTTTGTCTGCAGGTTAGCCTCACTATGGCTATACAAGTATTCACATGTAGTGGGACCTCCAGGTCATGCATTGGACATCTCTGCTTTACTGAGGGCAATGGCGAGTTCCAGGTCCTCCTGTTCCTGCTGTCTGAGTCTCTTCAGCCGCTCACGTTCTGCACGCTCGCTTTCACGTTTAGCCCATTCCAACTGCTGAGCCTCGTTTCCAAACTGCAAAGAGAAAGATAGAGAGAGTGCGAGAGAGAGGGTTGAGATTTTCAGTACTGTGCAAAAGTCCAGTGCAGTCTTTCATTTCTTTATATTCTGCAAAGAAAATGGAAAACAGATTTATTGAAATGTGTAAAGATACATGGAAATACAGTATATAAGTCAAAAAAAGTTTGTACAGTTCTAACCAGCTTGAAAGTTAATATCTGGTATGAACACCTTTATTCCTCAATACAGTCTGAACTCTCTTAGGCACCTTTCTGGTTATTTCTTCAAGTAGTCTTAAGGTCTGATCAGACTAAGTCTGATTAACCCAATAACTTGCTCAAGACCACTTTAAAAAGTGTTGCTCATTAAAAGCAAAAGATATGGAAATGAGGCACGGCTCAAGACTTTTGCACAATAATATAAGTCCTTGTTTCTGAAATAATTCCTTGTCCACATAACAAGATCAGAGAAGACGTAAGCTGTGGGCAAAAGAACACAAATTTGTCCATCCACATATTTAGACATCTGTCCAGTGTTCAAGTTCGAAGAGTTTCAAACTTGAACAGTAACAAAAGTGCAGTCAGTCATCAAACATATCAAAAATTAAAGGTAATTTAGAACCAGTGTCAGATTGAAAACAGGATACTGATGGATACTGACTGGATGTTGCACCTTCGATTGGTTTAGAACTGACATGTATTAGCACTTGGATGGAGGAACATTTGAACCACTCCAACCACTTAAGATTAAAACCATTTGCTGCTGAGGAAAAGTTTGTCAGTTACCATTTTCAGAAACTAAGATTTTACAGAGGTACATCTTAATATCAACTATTGAAAGCAAAATGTGCAAATTTAGTCTTTCTGGTTAAACTGCTGTAAAGAAACAATAGTGAAATAAATCAAGAAGCAGAAGAAGAAATAAGTGGAACTTTAGAGGAGTAAAAATCTCAACTTTGGTTTGATAATTCCACATGAGAGAATTTTAATTGTAGTCTTGTCTAGTCAAAATCAAAGTTGATTAGCCTAGAATGTTTGACCATCAGATGATCTGATGTCAAGAATAAACCCAGCTGAGATGGTGTAAAACATTGTGACTGAAGAATGAGTGTCTAAACAGGTGACAGATTTGAAATATCTATAATAACAAACATACAAACATTCCCTCTAACATACAAAGAAATACAAACTAGCATATGTGTTCAAACTTCTACCTAGTAATACCATTTTAAAAATCTGCTTGCAGGTGCACCTACAAGATCTTTTAAAAGTAGAAGACTGTGTTATATGTATACAGCACTATGCATATAATAAATTAAAAACAGTTTCTGTATGTTTTGACACATCATTCATTTTACCAACTAAAGCTCTTGCGCTTACTGTACATCTGAAATCCTTGTCTTACTCTTCAACAAATATTCAACAATATTTTCGATAACACTTCGCAAATGATCATTTTATGTGAATGTAATAGTGCTTCTTACCTTGACTTTGTCAGGTCCTGTTAGAGAGTTGGATTATAGAACAGAGAAGTTAATAACCAAAAACACCTGTGGTTACACCACACAACAGCAAACAGACAATGTAAATGGATACTGGCCAAGTTTCTGTGCAGTCCATTTGGAAAAACTATTTTTAGCGATTTGTTAGTCATTTATTTTTAGATCAAGTGATTCTACTAGCATCAGAATACTAGACAGTTTATAATAAATCAGATAAAATCAGTAATTCTTAAACTGATAAAAGGTATTGAAGCTACAGTAAAAAATTAAGACAGATGGACTGTGATGAAACAGAATGCCAGTGAATCCCTTCAAGCAGAAATGGGTAACACAAAGATCTAAGCAAAGCTTAACAAGACCTCTACAAGAAAAAGATGTGACATGCAGAGAGTGAGAGAAAGTAGATGACAAATCTGCGTCTGAGTATTTTAAACACAATGGAAATGGTGAGTTTTGGCAGATATAACAGTCATCTACTAAAGGCAAAGTGTGCTATGCCTTTAGTAGATGACTTTTTTTTCCTTTTTAAACTATTTTTAATTTAAGGAGGTACAGGCCTTTGCTTGTGTTGGTGCTGCAGTTGCCTGATATTGGAAAAGTGGAAATAAACGTTGTAAATCAAGTACAACAGTCTAAAGCTAACATACCTCCAAGTAAAGGTCCCCTTACCAGAGGGCTGACATAAAAATGTTGTCTGTAGTAGATTTAGAACTATAGTTATACCAATATTAGATCCAAGAACCATTCAAATTTATAATGGTACATGTTGGTTCAAATAATGTCTGGATGGCCAAACACCAAATACTTTACAAATACTTTTTGTACTGTACTCTAAAACATTTTATATGAACTGTGATGTTTTTCAGGAGACATATGTCTTAAGTAAAGCGAAGTATTAATCTACAATTTAACGAGTAAAGCTGTGAATGTAGGTTAGGTTACATTGACAGATCATGAGACAGTGTTCTTAGCTGCAGTGTCAGGTTGAAGATAGACATGGAAGTAGATGCGTGAGAAGAATGAGAAAAACCTAAAACAGTAACAAAGACATGCATTACAAGAATAAGCAGTTAATATAAAACACTTATCAACTACTGAAAACAAAGTAGTTTAACAAAGGCGGTAAACATAGCAGCAAACATCAAGAGCGTGCAGGGCAGACAGACTCAAGAGCTGATAGTTGAGTAGTGATACTGTGGTGTCTCGTGTTCAATAGATAATTCTAACAGAAAATTTGAAGTGAGTTGTCAACCAATCTGACAGAAAAGTTATTCCCAGGCTTAAAATGGAATAAAAGGTGTTAGGTTATCTGGTGATTTAAAAATGGATCCAAGCATGAGCGTGAATGTTTGTCTCTTGCCTCGCCGTGGATTGGTAACCTGTTCCAAGATCACAACAGGTTTGTTGTTCTAGTCTCAGTGACTCAATCAATTCAGAGTAACACTCATGCCAAAACAGATCTGCCACAACTGATATAGCCCTTTTGCCTCTGTGAAGGTCTTGGTAAACCCTGAAAACACCTAAGATATTCTTCCTGCCAAAACAAAAAAACCACACAAAGTGCTGACACCCTTTCCTGCACAACATGAAAATTAGACTCTCTGCAATGCAGTTCTGCAAGCCTTACAGTGTCAATACCAAACTGTAATTTCTAAAGCCAGTTTATGTAGTGCCATTGCAGAGGGTGGGGTAAATTTAAAGGCTTTGATTATTTGGTACAGTTAAAGTGGGCTTTTGAGATACTTAGATACAGACATAAATAGCTGTTCTGTAATTACACTTTAGTTCTTTTAATTAGAATTTAGATCTTTTCCAGCATAAATGAGGGCTATTAAGGATTCCTTTGCTGGCTTCCAACAGTGGCAAACAAAGGTTGATAAGGAAAAGCTCACAGTTTTGAAAAACCGCAAAATTTTTTGGGATTCAGCAAGTCTCATGTCTAGACTCTTCTGGACTCAGACCACAATAAGCCTAGCTTTACAAGATACAATTAATAGAAGAAGTGTAACATCAATGTAAAACAAAGGTATTCTCAAGTTGACATCGCTATTATTCTTATACTTGACATGCTGATTTGGTGAGGTTATAGTCGAGTTGGTTTCTATAATCCGCTAGTTTTCTTGATTCCCTTGCATACTCCCACACCAATAGGAGGTTGCTGAAGAGGAGAACTTCAACAACCACTTGCGGCAGAACTTCCGGATTCCAGAGAAGCTGGGGACATTGAGTCCAAATGGACAATGTTTTGCACCTCCATGGTGGTGAAGGGAGCCATCAAGCTGAAGGAGGAGTCCGATTGGGCTTGGATAGCATGTGGAACTCTGGTGACAGCTGCAACCCGGGCAGGAAAAACTTTGGTATGGGACAAGTTCAGTTGAACTGATTTCCTAAAGGCTCTGGATGTGAAAGGACTGTAATGGTTGAGACGCCTCTGCAACACTGCATGGTGATCCGAGGCAGTAACTCTGGATTAGCAAACTTGGGTGGTGGTTCCAATCTTTCAGAAGGGTAAGCGCAGGGTGTGTTCCAACTACAAAGGGATCACAATCCTCAACCTTCCTGGTAAGGTCTATGCCAGAGTAGTGGAAGGGAAAGTTCATTCGTTAGTCTCTTTATCATCTCAGGGATATTAGAGTTTGCGAGTTTGGCCTAAGTCTGCATGTGTTTTGTAAACCTGGGATAAGGTCAGTTCTTCTCAATTTAGCTCTCGGTCTATGTCCCTTTTCTAACCTGTGGTCATAAGCGATGATACATGCGGCAGAAATAATCTTTTCCGAATGGTTGTTGGCCTCTCCCTTAGAGAGAGAGGGTTAAGAAGTTCAGTCATTCCAGTGGAGCTGGAAGTTACCCTAACTTAGCTATCTTAAAGGTTAAGAAATGCTCACCTGCCCCTACCCATGTTAACTACATTCTACAGTAGTACCATAGAAAGCATTTTGACTAGCTGCATCTCTGTGTGGTGTAGAGGCTGGAGAACTGCGAGTGAGGACAGCAGAGAAAATCATCACAGCTGTCAGCCCTATTTGATCACTGTTAGAATACATATTATGGCAAGAACCAATCAGCTAAGTAAAGAGAAACAAGAGTCCATCATTACTTCAAGAACTGAAGGTCAGTCAGTCGGGAAAATTGCTAAATTGCTGGTGACACTCTTGGGGGTTATTCAAAATTGAAGCCACATTGAACCAGCATGGCTACCACAGCATCCTGCAGCAACATGCCATCCCATCCAGTTTGCGTTTAGTTGGACCATCATTTATTTTTCAACAGGACAATGACCCCAAACACACCTCCAGGCTGTGTTAGGTCTATTTGACCAAGAAGGAGCATGATGGAGTGCTGCACCACATAGCCTGGCCTCCACAGTCACCTGACCCAAACCCAATCGAGATGGTTTGGGATGAGATGGACCGCAGTGAAGGTCAAAGGGCCAACAAGTCCTCAGCATCTCTGTGAACTCCTTCAAGACTGTTGGAAAACCATTTCAGGTGACGACCTCATGAAGCTCATTGAGAAAATGCCAAGAGTGTGAAAAGCAGTAATCAAAGCAAAGGGTGGCTACTTTGAAGAATCTAAAATATAAAACATGTTTTGAGTTATTTCACACTTTTTTTGTTTACTACATAATTCCATATGTGTTCATTTATAGTTTTGACAGTTTGAGTGTGAATCTACAATGTAAATAGTCATGAATATAAAGACAAACCTTTAAATCAGAAGACTTGTCCAAACCTTTGACTGGTACTGTATATGTGTCTATCCCCATGTCCCAAGTGCACCAGCAGATAATGCTTTTGTGGCATTTATGAGAGACAAGTAAATCACGGGTTAACACAATAAAAGTGGATGAAAGAGGACAACACTAGCTTTGTTTTGATTAATATTTTATGCATTTACGTTTTGATATAACTTCTGTAGGGGTTTCGCAAAGCTATGTGACAAGTTATGCTTCAGAATTTTAGCAGAGGGTAGGATAGTAAAAATAATGACAATCAGAATCAGAATAATACGTCTATTGAATAATAATAATAAAGGTCTGGTTTGTATATAGCACTTTTATCTTACTCTTGAGCACTCAAAGTGCTTGATACAACACGTCTCATTCACACATACATTCATACAAGGACGTTTGTCTGAGTCTTGCTTTCTAGCATTTACACTCTGATGAACGCATCAGGAGCAACTTGGGGTTCAATATCTTTCCTAAGGACACTCTGGCATGTGGACTGGACCACCACCAACCTTCTGATTAGCAAATGACCTGCTGAGCCACACAACCAAATCAAAATGTAATGCTACCACCAGTCTGATTGTCAGAATCCAATAAATTCTAACGGGCTGCCCAAAGAGCAATCAGACGAACTGGCTTCTGAAGGTTGCAAGAAATATCGGGTGCATTGTGAAATATATAATATCCATCCACCTATCTATAGTATATATATTAATAGTTTAATCATTCCGTTGTTTAATTTAAAAACATGACTTTTTACCCTCTTATTCTAGTGTACCTCCCTTTAAGTACTTGTAAATAAATATTATTAAATTCCATTTAATTACAGGGAAATTTCACCATTAGTCACAGGTCATATTATATAGTGTTATCACAGCTTTAACTTTTAGCAGCAATAACACTTCTTGTATTATCTGTTGGTACAACTATTAATTACAATATTCGAAAAAATTCTTTCACCATGAGTGGCAGCAATTTATATGTGTGCATACTGTGCTATATGAATGTGGTAACAGTGTAAAGACAGCATGCTCTTAAGATTTTCAGCCACAATTTGGGAGCTGTGAGGTGGTTAAAGAGTCTGTGCTTTAGTGGCATTTATGAGAGAACTGTAATTCCTATCATAAGAAGAATAACAATGGATGACAGAGGACAATGCTAATGTCGATGCTTACATTAAGCCTGTAAGGCATATAGGTATAACTTTCACGGAGGTATAACTTGTGGTGTTTTTTTTAAAGCTGTGAGACGTAAGTTAAACTGAAAAATGAAGAAGGAGAATAATAATAACTATAGTAATATAGTTAATAATAAATCTGACGAATAATAATAAGAGTGCCAGATGAAAGAGGACAATGCTGGCTTTGTGTATTTATGTATTTGCTTTAGATGTATATGTTATACATATAGAGAGAAGATTTCTGCATGAAAGAGAAATTCATTTCTTTATTTCATTTTGAATGTCCATAGTGTCAACATCATTTACAGCTCCTGATAAGCAGCTCTAAATTTCGTTACCAGCTTTTTTTTGAACACCTAACACACTGTCAGTCATCAAAGCTACAAAGTCCATCCATATGAAGAATGAAACATGGGGAGAAAGGCTATGGGGGTGTCGTTCATATGGTGAACGAACAACAGCTGTGCTGAATTGCTTTAAAGCTGCTGTTTAAATGGCCCTGAGAAACAGAGGGCACAGTGACAACCATACACACCCAAAGGATGATGGATTTTTGTCTCATTGGGATTGGAAATTACTGAACACTCTGCTAAGTCTTGTGCTTCAACAGCACTTTTGGCACTCAGCAGTCTTCATCAGGATCCTTCCACTGCAGTAAAATGAAACCTTGTAATTGTGGTAGTTTGCCTCTGTGCACCGAGCTGTGACACCTGTTGTGCACACTGACAGTTAAACAGTATCACTGATCTCAACTTACAGAATTGAAGTCTGTAAAACCCAAAGTAGAGCCTTTAGTGGGTTTACTTGATGCTGAGGATGAGACAAAAGGGTCTTTGCCGCTGAATGGGTCTCCCAGGCCCTTTTTACTCTGAAAAGGGTCAATGACCTCGCCACTGAATGGTTTGAAAGGATCACAGGGTTTGGAAGAGTCAGATGAACCAGTCATGTTCACTGGCGTGGTCTTACCTGAAGACATAAAAGAATAAAGGAGGTAAATATCATAAAGAGAAAAGAGTTTTCCTTTCCAGGTTATTTCACCATCAACATCAAGTTTTAGTTTTGATTTTAAACCACAACAAAAGCTTGCTGACTAAAAACTGATACAAGCAACAGGATCATAGCACTGATATAACTTTGTCATGCGATAAAAATTTGAAGAACTACAAGAAAGTATCATTTAGACAAACATTTACCTAAGGACTATTAAAAAGATGTCAAAGTGAAAGATATAAATTAACTAGGTATACAGGTTCAGTGAAACCTGAGAGATGTCATGAGTCATAAAAATGAACAAGGTCAGATCACAAATACTATACTGACAACAAAAGACCTTGTTTTATGTGCTTTTCATAAATCATGCATATTAAGACCTGGTTCACATAGTTCTTCTCATGACCTGCTTAACCTCCAGTGTCACCTCAAAGTTACCTGCCAGCTTTGAAAGCCACACAAGTTTCACATCCACACACAGCACACTATACAATTCAAATCAGGTCCCAGCGCAAACCGTTAACAGTACTACATTCTCAAGAGAAAGGAAACACATGAAAACAGCTGTCATAGGAAAAAACACCAGCAAAGGACCACACCCAGTAGACAAAAACCAAAAGTAATGACCTATAACCCACAAAACGATTTTCAACGGTTTCCTAGTAAATCACTTGGTTTGCTTTCTACCCATGCTACCCAATGCTGGTTCCCCAATTTACCACCTAGATGAACAGACCAGTGCCCATGTTCATAGAGTATGCATATTCAAAGCTGTTAAACTATACATTGAACACGAGGGATGATTAGTTTCTTGTTAAGTTAGCTCTGTAAAAAGAGTCCTTAAAAAGAGCTAATTCTCACACACATTTTTACTTGAAAAGAGAAAGCAATTTTTTTATTAAAATTATTCTATATTTAATTATGTTAACTTACTAGTTGTTTCACTTCTACAGAAATCATTCAGACTAAATATACCTGTTTTCTTAACTTTAAATTTGTTGCATATTAGGATCTCTTGCACTGACTATTCAGTAGGTATAACTTGTGACTTCCAGAATAAAAAATGCTCTGTTGTCCACGAGGACTAAACAATCCAACACTTAACACAATCTTCATTTAAAATGGCAGTTAATCAGTCTCAACAATGCAGTAACGCTAAACCACATGAGCAACCCCAAAAAAGCAAACAATAATGCTAGTAGCAGCAAGGAGTGAAACCTGGGGTGGACAAGGGATCCTGGGAACATTAAGACTTCTTTAACTTGCTCTGGAGGTGCTAAACCACATGCTTCACACAACACACATATATACCTTTAGTCATATTACCCAGATAACCCCTGACTGGGGTGAGCAGTTCATTTCACACTCAACACTGAGCAAAAGTGCACGCCTGGCGATCAGTTATTCCTCTTTCGATAAACTATATACATGGACGCACACACACACACACACACACACACACTTGAGAAACCACAATTATGAGCTCCACCCTGTTTTAAAATATTTTGCTACACTTTTCACATCTAACTTCAATGTTTACCACAAGATTGTACATGCAACACGCAGCATTTAATGAACCAAAAACAATACAGTAAAAGACAAAGTGACATATACATGTGTAATTACTATTTCACACAAATCTGCCCTCGGTTATATAGTTTACACTTCATTAAGCAATGAAAATAACAGAGAATAAACAGGTGTGAAGTGAAGGTTAGGTTTAGGATAAGGCAGAAAACGTAAAGACCATTAATTAAATATTTAAAGATATTGTTAATTAATATTGTTAACTTCTTAAATTGCAAAAAGTTTTGATGTTTTGCTACTGCACAGAGCCTGCAGCGTAAAGAATGCCCTTCTCTCAACAACTCACCCACACATAAATACTCACATACAAACACATCAAGGAAAGAGAGAGGAAGTATGTCAGGGTGTGTCTGCAAACAACAGGCCAACCAAACCACACATCATCTCTCTTACGACATCACCTTCACATGTTCGTGCACACAAACAACAAAGCACCAATTTGTAAGCAAGTATGAAATCTACACAAAAACACAAGACAGTAGACTAAGGTGTCAAAGATAAGAGATAGATCAATAAATGCATTTTTTTTCATGAATGCTGGAGTTTTGTTTTTTTTAATCTTTTTAGGTTCATGTATTGTTTATTTATTATCTGCCATTCCTTATAATAAATAGCCCTAACTGATGTTTCTGTATTAAACTATGTTACCATTTCATATTATATAAACACAATTCATCAGATTTCATTTTATTTTTAATAGTTTAAGCTACTCTTTCTAAGTGGCTTGATCCGTGTCACTGCCTGATCCATATTGGAAACCTAATGTCTTCTGTCTCTCCTTTCATTTGAAAGCAATAGTTTTCTTTAAATTATGCTTACCTGAAATCTGTTTAAATTTTCCTCTCAAAAGCAATGTTATATGGAAACGTAGGCTAAATCGTACTGGGTTTTTGTAAAGAGGTCATCTTTGATTTTAAGGAGGATTCTTTTTATTCCAAGTAATTTCTTCACTGTCTTTTTATGTGTGAAAGAAAGCAGGATTTGAAATCATGCCTGATGTTGATAACGAGACAAACAGATGGATAAAATGTGTTTGGTGTGGCTTTAAAAACACAATGCTCGTAAAGTTATGGAGAGCTGTAATTACGGGCATGGCAGTGATGCGGAAATCACACTTAGTAAAACTCTAAATTTATGCTGGTTTGAGATATAGAAGGCAAAGTCCCACTTCCTTTTTGGTGTTCAGCCTCACTCACCACAGTAGATTCTCACAGACGTTTTTGTCAGTCTTTGCTAAAAGATTCAAATTCTGCTCAGTTTTTCTTTACAAAACAAGAACAGTTCAGGTCAAACACCTACAAATAATACTATCAACAGTATCCTTGTATAATTCTGCCACCTTCTAGGCCACCTCAAAAGCCTACACAGTGTGACACTCACCACTGGGTGGCTTGGGCCTGGGGGGAACACTTTTCTTTGGAGGCAGAGCCGGCATGTCATTCTTCCTGCTGAATGGGTCATCCACAAACACTGGCTGGAAAAATTTTGAGAAAAGGAATGTGCCATTTTGAAACAGTATCATCATGCTGAAAAAGAAATACAGGCCATTAGAGTTCTGAGACTTCTTAAATATGATTAACAACAGCATCACATGAACACCATCCAGAAATACATTACTGTGCAAAGGCTTGAACCAACGCTAATGAGGCTTCAGCAATGGGTCAACTGAAGGACCAGATGCATTTCTCAGGTCCTGTGACATGTATTTGTTAGTTTTCTTCCTATTTCCTAAGGACATGAGTTTCAGATACTGGTCAACTTCTGACCAGTATCTTTTTTTGACCAGCCACTTGTTTTGTCCTCCACTTTTCCAGTTCCCTAAAGCCAAGCTATGGCAAGTTTTTGGGAATTGTCTTATCAGTGCAAAAATACTATTTTATACTAGTAAAACTGTTGAATCGTTGGGATTGGACATCAATTAAGCTAAAGAAATTGGAACAAATGGTGTGTTTTTGTGACTGGCCGCTAACGACATGCTGACAAAAACTTTTCCAACTGTTATGTGTTGAGTTAGGTGCCATTCTTAAACCTGAATGATTCGTAGGTCAGTGTTATGTGGCTTAATGCATAACACTGACCTACAGAGGAAACACACCTCTGAAATTCATCAGGTGCAAGAACTCGACTGAAAATAAGGGGAAATGCAGCCAAAACTAAAAAAAAAAAAGGTGTAAGGCTTCAGAGAGCCTGGAAAACTATTGTTAAAACCACTTATAGAGATAAAACAAAGTCTGGAGGAAATTATAAAGGAATGAGAGATAGCTAATTTTAATTCAATTTCCAATCATTTTTATTCATATAAGGTGCTTTATATTGTAAAGTAAAGACCCTACAATAATATAAATAAAACAGAGAAAACCCCAATAACCATATGACCTGCTATGAGCAAGCTCTTTGGCGACAGTGGGAAGGAAAAACTCCCTTTTAACAGGATGAAACCCACAGAACTAGGCTCAGGGGGGATGACCATCTGCTGTAACTGGATGGGATTAGGGGAGGAAGACAGGACAAAGACACGCTGTGGAAGAGAGCCAGCGATAAATAAACAATAATAATTAAGTTCAGAGAGGTGTATGTTGCAGCATAACTAAGGAAGGATTCAGGGTCACCTGATCCAGCTCTAATGATATGCTTTATCGAAAACAAAAGTTTTAAGCTTTAAGAGGTTGTCTGTTTCCTGAATCCAAACTGGAAGCTGATTCCACAGAAGAGGAGCCTGAACGCTAAAAGCTCTGCCTCCCATTCTACTTTAAAACACTTTAGGAACCACAAGCAAGCCCGTAATCTGACAGCAAAGTCCTCTAATGGGGTGATATGGTACTTAAAAAGTCATCAAGATGGGGGCGGATTATTTAAGACCTTGTATGTGAGGAGCAGGATTTTGAATTCAATTTCGGGAGCCAATGAAGAGAAGCCAATATAGGAGAAATATGCTCTCTCTTTCTAGTCCCTGTCAGGACTCTTGCTGCAGCATTTTGGAGTTTTTAGGACGTCCTGATAATAACAAATTACAGTAGTCCAGCCTAGAAGTAATAAATGGATTAACTAGTTTCTCAGAATCACTCTGAGACAGGATGTTTCTAATTTTAGAGATATTGCACAAATGGAAGAAAGCAGAAACCCTACACATTTGTTTAACATGCGCAAATACGACTGCAAGATTTCTCACAGTGTTACTGGAGGCCGAGGTAATGCCATTCAGAGTAAGAATCTGGTTAGATACCATATTTCTAAGATTTTCAGGGCCGAGTACAATAACCTGTAAATTAAGAAGCAGAAAATTAGAGGTTATCCAGGTCTTTATGCCTTTAAGACATTCCTGCAGTTTAACCAATTGATGTATGTTATCTGGCATCATGGATAGATAAAACCATCTGCATAGCAGTGAAAATGTATGTATATGTATGTGTGCCTTCTGATGATACTGCCTAAGGGAAGCATGTATAATGTAAATGTAATGGAAACTGTGGAATAATTAACCTTAGTGTGTAAACAAACATGAACAAACTGGAGTCTATATTGGAGTCTCGATATCAATGGTACTGAAAGTAACTGTACATAATGTTACATCTGTGGGTTAAAAAATGCTTGGCTCAACAGAGCTCTGACCTTCTGTCAGCCTGGCTGCAGTGCTGAAGGAAAACTTTGTTGTTTTCTTCAATCAGTGATGAATAGTAAGTTCTAGCTTTACAGAGGGCATTTTTATAAAGCAGCAAACTATTTTTCCAGGTTTAACGATGATATTCTAAATTTGTGAGGTACCATTTCTTCTCCAGCTAATGAGACTTCTGATTTGAGGCCTTCTTTTCATATGCAGTAAAGAAGTAAAATTATTAACACGATAATCAACCTCTGCGGGACTAGCATTCAGGTATCTGGTCTGCACTATCTTGGCACAAGTCACTGAAGAAGATAACAGTGGATGAATTATGTCTTGATGCATGCTCAATCATCCAGGTAAGAAAATCCCCAAAAGCTGATTATGTTCATCTGGACGTTGTGTTTTCAGTGGGAGAAACATTTCATCACTCATCCAAGTGACTTCTTTAGTCTGATTTGATTGCAAGTTTCCCCAGCCTTATAAACAGAAACTAGCCTAATGAATGAACAATTGGCTGTGATGTCAGTTCCTTGATCATTAATATGAAAATTGTTATGACCATTGATCAATAACCACTGATCAAAAACCATTGATCAAAGACCATTGATCATTGGCCATAGGTACCATTCACAGAGAGTTGGGGGGAAGTGGTTACAGGAAGAGGGTTATAGATTGTCTGAAGCAGTTTATTGTCTGAAACAGAACAAGACTTGTTCTAAATCAGATAAAAAGTCTGAGAAATCAGTTGATGATAGATAAAAAATAAAACTGGCTTTTGAGTTTTGCAAATATAGTGGACAAACAAAAGCATCAGGCTTTCAAATAAATTAAAACTCTGTCTGGGTCTTTGGTTGATTAACAACCTGGAATGGAAGATTGCTGCCATAGACAATTCACTATGGTTGCTGGTGTCTCCAGCTTCACATGTGTCAAAACAGAATCGAAATTACCAGAATTTCTCCCTAGGCAGGTGTGTTGCCGAGTGGGAAAAACGATTAGACACATGAACGGGTTGGTGGTGTACCGGGGGCTTCTGTTTAGGACTACGCTTCCTCCTCACTGTCATCCTGTTTTCCTGGCTGCACTGGACAATCTGTGGGGGAGATTTAATACTGCCTTCTGCTGCACCGACTGCACGGACCTGGCTAGCTACAGGTTTTTCAAGAGTGCAAAGCTGGGTCTCCAAGTCAGTGATCCCGGCCTTCAGAGCTGCAAACAGGTTACATTTACTAAAAGTATCGTTATTAACAAAGGAGTCAGATGAGTAACTAAACATCTGACACACAGAGCAGGAGAGTGCAAGAGGGACAAGTGAGGAGTGCATGCAGCTAGTGAGTTGGCTACGAGCTAAGCTAGCGAATCCCAAATACACAGTGAGTGAACACTGTGAATATAATCAGTGGGTGAATCAAAAGACAATGTGCTTTGGATGAAGCAAACACCACTGTGCATTGTAATAGGAACAGGAGAGAGCCAACATGCACAAGTAAGGCACAGTACTGTTTAATTTATCAGCTAAGTTTACAAAAACCATTATTATAAAAAAATGAAAAAAAACTGGCAGCTGTCGGTGCTACCCCTCAGCCTCCTAGTAGACACACTTATGGTATCAATTTAAAAATCCTAAGCTACTTCCTTCTTGAGTTGCCACATTCACAAGATTTTCAGAAAACCTGAAAAAATTTCACTTTTATCATTACAATACAGCATTATTGTAATGGTTTAATTGAATAATTTAATTTTGTCATTATGTTTTATTTCCCATGTAATGAGTGGGTTTTGGATATATTTTGTAGAAAGTTTATTTTCAAGATGAGGTTCATCTCCCATACCTTCTGGTAGTCTGGAAGCCAGGTGGCCCTTCCTTCAAAAGGGTCTCTGGACTTCGACATGTGGCTGAAGTCTGCAAATCCAACAGAAGTGTTACTGCTGTTGAATGAACTGCTGCCAAACGGGTCCAGTGTGCCAAAGAGGTCTGAAAATGACACAGTTACACTGAATTTATATCAACAATTTCAATGTACCTGGAAGTATTAGGTAGGGCTGGGATCACATATTTCCAGATTTTCTATATCTGCCATGATACTGTTCACACTGTTATAAAATTTTATTGACGTTCCACTTTCCCAGTTTACATTAACTACCTCAGCCTTTTTTCAAAGCCATGATCAGATTAAATTGCTTTGTTAAGATGAATAGATTTAGAATGAAGAAATCATGCTGTGTTGCAGTCTAGATTTTCAGGTTTAATTAAAAGGGCTTAACAGAAATATGGTTCCCAGTCACCTGCCTCCTAGATCAATCTGTTTTGTTGTCAGTATGTTGTTGATAGTACATATCAACAGGAATTTTCAAAAAGATGAATATAAAAGGTTTATCTGAAAATGTAAACGCTAAAGAAACTCAAGTCTGCATAGCACCAGAACATGACCATTGATCAATGGTCATGAGTAACATTCACGGTTGGGGAATGGCTGCAATCACAGGATTGGGAAAGACGGGGAAAAGTGTACCCCCCTCCTTGATTCAGAGATGGGACATTAACAATTGTACCATAAACCAATGCATACAGATCAATATTTAAGGTTTGACTCTCATCATCCATTGGAGCACAAACTGAGTGTCATAAGGACACCCAGAACCCCACCCCCCACTACACCACACACAACCCCACCCCCACAGGTACAGAAGCCAGGGAAGCAGAAGAACACCATATCAAGAAGGCTCTGAGTAAATGTAAATATCCCAGCTGAACATTTGTCAAAGCTGGGAAGGCACCTAAAGAAAGCTACAGGTGATCTAGGAGAGAAGAAGGACAACTGCTGCCTAAGCGAAAACCCTTAGTGATCCCTTATGTGTCAGAAGTATTGGAACACTTGAGACACATTTTATCTAAACAAAGCGTCTCTGTGGCTTTTAAAACACAAAACACGCTGCACCAAAAACTGGTCCACCCCAAGGATCTGGTCTGCTGGCTCAAACAGTACTATAGTGTACGCTGTGAGTGACAGGAGGAGTGCCAGGATTTATACATCGGGGAAACCAAACAACCTTTGGCGTAGCGGATGGCACAACACAGAAGAGCCACCTCGTCAGGCCAGGACTCTGCAGTCTATTTACACCTACAGGCCAGTGGACACTCTTTCAATGATGAGGATGTACACATCCTGGACAGGGAGGAACGCTGGTGTCAGCGCAGAGTCAAGGAGGCCATTTGCGAGAAAAGGGAAAGACCATCTCTGAATCAAGGAGGAGGGGGCTTAAGGGTACATCTTTCACCATCTTACAATGCTGTGATTGCAGCCATTCCCCAACTCTGTGAATGGTACTCATGGTCATTGATCAGTGGGATTAAATCTGAGTTATTAAGTGGACTTAGAGCAATGGGTGAGCAACATGACACATCATCTGTACAACCTGGGTTTTAATAGGCAAATTAACATGGCGCTCTTCAGCTAAGTAAATAATGAGTGTGGTGACAGGCTCAAGTTGCTTCAATCACTCTGAGAGTCAACTTGACCCATAGCACAAGCATGTTTGTATAGACTACATTCATATCTCAGCAGAGAACACACAGTTTACTGAAACAGGTCCAATGGATTCATAAAGGTTTGTTAAAACATGGTTATGTCAAAAACAAACACTAAACTGAAAAAAAAAATCCAAAATTGACTCCAAGCTAAACTCAAAATAGAGCTTAGGTCTGCTGTACAATGCACAAAGAATAACAAGTTCTTTTATTCTGTGGTTACAAAAACTACAAGATGTCCAAAGCTATTGAGGAGGAAGTATTAAATCATACCTGATCCTTTAGGTTTTTGATGGCTTGAAGAAAATGGGTCACTGCTTGTGAAGGTAGTAGGTTGCTGCATAAAACAGAAAAGAGAAATAAATACAAAAGAATACAATGTTAATTGAAAATGTATTCTAAGTACAATGTTTATTGAGGTGGTTTTCCATGTACTTATTAATGCATTAAGCATTATTGTTTTTTGGTTTGTTTATAATGCTGGAGTAAACTGTACAGTGGGTGCCACTGAACCAGAAATCTCTGAGGTTCCTATGGAAACCTTCAATCTAAATGAAAATATAAATTAATACAAATTTTGTTGTTTTTATTGACGATTGTAAAAACTGAGACCTAACACAAAAACAGCAACAGAGGGAGCAAACTAAACATTCTGATCCCTTCTTGGGATAACCAGATATACAATCTCAACAAGTACCTTGGAGGGTAAAGTGGCACTTTTACTGAAAGGGTCTGGTGTGGAGAAGGGATCCATCTTTGTGGTTTTCTTGAAGAAGTCTTCTGATGAAGCCTTGAATGGGTCTGTCTCTTTGAAGGGGTCTCCTCCAAATGGATCTACAGCAGAAATGAACGTGAGCTACTTAAACTCTGTTTCTTAAAAGTGTCATTGACCAGAGACATATGCATGTGGTACAACATATACAGTTTTGTCCTGCTGAATCATGCACAATCTGCAGTGCTCAGACGGAAGAGTCGAGGGGCCAGCTACACGATGGCTGTCGGATGGGTACACCAGGGACATTTCCATACTTGGTGAATTAACTATGGCAGCTTCCATTCACACCATCCAGCTCCAGATACAGTGCAGAGCCGGGCACAGTGACATGTGTAGCCACTTAACACAGGGCCAAAATCTGGGAACATGGGAAGGTGGTTTTTGACTGCCATGGCCACTTGCAGCTTCTCTGCTGCACAGTGAAGCTGAGAAAAAAAGCGAGTCACGTCGTATTGGCTAGCTACCGCAGCGCATGCATGCGGATTCCCTACAACCCAAACAGAATTCTGCCTCCCTCAGATTTCTTTCTCTTTCTTTCTTCCTTTCTTTATTTCAATCAATCCATCATTCCCGGCCACCACCATGGGCAAGACCAATGAGCTGCCAAAGGATGATAGGGATAAGACTGAAGACTTGGTAAACAAGACCATCAGCAAGAAGTTTGAAGAGAAGGGGAAAGCTGTTGATGTGGTTATTTGGAAACGAACGAAACATAAGACTATCATCAATTGCCCTCAGTCTGGAGCTTTGTGCAATATGTTGCATCATGGGGTGAGGATGATCATTCGACAGGTATTGGATCAGCCCAAAACTGCATGGGAGGAGCTTCTTAATGATCTGAAGGCAACTGGGACCTCAGTCTCCAAAAAACACCTCTGGTAAGACACTACAAAGTAATGGATTGAAGTCTTGCTGACTATGACCCATAGAGCACCATCACCATGGAGTTGGAAACATGCCTTGGGGTTTTTTCTGTCCTAAGGGTACAGGACTTGACCACATGAAGGGGCCAGTGGACAAGGTCCTGTATCCCCTTTCCTCAGACGGAACACTGCAGATGGGTCTTCCAACATTATGCAACTAGCCAGTCTCCAGACCTCTATCCTCTATCTGTGGAGGGAGCTAAAACTTTGAGTTGCCAAGCTGCAGTCAAGAAACTTCAAGGATTTAGAGAGTAGTAAGTCATGCTTTGCTTTGGGATCAAATACTTACATTCAATGACTCATACAAAAAAATTTATAACTTTTGTGTAACGTTTTTTTCCTGGAGTATTGCCTGATATTCTAAGTGTCTATTAAAACAAAACCACAATTTGCACACATACTTGTTCTTTAATATTTACATATATATATATTTATACTTATACCTCTGTTTCTATACTCATTTTATATGAGGGCTTGATGTTTGCTGCTATAACAACTCAATTTCCCTCTGGGATTAATAAAGCCTCTCTGATTCTGAACAAAGATTAGAGAGTGTTCATTCTTTTGCAAGTGTGAAAGTTACAAATTGACCAGGGACTCAAATATGTTATTTAACCCACTGTATGGCTAAGTCTAGCTAAGTGTAAACGAAAGCATCAGCAGATAGGCATAAAAAAAACATGAAACTAAAGCATGGACCAAAAGGTCAAAACAAACACAGTAAGTATTAAAGAAGTACTTGGAATGAGCTCTGAGTAAGTCAATATAATCAATGAGCTGGGAGGTTGTTTTGGGTTTTTTTGGTGTTTTTATTGAGTTCGTCTCTCTATGTTTAAAAACCTATAAGAAATGCAAACGGCTTACAAAAAAGTGCTTCTGTGAGGCTTGTGGTAGGAATGTACTTTGAGTACTCAAGCCGAGTAGGAAAGTGTCTACTCAAAAGTACAGCCCATTTAATATTTCAGTAAAAAATACAAACTTGGGGTTGTAAAAACACTGATTTTAAAAATATGCTACATGATACATTTGTAAGGTACATTCCATGGGAATTATTTTAATTAATTTAAGGAAAAAACATGCATGCCTTCTAGGAAACGCTAAACCTGTTCGATGTAGAGTGTACAACAGTTTTAGTGCAACATTTTAAGTGATGAAATATTGCAGTTTACTTTCTGGCCCATGATTAAATTACCTCTCAAAAAAGAAAAAAGATTGACCTTTCTTCCCTGAAGTAAATACCTGTGGGTACTGATGGCTGCTTTGCAAAAGGATCATTCTGAAAAGGGTCACCTACAGGAGAGGAATCAAGCAAAGAGGGAAAGGCAGGAAGAAGACAAAAGACAGTCATAAATTAACTCAAGCTGGAAAATATAAGCTACTAGGAGGAAAGACAACTTAATACACATAAAGCAGTAAACACAGATTGAGGAGTAGAGAAGAGGAGAGAGGAGAGGAGCGCGTAGAAGGGATGAGACCACTTACTAGGGCTGGAGCTATGAACTATTTTAGTAATGGAGTATTTAATGGATAATTCCATTAATTAATTGATAACAAGTGTTTTTTTTACCATCTTAATGACCAATACATAAATATTCAAAAAACTGTTGTTTTAAAATAAACTGCTTGCTGGATTCCATTTTTGAAACTTCTGTGTTTTTAATCGTTTAACTGTCTACAAGATCCAGCAAAAGAATTAAAAACCCTCTCATTGTATCAGGTTTTTTAAAGAAAGCATTTAATGGCAAAAATAAACAAATATAGCAATGCCAAACTTAAACTAAGATATAAAATAAACTAGTCTTTACTCTGTACTCTTGGAAGGCTTTCTTACATTAAGAGGAGCCAAAAACATTCTGACTATCTTCAGGCTGACATAGATTTGATGTGTGTTCATGTTAAATTCTTATTAAATTCTGCACTGGGGAAATTCACTTGTTACAGCAGCACAGGGAACAGGAAGAAAAGGTGAATTAGAGTTATATTAAAAAAATGTAAAAACCCAAAATACGATACTAGGGGCAGGTGATGAGCAGGTTACTATACCACCCCTGGTTACTATACAGCAGGATTTTTCATTTTTATATCTACATAAAATGCAGTGGGATAAATAAAATACATCTATTTTTAAACACTAATTATCCTGTGTGGGCACTGTGTAGTCCATCTGCTGTTTGGATGAAGGACCTACAACGGTCCTCAGACCTACACCATGGGTATAACAGTCTACTGCTTTAGGAGCTGCTCCACAGTGTCATGCAGGGGGTGAGTGGTGCTGTACATAAAGGACATCAGTTTGGCTAACATCCTTCTTTTGGCATCATTATGATGTCATAGGGTGTAATATTGATAAATAGGTGTGTTGGAATGTTATCCAAGCCCTTTTATATGATATGTTACTCAACATGGTTTCTTGAAAATGTTTTCTAGGTTAACCTTTAACTTAGACACTAACAATGAAGGTCAAGGTCAAACGCTTGGGCAACCTAGATACTCATGTCCCCCAAGGCCTAGTATATCAATGTGAAATTGGAAGAATATCCATAAAAATTGGTTTTATTTGTTTTTTCAATACAATGCCCTACGATGTCATAATAACGCCATGAAAGGCTGACAAAAACAGGCTGACGTCAGAATGTTGCAATAAAAACATAAAACATCTAAGTTTTTGTCCAGCCCTTGCCCTTTGGGGGGAGTTGCGCACACCGAGTGCTCTTGTTTTAACTTCTGTTACTTGACTGTGTCATGACTGTGGATGAAAAGAGCAACTATAAAGCTTGCTTTTATTCATGTTCAGTCAAAGAGGTGCTTTGATTAAAAACTCAGCTTTTTCCCAGTAACATGTTTTATGGCAATTACAGTAACAAGCACTGCTGGAAACTGGAACTAGAACAAAGTCTTCTTTCATTCAACCTGAGCTCATGGTCTCTATGGCAACTCTGACAGCAGTGCCACTGATTATTGATCATTATCACTTCCACAGTCAACTGTCAGTTGTATTATTGAGATGTCAACAACTCGGGGTCAGTGGATGATGAGGCACATAGTACACAGAGGTCACGAACTTTCTGCAGTCAGTTGCATCAGACCTCCAAACTTCAAGTACTTGTCAAATCAGATAAAGAACTGTGCATAGGGAGCTTCATGCAATCTATTTCCAAAGCTGAGCAGCCGCATACATGCCTTGCATCACCAGATGCTGTGGTGTAAAGCACACTGCCACGGGACTCCACGGATGTTCAAACAACATCATTTATCAAATCAGTTTTCAGAGAGACAGATGCTGCCTATACTGTATCATGCTGAGATATTTGTGGGTTGCCGTTGACAGCACTAACTGTTGCCTGCTGTTCTGCCTGCAAGTTGTTGCTCACCACAGTCACCATCCTGCCACTCCTCACCTAAACCCATACCCACACTTTGCTCTTCATGAGGGCTGGATGAACTTTTGTAGTGTAGGCCAACATCACCAGAGTCAAAAGTTATCCAGTTTTACATGGTGTATAAACCATTGTTGTACTTAACTTTAAAAAATATTGTAATGGGTCACTCCAATACATAAATGCCTATATTAAAAGAGACTATGTGTTGTAGCCTCATGTCTGTATTACTGTAGGGTCCACCTTACAACATAAAATGCCTTGAGGAGACTGTTGTTGTGATTTGGCGTGATGATCTCCACACACTCGTCAATCATCTTTGGACACTCATTCACCCATACTCCCAACATGCAGTGCAGTAAAGAGAGGAGAGGATAGCAGAGGAGAGGAATGAGCCATTTAGATTAAAAGATTAAGAGGAACACTTAGAGATGGTGATGCAGTGAAAGTTAAGGGGGATGACAACCTTTGAATGGGTCTGTTTTGAAGGGGTCTTCAGACTGGAAGGGGTCAGTGGGAAGCCCTTGAGGTTGACTGTTAAACACAGATGGCTTCACTTTGAATGGGTCCTCCTGTGGAAATTAGAAAGCCAAGAAAGAGACAGAGAACACAAGCTTTTATCATCTCTTCTGCTGTGGACAAACAGAATATTTATATTTCTATACACTATGATATGGTTTTATTTCATTTGCTGTATTTGTACAAGTAATGTGAGCACATATCATAACATATACATCCATGGGATCAGATTCACTACAACTTTATGTGTTCTGTCACACAAGCTGTATCTTTGCTTGTCAAAACAATATAACACTTCTGGTTGCATATGCATTTAATAGAAGGTCATGTCAAATTTAAGGAGGTATATGAATGAAGTTTGCTTAAATACTTGTGATGGCATACAAGATGAATTAAAAAGAATTAAAAAGAAATCCATTTGTGAATATGGAACTTCACAAATGGAAAAGGTAACAACGATCGGGCAGAACAAACGAGCACCAGGTCTACCCGGGACTATAAAACCAAGTCCTATGACCTTAATAAATGTTACACAGCACACTGGAAAATAAAGGCACACCTCTGTCAAAGATCCTGACCTGTACTGCTCTCACCATGGCTGGAAATCCTCCATTCTCTCGGTCACTGAAGCCTTCACTCATGTCAGCCAAGTTGGTCATGCTGCCTCCATGGTTTCCATTCAAGGTGCTGTTGTACTGCTCAATGCTTTTAGACACTTCCTGTTGACTATCTTGAATCTGTGACAGCTTGCTGCGAGCCTGCAAGGTATACATACAAGCAAACTGTTAAAAACAACAACATTTCCAGAACATTTCCAGTGACACTGGGCTGGTGTGATACTGGTATAACATGTACCTCTGTGTGAAATTCATATTTAAATCATACAGTAAAAGTGCAATAAGTTGAGGTAATTTAAAATGAATAGAAATTACTGAAAGTTTGCTTCCAGAAAACACTGATCAGTTTCTTTAAGCTAGTTTCAAAAAGTTTTTTTGTCTTTTAAATATGTTTTCCTCATTACAAGACAGTTTGGCCGAGATGAAAGACATTGTCTATTATACACACACACACACACACACACACACACACAAGCACAGAAATATGCACAATAATGCTCAAATAATGCTTTTTGGCATAGCTATGAAAAACACTGCTTAGAGCAAAAAAATGTTTCCACTGAAATTTTACAAATATAATACAAGAATTGAATTCAACATCAACGTGTGGATGTTATAAAACAATACAAAAACTGCACTATGTGTGTGCATGTGTGTGTGTGTAGTGGCTTGCAGGAAACAGAAGACACACCACACCACAGCAGCTGAGACAAACATACACATTTGGTTCCTCTGACTTAATTGACAAGATAAAGAAATGGATTATACATTCCAGTGGCGCCCCCTGTTGACATTTTTTAGACATACACATTAGTAGGACCTGTGCCCTACCTGGTTGATCTCATCCTGGGTTGCTTTCAGAGACTTGATGATGGTCTCTAGTTGAATCTTGCCTGCGGCCAGGCTTTGCTCCAGCTGATTCTCCTCTTGTTGCAGCCGGCCCAGGTCAGCCTTGGCCCGGCTCAACTCTTCTTCCTGGTTTAGCAAGTCTGACTCCTGGGAGTGGATTTGAGTCTGGAGGCTTGAGATCTGAAGGCAGAAAACGGTGGCATAAAGGATTGAGTCAGAGGTTAAAACCTGCCAAGAGACAATTCTCTGCTTGTTGCTAATTATTCTACATCAATCTGTCAAAAGATAGTTTGATTTCTTCTTTTCTTCTATTTAGCATCATGCTAGTTATCTCAAGGTAAATTTGACTTCAACAAACAAACACTGAAAACAGCATATTAGAAATCGAATACATTAATTTTCAGGTATTTTGATTCTGTGATTGTTTTATAATAACTGAGGCAGTACTCCACAAAGGGGAAACTTCTACATTATCAGCATCCTCCTCTCTCTCTTACCATCTGAGACTCTTCCTGGCACTTCATCCGGACTTCATTCAACATGTCTTCTAATTTGTGTTTCTGCTGGTCCATCTCCTCCAGGCGGTCCTGGGCATCTTGTTTCTGAGCTTCTAACTCCTGCAGGCTGGTTGTCTCTCTGTCCAGGTCATTCTGCATTTCCTGATAGACGATAACAACTGTTGTTGTGATTTGGCGCTATATAAATAAAATTGAATTGAATTGAACTGAATTGAATTCCAGATATTCTGCCCTGTGCTTCAACAAAACTGGGCTGGGTGAACACATTCCATGATACCTCATTATATTTGCTGGGCTTCAAATTTCTCTGAGTGGACTCCAATACAGATCTTTCTAGGAAAGCTAGGAGAGGGAGAATCTGCTTCTATATAAATGAAGGTTGGTGTCACAATGTTAAAAACCCCCCAGAAACCTTCATATACTGTATATACACACACACTGGATCAATAAAGCTGATTCCGAGGCTAATAGCTCTTTGGGAAGCACCTTGTTAGTTCAAAATTACAATTCTACACATGTCAAACTGTGTTGTTTTTGGCCATTTTGTAGATTCACCTAATAACATGGGAACAAATAATTTCTTTTTGTAACAAACTGATAGTAACAAAGTACCTAAAGATACAATTTAAAATTGGTTCCTTTAGTTAGGTGCTTTTTTATCCTTGAATGACTCATAGTTCAGTGTTAAGTGTCTGAACAAATAAAAATAAATATTCCCCTGAAAATGGTCAAGAACTGTACTGAAAATGAGTAAGAATGCAGTCAATGTTCAAAGAAAGACTTTAAAAGGCCTCGAGAAAGCCTATAGAAGTACTGCTCAAGGCCAATTTTAAAAAAATACATAAAAAATATTACCATATAAAGAAATGAGCGGTGGCTGAGTAAAATAAACGTACATCAAGGACAGAGTGTCTCAATTTTATGTTGAGTCCACATCCAGTTGCTACCAACTGAAAAAAACAAGCTGTCCTCACCTGCACCTCAGCACTCTTATGTCTGATAGCCTCCTCTGCTTCCCTGATGTCCTGCTCAAGAGTGTACTTCTCCCTGTACAAAACCAGAAACATTCACACAAACACAGGCACATTGATTTTCTTATTTTAAAGGTTTATAATATGTTTATAAAATAATTACAGAATAAGAATAAATAAATGAAAAGTATATTTCACTGGTGTCAATTTTAAAAAAACTTTGTGTGCAACTTGACAGAAGAATCATACAAAATGTATTTTTATTTCCCAAAACAAAATTATCACATCTTTGTGAATTAGTGCCTCATTTCTTGTGTACTTAATATGTATGATATAAAACATGATACGTTATTTGGCACTATGATTGTAAAGTCTATGTACTATGCAAGTCTTGCATAGTAAAGAAAAAGTCATTTACAGAGAAAAATCTACTGCACATGTATGACAGATATACTTGGTAATTTGTGACCACCAGGGGTTTGACAGACTCCATAGCAATCTGTGTATTCTGGTCCTCAGGTATCAAGGTTGATATAAATGATTAAAGTATCTAAAAAAAATAATCAAGGAACACTTTGAAAAAACATCAGATCTGAAATGGAAAAAAAATTACGTTCCATCTCAAATGAGTATTTTGTATGACCCCCACGTGCTTGTATCCATGTCTGGCAATAGGTTTAGGTCAGGCCAATGTGTTGTTACATGAGGCTGGGCATTGTCAGGCACCATGAGGAGCCAAGGACCACTACACCACATCTGACAATGGGTCGAAGGATTTCCTCCTGATGAATAATGGCAGTCAGGGTGCTGCTGCCTAGCCTGTAGAGGTCTATGCGTCCCTCCATGGATGGATTTCGCACTTAGACTGCAGGCTTTCTAGAGTATTTAAATGTAGAATGGGAGGCAGAGCCTTCAGCTTTCAGGCCCCTCTCCTGTGGAACCAGCTTCCAGTTTGTATTCGGAGGGAAGACATCCTCACTACTGTTAGGATTAGGCTTAAAACTTTCCTTTTAGATAAAGAATACAGTTAGGGCTGGATCATGTGACCTTGATACTTCCCTTGGGTTGCAATGGCTCTAGGAGGCTGCTGGGGGATTCCCATGAGGCACTGAGTGTTGCTGCTGGGGGAGTGTTTCCTCTTCACACATTTTTTTTCACTTACTATGTGTTTACACGCCTCTCTGCATTTAATTATTAGTTATTATTAATGTCTGGCTCTCTTCCACGGTGTGTCTTTGACCTGTCTTCTTCCCCTAACCCCAACCAGTCGCACCCTTTTAAAAGGGAGTTTTTCTACCCGACTGTCACCAAAGTGCTTGCTCATAGGGGGTCATTGTTGGGGTTTTCTGTTTACTTTGTATTAATGCAGGGTCTTTACTTTACAATATAAAGTGCCTTAAGGCAACTTTTGTTGTGAGTTGGCACTACATAAATAAAACTGAATTGAGCTAAACTGGATATGCGTCCCCACACCATTGTTGACCTACTACTAAATTAAACCTGCTCACATATATGAAAAACATCGGACGTCAATTCTGGTATTCTATGGTAAATGCTCTTCGGGTTCCATGGTGCTGGGCAGTATAGGGCCTACGGCTATTGTTATGATGCCTGTTGCTGATTGTGTGGTCAGAGATATTCACACCAGTCATTTTGTAGGGCTCATCCTGTTCCTCCTTGCACAATGGAGCAAACGCCAGTCCTGCTGATGGGTTAAGGACCTTCTTTAAGCCTGTCCAGCTTTCCTAGAGTAACTGTCTGCTATCTAGAATCCCCTCCATGTTCCTGAAACTGTGCTGGGAAACATAGCAAACCTTCTGAGAATGGCTCATATTGGTGTGCCATCATGGAGGAGTTGGACTACCTGTTAAACCTCTATAGCGACCAGGTATTGCCTCATGGTATCAGTTGTGACCCTGACCCTAGGCAAATGCAAAACTAGTGAAAATACATTCAGAAAACATAAGGGGAAAAAAATCTCAGTGGTCTCCACCTTTAAAACCACTCCTGTTTCAGCAGTTGTCTTATTGTTGCCCCTCTAGTGCACCTGCTATTAATTTCATTAACACCAAAGCAGCTGAAACTGATTAACAACCAACCTCTGCTGCTTAACTCACCAGATCATAAACCAGAAATTTAATTGCACTGATGCTATATTCTGTGGGGTTTTAAAATGTTTTTGAGCAGTATTTAAACATTATACAACAAAAAGCTAGGTAAGATAGACACTGCTCACTCTGTGTCATTTGATAGAATGCAAGTCCATTTTAGTATATTCAGTAATAAGTAGCCAGTTTGTTACCTGAGAGTATTCCACTGGGTATAGGCAAGAGTGCTGACGCAGCATAGTGAATAAGTAGTGAACAAACAAAAATTTGATAAAATACATGCATCAAAGGAAGAGTGGATAGCTGTGTGTTTGGCTGACTGGGTGGCTAAGTAGGTAGATGGATGCATGGATGGATGGATGGATGGATGGGTGGATAGATAAGTAGATGGGTGGATAAGTGGGTGGGTGAACTAATGAAAAGCAGATCTATGTAATTATATTTATGTCAAAAGTCACACATGAGGGGAAACATAATGACAAACAAATTAAAGTAAATTCAACAACCCATGTGCATAGATCTCAGCAGCCACATGCACAACGAAGCCATTGCGCGTAAGAGTGTCTACTTTGCAAGCACTACAGCAAATTCATGGTCTCATAACTTGCTCGCTTGAATTAACCTGAACTGACAGTTTGGTAGGCAGAGCCCTAAGAACGAGGGGGCTTAATATGACTGGTCACAGTCACAGTCTCAGTAATGGACAGGTTCTGTTTACTGGTTTAAACCAAATTATCCTGTGGGTGCAGCATGCGTTATTTACTATTACAGTTATCTTTTGCTGTGAAGCAGTGAAATACTGAAAACTGCCTACTGAAGACTACTTTACTGCTCAACTACTCTTAAAAACCCTGGGACAATAAGGCAAGCTCAGAATATTCTGCACTCCTCTCCCATTAGTCTATTGTACACTATTATATAACTTTTGTGATCATTAAAAACAAATAAATAAAAAGAACACTCTTAATGAGAATCAGGATGCTGCACAAAACAAAGACATATAAACTTGCAAACAAAAAGTTGATTAGTCTGCAGCAAACACATGTAATTGAACCATGACTAAAAGGGAATGCTTTCAGAAGCCACTGATAAGTCAGTTCATCCACCAGCGCACAGTAGAAATTACAGCTATAGTTAAACTGGCAAACTTCATTCATTCAAGTCAACAAATCAAGACAAGTACTTACTGACGTGTAGCACAGATCGATTCTTTCATAGTGATTTTTGATTTATTCATAGAATAATGATAAGACTATACAAAGGCAAATATTTGACTTTCAAGTCCATTTAAAGCTTTAACTCTATTAAATTACATATAAAATAAACCAAATATAATACAGTTTGTTCTAGCGTGTGGTGTACACTTTAATGACTCAACAATTATTTAGACTTTAAAGGATATTTTAACGTAGAACATTTGTACTTCTACTTTAGTAAAAGTTTATTTTCACAGAATGTACATATATTGTAGTATTTCTACTTTTATACAAGTATAGGATTTAGAATTGAAAACTTCTTCCACAACTGTTAAAAGCTGATGATCAGCATTACACCATGTGGGCTACACAATTTTGGTAGCCTGTTTATTCATGTTATTTGTAACATAAAACATGCACAGTTTTCATCCCTGTTTCCCTGCATTTAAAGTATGTCTAGGTATCTAGGTGCCTACCAGGATTTTCTCAATTCTTGAATACTGTTCTTGCTGGTTTCTTTATGAATACTAATAAAATTTCTAAATAAATCCTTAAACAACAATAAATATTGATGTGAGGCATTTCCCTGTCATCTGCAGGTCAAGGGCAGAAGACCAGAATGACTGATCAACAACAGACATAACTAAAATGAAACCATGTGTTAACTAGCACAAAGATTACCACAAACCATGAAAAGTTAGCATGAGTTGCAGGCATTCCCAACTGCTTTCACTTTGTTATAACGCCACTAACAGTTGAATGTGGAGTATTTTTAGCGAGGAAATCTCACAACTGGACTGGACACAGGTAGCATCCCATCACCTGAACTTCACTGAGCTCCTGAGAGCGACCCATAGAAACCATCTGTATGCCTAGGTGGTTGATTTTAAACACCTGTGCCCATGAAAGTGATTGAAACACCTGAATTGGATGGGTGAAAGAATACTTTTAGCAATATATTACATGCAAGGCTGTGGTGGCAATGCTTTGAAAGTGGCCAATCACATCAGGACCCCTCTTCCTTTGAGTTCTGCCTTCCAAACTGTCAAAAGTAAGATTGATTTAAGCAAAAATAATTCAGCTTTGAGTAAAGAGTTACCTTTAAGAGTGTGAATGTGCTGCAGAAATTGCAAAGCAGACACTCACATGTGTGATGGCTTCTTTGTGCACATGGCTGCTGAGTACTACATGCACAATATGATAAATTTATGAGTAAGGGATTTATTTACACTAGTGACAATGAATACCTGCGCGTATGAAATTTGGCTTTGATTGTGTTTTTTCTTGCAGGTGACCTTTGACATAAATATGTATACAGATGGAAAACAGTCTAAAGAGACTAAGAATGTAGTCTCTAAAAACGTATCTGCACCCCATTTAGCAAGCTCTGTGGGTTATAGACATCCATATTCCCAATTGTCAACTCCTTACAGTTGGTATTCCTTAATGGTTCAAATTTTAAAACTGGCCACAATAAAAGTAACTTTGGAAATGAGAATGCTACTGCATAAAAATATAGTTAAAAGATGTCTTGTCCTTACTACCAACATTATTTTGACAGGATAGTACGGTGACAGAAAAGGTAGAACACTGTTCTATGTGTTATTATGATTATACAAATGGATGGAACTGAAATGAATTAAAGGTCTTGATATTAATGTTAACAGTGGATTAGTGATGGAGCTTTTTTGGTACTGCAATTTTGGTACCGTTGATGACCCTGTTTGTTACCTTTGCAGCTGAGCTATCTCCTGGCTGATGTCATCCAACTCCTTGATGCCAGTGAACTCTCCTGAACCCACTGAACTAGAGCTGTCCTGTAAAAAACAGCAAAAAGGACAAAATAAGAGATGGTCAAGTTGTCTCAACATATATGATGAAGTAGGATGATGAAATGGCACCACATGAGCCATGGCAGAATAGGCCAATGGAAGGAGAAAGAGGTAAAAAACAGATAGGAGAAAAACTGGAGGTCAAGAAGAGGAGCAGCACGGAGGTGGGGCTATGTCTATCACCAACATGTGAGGGAGGTGTCACCACCAATGACAACCTGCAAAGGACAGGAAAGATTCAGGACTTTTCGATTTTATCTTCACCTCACCTTCAAAAAAAAAAAATCTATATTGGTCTTCAACAAGCTTCCAGTATTTTTATCTCTAGCTTTGGGAATTGCAGAGTAACTTAATGGTACTATAACGATATGTTACCTGCAATAAAAATAAGACAACGATTCTGCAATGCTTTTATGTCTGTGTAACCTATTATGAAAAAAATGCATCTCAGAAGCATTGTGTTATCTTTGTTTTTATTACAGCTATTATGGCATTTAAATAAATTCTATCAATTCAATTAATTATCACTCCAATAATTACTCTCCACCCTGTCTGCCATTTATGCTTGCTTTTGATGAGCACCACAAAGAAGAATCTTTAGTAAAGACTCTGGAAAGTAATATTGGTGAAAAATAAGTTTTAGAGTGCCTGCATGACTTCATATAACATTAGGACATAATGGATGTACCCAGGATGTAACCCGTGAGGAGCGGGTTACATCCTGGGTACATCCTGGACAGCTTGCCAGACAGACGACCATCCGTGCTCACAATCGCACTAACTGCCTTTGGACTTTGAAAAGAACCCTGTACTTTTTTGCTGTGGAGCAACCATGCGCCACCATGCTACCCTTGTTACGCTTACATGTTGAGTGGAAGATATGTGTTGTCTGATCACACGCATTTCACAACCAAATAAGCTTTCAGTGAAGTATTATTAAAAAAAAGACTGCACATTTCCCGTCTTCATTGCAAAAATATGACTGGCATTTCTTCTATTAAAAATCCTTCTGAGTGGACCTGTCATGGTACTGGATCTATGACACAGCATTTCTGTTTCTTCTGCTTTTTCTGGCATTGTTTAGGTTTCTAGTTTAATCACTTTCATTTCTAGTCCCGTTAGATATTTCCTGCTAAGGTTACATTTATAGTTCTAGTCTTTTGTTTTGTTACTGTTCCTCCCTTGCATTCCACATTTCATGTCTAGTCTCCCTCGTCTTCGTGTTTGTTTACTCTCCTGTGTCTGTTTTGTGTTTCCTTTCTGTCTCTCCAGTTGACTGTGTTCCCATGTCTGTTTGATCCCCAGTCCCAGTGTTAAGTCCATATCTTAGTGTGTGTCTCTTGTTTTTATTTCGATAGCCCTTGTCCTGTGCTTCGTGTATTCAGTTTTGCTTCCTCCCTTGTTGTGTCAGGTTACTTCCCATCCTCTCATTATCCTCTGTGTATTTAGTCCTCTGTCTTCCTCTGCCTGCTGTCACATCGTCCCACATGGCTGTGTATTCTTGTGCGCCTCGTTTCCCTCTTCCATCTCTATTCCAAGTTTGAGTTTCAAGTTTGTTGTTTCCAGTTCTTTCCCTTTCAGAACTGCCTTAATTCTTCATGGCACAGATTTAACAAGGTCTTGGAAACATTCCAGAGATTTTGGTCCATGCTCACATCGCAATATTACACAGTTGCAGAGCCAGCTACACAGTCATGATGCAAATTTCCCGTTCTCGCTTTAACTTCCTGTCCTGTTCAAGAAACCATTTTTAGAAGATCTGAGCTTTGTGACATGATATGTTATCCTGGTGGTAGCAGCTATCATAAGACGGATCCACTGTGGTCATAAATGAATGGATGGGGTGAGTAATAACCACTGACACAAGGCAGGATGGATCCATACTGTCATGCTGTTTATTTCAAATTCTGACCCTACCATCCACATGTTGCTGCGGATATAGAGACTCATCAGACGTGGTAACATTGTTCCAGTCTTGTGTTGTCAAATTTAGGTAAGCCTGTGTGAATTCTAGGCTCAGTTACTGTTGCCTTCCTATTAGTCTGGCCATTCTCCTCTGACCTCTGGCATCACCAATGTTGGCCATTTCTGGCCACAGAACAGACACTCACTAGATACTTTCTCTTTTTCTTTACTTTTCTTTCTTGTAAATCCTAGAAGTGGTTGTGTGGGAAAAGTAGATTAGATCAGTAGATTGGCAGATTCTGAAATACCCAAGACAATTTGGCACAAACAATACCAATTAATGCCACATTCAGGGTAACTTAAATCACCTTTATTCCCCATTCTGATTCTCAGCTGAACTTTGACGTCTTAAAAAGTGCTGCATTCCTAAATGCACGGAGCTGCTGCCATGTGATTGGCTGATCATATGTCTGTCATCAAAGAGTTCAACAGGTGTAACTAACCAAGTGTTTGGTGAGTATATTGTATGTGAAAATAACTGTATCATATATCTGTCTACGGTGCACTTTTTGTTGTCATACTGCAACTAGTTTTGCGCGTTCAACTGAGTAGATGATTGCTGAATTGAGTTATTTACTGCAAGACCACAACTACAACTGCTACTAACAGATTTGAGCTTCCTTAAAAGACATCCTCAACAAAAAAGAACCAATTTTTCATCCAGTGATCCTGAATCTTGCCATGATCAAGACAGTTTACAGTGTGAGGCAATCTTACTGCATTGTATCGAAATGGAGAAAAAATTCTTGCAAATGCTTTCCAGGAATCAGTGAAAGCTGAAAGCATTTAGAAAGTAGTACGTTATAAGCCCATGTTACCTACCCACAACTTGAACATTATGGCCTAAGAGAGGAGGAAGAGGCGAAAGGTAGAAACGTTAGCAGCAAAGAGAGGATAGAACAGTGCGCAGTAAATGTCTTTGGTTTCACCAATTTAACCCTTCACAACATTTCCATTTTATTTTGACATGGGTCAGCGTTTCAGATATTTTCCAGCAGAAATAAACCACTCCCAAGAGAAGACATGTAGTGGGAAATATGTACACTTTGCAGCCTGAGAAAGAGGAGAACAGGGAAGAAAAGAAGAACTGACTCACCCGCCTCATTTCTGACAGAGCAGCCATCTCAGATCCCACTGGAGTAATGTATCCTGACATACTCTGAAACCACAGAAAAACAGCATCACGTCTCTGATGATGGTGTAAAAGTGAAGTCGTCCAGTCACTGAGTGTTCAGGAGTCTGACGGCTTGGGGGAAGAAACAGTCTGGCAGTGAGGGCCCGAATGCTCCGGTACCTCTTGCCAGAAAGCAGCAGGGTGAAGAGTGTGTGTGTGAGGGGTGCGTGGGGTCTTCCACAATGCTGGCAGCTTTGCGGATGCAGCGGGTGCAATACGTATAAACAGCAAACTTCTCTGATGATGGTGTAAAACAGCAAGCAATGTAGCTTTATTCCATGTCAAAACAGAAACTTTTGAAAACCTTTTAAACAAGAGGGACTTTGATTACACTATGTCCCACCAAAGAAGAAATAATCATGGCTTAACAATGATGACAAAAGCAAATTTTGATTAAAAAAAAACAACTAGGCTTTAGGCTACAGGTCATTGTAAAATGTATATATTATAATATAATAATAAACTCAACAAACCTGAAACTTATAAACTCACATTTTATTCACAAAGATACCCATAAAACATATCAAATGTTTAAACTGAGAAAATGTTAATATTAGCTCACTTTGAATTTGATGGCAGCAGCATGTCTTAACAAAGTTGACATGGGAGCAACAAACGCTAACGGGCTAACGCATTAGCTTGTTAACGCGTTAGCGTCTTGCAGCCCCACGCACGGGGCGATCCGCGTTAACTCGCTAATGGAGATTTGCCGCGTTAATGCGGTTATGGTGTTAACGTCATTTTAACGAGATTAACAGTGACAGCACTAGTTTTTATGTTTTATTGTGAATTAAAACAGGTCAGGTACAATTTAGCTCTCACTGTGACAGCCAATACTATATCATGCAAGCTGGGGATGTGAATATGTGGACATTAGCACACCTTTAACAGCTTTGATGATGCTACTTACCGGTAGTGGAGTGCCTCTTTCAGAAGGTGGAATCATATCAGCAGTCAGGGCTTGTGGAGGATCAATGCCCTTACTGACTTTCTGCTGGATAAGATGCATGGCGAGGGCAAACTGCTCCCTGGTCAGCTTGCCTATCTGCCTTGTATCTGCTAAAGCCCTGCGAGAAACAACATAATCGACAGAGACACATTCAGTTGATTCAGTTAACCTCAGCTTTTATATTGAAAAGAATCAGTCTAATAAAAATACAAAGGAAATGAACCATATCAAGTCTAATAGCAACCAAATCAAGCAGCTCCAAGTTAATTTTTCAATGTCACGTTTGGAACATTTTTTTGGGCAGAGCTATGGTACTATAATGATTTTCACCCAGTAATATCTCAGCAACCTAACAACTGGATGTATCCGTCTTGTGAGCAAAAACTTCAATTAAGGATTTGTGATAAGTGGCAATGGCTGCGGAGCTCTTTTTTCTGGTCCTGGAATCTGCTGTGGAGGAATTTTGGCAACTCTTCTTGGCAGAAGTGTTTTAATCTTAATTCAGACACATTGGAGAGTTTTCTGGCATTTTTTTTATCATGGTTTGGGGTGTATGAGCCAGTATTTTGGATTAGATTTTTTTAGTTCTGTTTATGATTATTGTGTGTTTCTGAATAGTTTGTTCTTTGTTTTAGTAACTTTGAGTTTTCTATCCTAGGATATTTCTCCTCATTGTTTTATTCTCAGTTTTTGTTGTGTCTCCACCATTTGTAATTTGTTATTATCGCCAACTGTTTATAGTTAATTCCCTAAGTCTCATCTTTCCTGCCTTCTGTGTTCCCCTTATCTGTTGACTCTTCATTTCCTCTATCTTTGCTTAATCTGTGTCTCGTTACCCTGGTGTTTCCCATATCTCTGATTACCTCACTCTAAGGCCTTAAAGATGAAGACAATAGCTCATCTATAAAGTATTTGTCATAATTTTCCCAAATGCTTTTTTAAAACAGAGCAATGTGTGTTAACCAAAATGTATGATTCCGGTAGGTCTTGTTTACCTGAATGAATATAATCATTATTTAAAAACTGCATTTCTTCTTTACTCTGGTTATTACATTTTATTTGATGATCTAAATCAACCAAGAAGAATATGCAAAAAAAATATTTTTCACAGTACTGTATTTCTATCTCTCGTAATGGACTGCCAACATTTTTAAACATTTTGCATCACCAATTGCATTTGAAGTTTTAAATATAAAATTCAGTTTTTGTTTTTTAAACATATCAGTTATTGCACTGCTAATTAATAGAAAAGATGAATATTAGTGTCTGCAGAAAACTGAGAAGGAACCTGGTTGAGTTCCTACCATATATGGGCAAGAAGAGTCTGAGAAAGTCCAGATTGCATGAAGATCTCCTTTACTTCCTGTCCACTGACAAAACCATCCATGTCAGCATCCGTCTTCAGGAAGATATCGTCATAGCGGCCACGTTCTGACACAGGGACCACCCAGTTCACTGAATGCTGAAAGAGACAAAGACACATTATGTCGTTTTTTGTATTTTTGACTCTGAATCAACCCTGTTAAAATTATCTGCAAATCTTTTACCTAGACTTGCAACTTTTGCATGTATGATTAACTATGGTTCTCATTCTTTTCAGGAGATCACTTTACATAATACATACATGCATACATACATAAGCATTGCACATCAGAGAAATGAACCTACAGAGACTTAGAGAGCTCCAACTCTTTAGGTCTCTATAGGGATTTTGACTGGAATCATCACAGCTTGAGTGCATGAGAATATAAAATAATGGCTCAGTTAAAAAAGTAATTTCTTTAAAAAAAAAAGTGCCAGCAGCCACCAGTGCGCTCTCAATCACAATGTAGCCTTACCTGCATTGTGATGACAGTATACTTGACCAAACAGTAACTGCCTGTTACTTTTTAAAGGGTCTACTTAAACACATCAACTTGCATTCACAAGAATTCTAGTAAATTTGTCCTCAGACTATCACAGAACTTCAAACTTATCAGAGAGTTTTAGTAGATTTAATTTGAAATTCGTTCTGCTAAACGATTCACTGTTTACATCAAGACTTTTTCAAGTTCAACTTAAGTTAACAACTGAGACTTGATGTCTCAGGGCGAGAGCAGGATGGTAAAGAATAAACTCCATCTATAACAAAAGCAGCTGCATTATGATGCCAACACAACTTTGGCTCTTCGCAAGTATCTGCACAGACAGCATGCTAACGTCCCAGCCAGCAGCCCAACCCAAAACTTCAACAAGTAACAAACAAATGTATACATTTCTACCTGTTTGAATTCATTTTCCTAATCAAGGATTTGACCCTTTTCAAATCCTTTTTAATAGTATGCTTCGTAATTATAGGCTACTTGGTGTACAATGATGGTGGAAAATATGAATGAACAATTTTAGCATAGCTGATCTGTTGTGATAATGAGAGAAAAGTGAAGCTGCTGATTTACCAGTCAGACTACGTTCCTACCCTCACCTATGGTCACAGGCTATGGGTAGTGAAATACAAGTGACAGAAATGAGGCCCTGGGACTAAAACAGGAGTGATTGGAGAGATTATTTATCTTGGCTGGCATGGGAAAGACTTGGTGTCCCCTTAAATTTTTATAATGTTTATTACCTGTCCAGACTTGAGTGTGTGTTTGGGTGACAGGCTGCCAGTGCTGTTGAGTGAGTTCATGCTGCCGTGGGAGGGTGTGGAACGTAGAGAATCTTTAGGTGGAGGAGGGCTTGCAGGCAGTCCAGGTAAAGAGCTGGCCACAGAGCTGAGACTCTTCTTCCTCTTAGATGGAGGGATGAGAGCAGAGGGGAGGAGTGCAGGAACAGGCTCTTTTTCCAAGGCCCGGTACACCAGGTGCATGGCCTAGGAGAGAATATCAAGCTAATACTACATATTTACTGGTTCACATACTCCTGAATGAAATTAGTTATGTCCCAAACCTGTTATTTTGCCAAAAGTCCAAAAACGAAAGCCTCATTAGATTGCTCCTAACTTGCTCTGCCACCTCAGATTTAATTCAGATTTATCTATACAGCGCCAAATCACAGCAACAGTCACCTCAAGGTGCTTGATCGACTTCATCAGTGGCAATACTCAATTCTTGTTCAACTGATTCACATTAAATCTTTTGTCTATTGGGTAATATTGAAAAAACAAACTATCAGTTCTTTCTCTACTTATACTGATAATTCATTTGCTTGAATTAAAACTGAGACATGACCATTTTTTTTTCCATCTGTTGAAACACTGGCTTGTAGGCATGCACAGTTATTTCCAGCTAGAGACAGTCACACAGCACGAGTTTTTGAGTACCTCGAGTCAAAATTCTGTTCTCTTCTTTCCTAAAACTAAATTATTGGTGTTCATCATATGTCCACAATCCCTACAGTCAAACATGGGGTTTGATTTTTCTTTCAAGCAACCATACAAACAGTTCTCTCTTGCCAGTCATGAACTTGATCTCCAGAATTCCTGTTAACCAGTCATTCACATTACTTGGAACTAGAGAAGCAGTGATCTCTTATCCTTCTCTTGTTATCATTTTGTATTTACTTGGGTTATCTTTGTCTAATGTCCAAATGTGCAAAAAAGCTTAAAAACTACTTCTTCAGCTGAAAAGGTTAAAAAATACTGTATTCTTTCTCAAGATATTTGTAATACAGTTTGAGCTTTAATTTTAAGCATTATGGAGATAAGTATTTGTTCCATTCACATAACGTTTCATAGTAACAGATATTGTGAGTCAAACTTTTGCATATCAATGTTAATCAGATGAGTATCACTCACCACTGCAAACTCATCTTTGTCTAGATGGCCATCCTTGTCTATGTCACTCAGGTCCCAAACCTAACAGTAAGAAATAAACACGATTAGTGAGATGACCAATGGTAATTGAAAGGGTCACTAAAGTACAATACATTCAATTTCTTTAGAAAAAGACTATTTTCTAACAGTTCATTCCATAAAGCCCATGAAACCAGAAGCCACAACGACATTATAGGGTGCCTGTCAGGAGATAGAGCAGGTCAACTACTAATCAGAAGGTTGGTGGTTTGGTTCTTGGCTGCTCCCAGTCTGCATGCCAAATATTCTTGAACAATACAAGTGGCTCTCCAATGCATGCATCGGAATATGAATGTGTGTGAATGTTAGATAGAAAGCACTTACTTAGAAAAAAAGTACTTGTATGAGTGGGTGTGAAGCTTTGAGTGCTCAGGTAAAGTAGAAAAGCGCTACTTAAGACCCAGTGTATTTACCATTTACATTCATATAACTGAATGTTCCTGAAAAAAACCCCATTACATTCTGCCTTCAGTATTTTAAAGCTTCAACACAGAACACAAGACAAACCAAAACGCCATGTTTACGCATCCTTGGGCTTCTTGAAAGGCTAGAAATCTAAGTTATTTTTATTATTAAGACCAAAAAAAAAATCCTAATTGGACTAAATACCTTCCCAAGGACATCCAGAGGTAGCTTGGAGTTGATTAAGACTGGGCGGACTTTCTCTCCTGACAGCAGGCCGTTGACTGGAGCCAGACTTTCAAAAATCCCATCAAATTTATTCTTCTCCTCTGGCTACAAAGCAAAAGACACACTATTTATTTCAAAAGCTTAAACATCTTGTGTTTATTCATACCATAAAGACAAACGTTGCTTTCCCAAATACAGTTTTTGGAGCTTGGAGATATGATGGCAATCATCTGCTACAATTTGAGGCTTTGCACAGAGGTTTCTTAAATTATACATAAGCTAAATATAGCTTGTGCTAAATTGAAAAAATAAAAATAGTCATGTTATTATAACTCATAGGCAAAGTTAACACAATGTATGCCATGTGACGCACAAACTGAGTGCTGCCAAAGCAAGAGCACCAACAGATTTTTCATTTCTGAAAAAGCAAAGTATCTGAATATTACAGCGTTGTTAAGTTTTCAGAAGGAATGCTTCATTAAAAAAATCATGCATTCTGTAATTAAACAGGTATATGTGTGATTCTATAACTCTGACAAATCACTCTACACATACAGGAAAGATAATGGATGACGTTTACATCAAAAAGAAAGTTAAGCTATGGACACACTGTAAGGGACTCACAGCGATGTGGCAACCACAGACTGTAAAAAGTGAATGTCATTCAGCAACGTCAAACAATTACAGGCCGCAGCAACAGGAAGTGGGCGGGACCTGAGATAAACTTTTCTAAATTTTCAGGCATGTGACTGAGGCAACTACCAATGAGAGCAAAGAATACAGGTCATACAGGTCTTTGTCTTTAATTCAGTTTAATTTTAGTTAGTTGCCAGAGTTTCTTGTTTCAGTTCTATTTTCAATTTTTTAAAACGTTTAGTTTTTATTAGTTTCAGTGTTATTTTTTATTTTATTTATTGAGATATTTTATTTATGAAAATCAGTATATGTCACGGTTCTGGGTCATTCTGACCCAGCATTTTCTGTTCTTATGTTTTTTGGTACTTCTCTGGATTATGATTTATATTCTGATTATTTAGTGATACTGTTTTGTTTATTATAGTAGGTTTAGTTCAGTGTCAAGTCTGTCTCTCTCTCTGTCTAGTCTGTGTCTTAGTGAAGTGTGTCTTATTTCCTGTTTTATTTTGATAGTCCCAGTCTGATGTCAGTGTGTTCAGTTTGACTTCTCCCCTGTCTCGTTAGTCTAATTTCTCCCAGCTGTGTCTCCCTCCTGTTGCCCATTCCCTGATTACTCCCCTGTGTATATAAGCCCTGTGTTTTCCTGTCCTCTCTGTTGCGTTGTACCCTCAACATGCTGTGTGTTATGTCCATCTTTCCTGCACCTTGGTTCTAAGTCTTGTTTTTGCTTTGCTTTTGTGAGTTTTATTTTATGAGAAAGTTTTGCCAGCAATAAAGCTGCATTTTGAGTTCCAGTCCCGTTTTGAGAGTCCTGCATTTTGGGTCCTTTTTCCTGCCTGCCTGCCTGCCTGCCTGCCACACAGCCAACCATGACAGTATAGACATTACACTATAAACACAACTTTTTGGATACAGTTGACACACGTGCTTGTAGAAATCCAAAGCCTGGATAAAAACATCCGTCAAACCTTCATCAGGCAGTTTGAGAAAACAAATTTTGACCACATTAATGTGATGCTGGAGTGAGGCTCTGGTGACAGGAATAACCCACACTATTTTTCACACCCTCTTTGTCGGGACTCAAATGATCAATAGTCAGTTAATGACCCTCAGGACCACCTTCAAAGGGGGCAGCCCCCAGTAGCGGTTTATTACCTAGGATTTTACAAACAAAGAAACCTCTTGGATGAGAGGCAAAACATCTTCATGAAACTAAAGACATTGAGTTGCTTTCTTTTTAATCTCTCAAGGCCATTCTGTAATTATTGCTTTACTTCAACATCTCCAAGTCTGCGTCTGTGTGTGTGTGTGTGTGTGCGTGTGTGTATTTGTACACACCCTGACAGCCCAGTGCGATTCACCAGGAACAGAGGCTGTGCTGCTTAGAGATGGACTGCTGGTGTCCTTCTGGAATCACACGTTACAGTGATCATTTTCCAACTTTCAAGAGAAGGTTTAATAATATAATGAAATGAAATGAGTATGACAGAGTCTGTTCATCTACTAAATGAATATGAGCAAAAGAATTATAGTTAGCTGTAATTTCTGTATACAAAATATGACAGTTTTTGCTTGAATGAGGAATACACTCACAAACTTCGGAGGAGGGACTGTTAGGCTGAGACTGGACAAGCTGACTTCCAGACTGTTCTGAGCACAGGCAACCAGTCGTAGAGCCACATAAAACCCCTGAGTAAGAAAACAAAGTGCTTCCCATTGTGTCCTTCACATGTAGTATTAAGACTTCTACCAATTGCTTTAATTAATTATTAGAACAACAGTATGTCTAAGAGAATTAAACATATTCTTCTCCATGCTCTTATTACTGTTTCTTTGGACAGTGTGATGTAGATCAATCTGTATATGTTTGCTTTTATTTATTTACAATCATCTCTAAAACTCTACCCCACCTGTTTGTCCAAGTAGCCTTTGCCATCAGGATCAGCCAAATCCCAGATCTGAAACACAACGCACAAGTATATGATTAAATGTAAAATAAATAAATGAATAAATGAAAAGATGAAATAAAAAAATAACATTATCAACCATTAGTCTTACATTACTGTGGTTTAGACTGTTAGTTGGTGTGCCACTAGCAGAGCAGTATCACAGTACGAGGAGTGTGTGTCGATTATTTCTTCGTAACAATCTTTCTTGGCAAAAATTGTTGGAAAGCGTGTTTCTTTCCCCTTAAATGGCGCCACAATTTAAGGAAAATGCATTTGTGAACTGAGCAGCACAGCTGAGTATGTGAGCTGTGCCCAGAAAAAACAGGAGGCTCAATAGCATGTGGAAGAACCAAACACAGCCACAACACTCACCCAGTCTTCATGGTGGTCACCTGCTTGCTCAAACAATACTGTTGCAAGTCAGCCAGTGTAGCTGTGTTGTTCACTCTGGCACAAACAGCACGTCCTGATACCACAACTGTTCAATGGGCCTGAGGTCAGGACTGCAGCGGGCCATTCCCCCCTCTCCACTCTCAAATTCTAATGGTAGTGCCTGATAAACCCCGAGATGCCACCTCATACATCACACTGTCTCCACCAAAACCTCTTATCCTATCAGTGCACCAATCAGCATGGCATTCTCCGCAGCTTTTCCACACTCCACACTGATCCAAGGGCTGTAGGCAGAACTTGGACTAAGATAATATTTCACCACATGTTCAGGTTCCAGTGAACATGCTACCAACACCAGCACAAACAGGCCTGAAGGGGAAAGGTGATCATGGCCTATTAACTCTATGAGATTGGAGAATGGCTGTGTGCTGTCTGTCAGAGAAGATTCGGCAAGTTTTTCATGAATGCAACCAATGACTGAAAAAAAAAAAAGTTCAACGGGTCACCTTTCTCATAAGTTTGATTTTAATGACTAACTTGCAGCAGCTTTGAATGGTAACTGCAGTCACAGAGAACTGTGTATCTCTGATAGAATAGAGACTGAGAGTAGGTCCAGCCTTTACTTTCCAAAACCATCACTAACTGTTTCAAACTGAGGTGTCCTGCAGTAAACCGGACAAACTGACATAAGTACCTGAGGCATCATCCTAAGTTAAATCTGTGTTTGAATGCTAATCAATAAGCTACTACAGCTACCTTAACTAGGTAGCTAAGACGAGCAGTCGCTTGTCAGTTGTGCAGTCGTCCTCCTCCTATGTGCCGGGAAAGGCAGCGTAGTGTGGCGCCGTCAGGCTGCAGCCTCTGTTTCTACTGACTCGATCATCACTCTGGGCTCGTTTTCATCTTTGCTTTGTGTTCATACCTAAATACTAAAGGAACGATCGGATGTGAGTCCTCATTAGGACAGTAATATGTGTTGGTGTGTGGGAGTGTAGCCTCAGGTTTATATTGTTAAATGGTAATTATGAAACGATGCATTTCAGGTAATTTTATGGTGAAACAAGAAAGTAATGTAACGACTTGTGTAGCAAACAGCTTTCTCGGGCACGAGTAACATACTGCATTACTTTTTAAGAACAGTAACAAGTAAAGTGTAACACATTACTTTTTTAGAGCAACAACCCCAGCAATGGTCACAACCTCTAACATGTGCAAACATCTGACCACACAGCATGCAATCAATTTAGACAAGTAATGTCTTTGAAATGCCGCTCAGAGATGGTGGTGACTCTCAAAGCGGAGCCGATGAAAACAAAATGAGAATCGATCAGGAATCGAACTGATAATGGAATTGGAATCACTAAATTTATATCAATTATAATCTCTAGTTCCAAGTTTTCCCATTTTGTGGATAATGGCTCTCATTTTGGCTCCCTGGACTGCCAAAGAATTAGCTTTGTAACTCTTTCCAGACTGATAGACGTCAGTGACTTTGTTCCTCCTCTGTTCTTGAAAATGTGTGTCTGTTTGTGTATGTTTGTGTGCACACACATGACAAAGCCTACACAGAACTATATTTTTACTTTCTAGATTAAAATACTGCCAAATGAAGCTGCCCTTAGTAAATGGTTAAATTTTCCCCTTATTTTACCTTCTCATGGGTTCAACCACAAATGGTAAATACACTGGTTCTCATAGAGCACCTTTCTACTCTACCCGAGCACTTAAACCTACAAACTCAACCATCATTTTGATAACAGATGCACAGCCATGTGAGTGTGCTGACTGGCAAAAATCTAAGAGCCATAACCAGCTGTTACGTGATGTGTAACTTTGGTTACCTACCTTTCCCAAAGTAAGGTCAGGGAGTCCAGACTTTTTTAAGAAAAGAGCAGCTTCTGTTGGTCCTACTCTCCCTGTATTCCCAGGATCCACCTTAAAACAAATCATCAGTGCAGTGTTACATTCCATAGGCATCTCTCTCTCGTACCATCTTTTATATTCTTTTACACAAAATAGTTTGAAGCTTAAAAGTATTATGTTTTGTGTCATCATCTTACCTGCCTGTAAAAGTTCTCATATACAGGGTTCCCACTTGACAACTGTGACAGAGAAAGAAAGTTATTAAATGATTAACAAACATATATGACATCTACTCAAAAATCACTTGCTTATCACAGTATAACACTCGGTCAGTTAAACTTCAGCGGCCTCAATCTGTCTAGTTAGGAAGAATAAACCATTCTGAATCCATTTTCTTTCTTTGGTACAAATCAAAGAGACAGCAGGTGCACTGGTGAGGCAACAAGACAACAACGGAAAGGAGAATGGTTTTGCAGGTGCTGCCCAAAGACCTCCTCATCCTTCTTCAGTGATTTTCCAGTCAGTTTTTCTTTTTGTTAGTCTCCTTAACACTACTGGTAGTATAAGACAGCAACTGCAAGTCATTCAGGTTGCACAGGTAGTCCAGCTCCTCCAGGACGGCACATACCCATATATACCATAAGAAAGTCTGCCATGGCTTTCAGCCTAGTCTCATCTCAAGAATATGTGAGATGTCGGCTTTCAGCACCCGACGGCGTGTCTGTGTACGTGCCGTTGGATGAACGAGCCGCGCTTTGTGTTTCCGTCTTTGTGGTGTTTTAGCTGTTTGGTGGTTGTTGAAATAGTTTTGTGAGCTTTAACCTGATATTCTGGCTTTTCTGGCTATATTTAAAAATTGATTCAGGATTTAATGAATCGATATCGCTTTATTCAAGCTAAAATTGATTTTAATCAGAAAATTGATTTTTTAAAGCCACCCCTATTCCTAGCTTTAAACTCCTCGGGCACTCCCCGTGGAACGCCCAACAAGTTTAAAGCTAGAAATCAAATACCTGCGGGGGTTCTGAGTCAGTCTTTATCTGGACAATTAAAAAAAAAATGCGTGTATATCGGATTAATTTTCATTATTACAATCAATAGAGATTTCTGAATCACAATCGGGATGCAGTGAAGGGGCTCTGTGAACAACTAAATGCAACTTCTCTGATGATTTGGCAGAACAGAATGGCTTTAGATATGTTACTGGCAGAGAAGGGCAGCATATGCAGGATGTTCAAGGCTAGTTGTTGCACGTTTATCCCTAACAACACTCCACCTGATGACACTGTGATTCAAGCATTAGAGTAGCTCACTACCCTTGCTGATGAATGGGCCGAGCATTCAGGGATAAGTGACCTGCAGTTGCAGTACAGTGGCCTTGTTGACTGTCTGCAGATGCTGCTTCATTCCCTAAATGAGAAAATTGGTCCAGAGACTGATCGACACTACTCTAACCAAGGCGGTCTACATGTATCACCAGATAGGGCAGAAAGAGAACGACTAAAAGGATGACCTAAGTCCTATGATGACGCTACTGAAGTGTAATGCAATAATGACGGTTCTGTTGAAAGCCCAGACAGGACAGAGATAACCTGATGTATTAGCAGAAAAAAAAGAATGCTTGGACACTGCTATCATAATGGACAGGTTTTTGACGGGGCTCCCACACAAACGCAAAGCAGAAGATGAAGCACTGCCAAATATGCTTCCAATGGTGTACAATGGTGGGTAATGAGGAGAGGCTGCCGTGTGTTGTCTGTTTTAAAACTGCTAGCTTGAGACAGTTTAAAGCCTAACAAGCGAAGATGCCACTTGGAGACAAAACATCTAGAGCACAAAGACAAGTCAGTTGACTTTTTCAGACAAAAACTTGTGAATTGTCGTGCTCAACAGTGTCTATTTACTAAAGCTGCATCTGTTCCGGAAAATTCTCAGCTCAGCTCCAACAAAGTTGCCTACCAAGTGGCACAGTGTAAAAAAACCACACACTATTGCGGAGTAATAAATACTTCCCTGTGCTATGGATATGGTTTCAATTATGACTGATGACACAACAGCCAGCAAACTACAGGCTATTCCTCTGTCCAATCAGCAGGTGCATTTATGATATCTGAAAGGACATAAAGGAGCAGCTTAAGGTGTGTGGCAGCCGCTTTGCTCTACAGATGGATGAAGGCACTGAGAGTAACAAACGGGAGGACTTTGTGGGGATCTGCAGACTAGACTAGCAAGCTATGGCTGGGAAATAAGGAAATGTGGACTCATTTGAGAATTTGAAATCATTCATTGACAACAACAAGCTGCAGAACACAGTGATGTCAAGCACGAAAGAACACGTGTCTGCCCTTCAGAAATTTTCTGGTGCAGGATTTAAAAAAAGATGACTGGATCCGTGACCCCTTCAGTGCAACACCACCTGCTGGCTTCAGCACATCTGAGGAGGAACAGTTCATTGATCTCACCTCTGATTCAACAAAGAGGATGCCGTTTAAGTCAAAGACACTGGCTGCATTTTGGATTGGAGTGGAGAAAGATTACCCACTTCTAGGTAAGAGAGCCCTGACCATACATCTTCCTTTTGCCACATCCTACTCATGTGAGGTAGGCTTTATGCTGTGGCTTCAATCAAGACAAAATACAGATCATAGCTGGGCACTGAATATGAACTTGGAGTAGCAGTCTTAACTGTTACCCAGGTTTGAGAAGATCTGCAGCAACAAGCAGGCTCACACCAGTCACTGAAAAGAAAAATATTTTGCCCGTTTGTGAACCACTGCTTTACAGTAAGCTTAAGGAATGTATCCCCCTGGACAATCTGGGTAATGAGCTACCAGAACTTTTTCTGTAAATGGAGACATTTATTTCTTACATTTTGAGTCCAAAGAGTCGTGCTGACAGATTTCTTTCTTTGTTGCAACAGCTTTTCATTTATCATGTAGAAAAAAAGTTAAATATTTAACTTCTTTACACTGACAGAAAGGGGAGTTTCACTGGAGCCACTTAAGGTCAAAGTGGAACGCATGTGGCCCACGATGTAAAAATGACTTTGACACCTCTGACATAGAGGTAACACATCTGTGCATGTTGTGGACAAAAATATATGGCACTTAAAAGAAATATAAATAAAATCTGAGCTTGGGATTTTTCGTTTATTATCATCTGGTGTGGATTATTTCTGTTATGCTTTTGTTGAGTGAAATCGTTACCAGTAAAAACACTCTGGAGTATAGCTAGCTAAGTCTGATGTGACGCCATCTTTTCACACAGACCTTGTACGGTTTGCAACCATCCCACTTTGCTATCCTTCATCATAAATGCAGGCATGTGACTGTGTACCACAGTTTAGAGCATACATACATAGTATTATCCACAAATTTGGAAATTTAAGACACTGTTTGTTATCCTTTGTCATACATGCAAATGCTAAATAAAGGAGCTGTTACTACAAAACTGACCTGCTCCAGTTCACCCATTTAGACAGCCCAAGAAGACATCACACAGAAGTCACACTACCAGTCTGTGATAAGGCCAGAAGCTTATTTAGTAGGAAAGCTTCAGAAAAATCAGTGAGGAGGCATAAGGAGAGAGCAACGGTCTGTGGTCACCACCTGTAAAACCATTCACTTTCTGGGTTTTGTATCGTTATTGTCTCATAAGAATCATGGCCCCTTAAGGCGACTGTTGTGATTTATATAAATAAAACTTAAATGAAATAGAATTCATCATCCATCCATCAAATGCAGCTACCAATATCACTGTCATTTTAAACAACATTTTTTTTCTGCCAGCTGAAAGAAACCAAGCAAAAATAACCCCAGCAAGTAAAATATTTTTGCCTGACCCTTGGGGCCTCTACACTCCATAAGGCATTAGTTTTGGATAAGATTTTAAAAAAACAGAAGAAGAACTGAGGAAAATTCTTTCAGTGCAGATAGAGGACGTGCATATCGCAACATAACAGGTCATTCAAATACTCGTATAACGCTTCTTTATTTGGCTATTTAAAATCCGTTCATTCATATCATATCATATAACTGACGTGCAAACTCGGCAAGCAAGACTATCATTAGCGTGGATGCTATCAGCCTCGACATTAACTCCCACGCTGAGAGCTAAGAACCGTTTTATTTCGGCATGATGACTCTTAAACAGCTCAATGCACAGCCTGCTTGGGTGAGCGTTTATCCTCATCCTTGCAGTACTAGGCTAGGTTAGCTAGGGCTTGCTAGCTCGAGGAGTGAACGTTATTATAGTTTATTACCACTTTTTTTTCATTTACGCTCCACTTTGCTGTAACCTTATGTACAGCTTTCGTGGTGCTTATTGTCTTAAACGTATAATAATAATCCGGCGACTGCATATTATATATTTCGGGCGTAGGGTAAATGGGCACACGGCTAGGTCCTGCCAGCTGATGCTATTCAGCCCGCTACCTAACGGTACTGCAATAGGCCTTTCTTTCTACTAGCTGCCTGCCTCATTTCCAGCTGTATTTAAATAGGAACTCGTCTTCAGTTCGTAGTTACATTAAAACCGACTGCCACGAATCACGTATATTGTATCACGCTTCGAAAAATCATATGTCTGATCTAAACTATAAGTCATATACTACGGCATCTTTACCTGGGTTAGAGATGTGAGGGCTGCCATCTTCCCTGTTGCTCCGGGAACGCACCCAACGTTCCTCTCCAAAACATGACCCCCCCGCCCCCTATTGGACAACGCTACGCTTCCCTGCATAAACGGAAGACAGTATTGAAGCTTCACTTTGAAATTCTACATTTATCATTAAGGTGAATTCCTCGATGTGTCACAAATATTTTACAACCAAAAGTACAGATTCACCTTTTCTGTGTGTGTTTGTGTGTTTGCTGTTAAGTTTATCAATTCAGTTTCTAATTTTATCAGACGAGGTCACATATGAGATCATGTACAATGTCATGTACAATCTGATGCCTGATTTATTTGCGAGGAGCCTTTGTAGAGCTGCGACGTAACCTACGTAAGTGATGCACTTGTGTTGGTGCAATACATGTTAATTAACAGCTGATAGAGATAAATAACCAGACTTTTCCCCACCTGTGTCCGAGCTCTTTCTTATGGTCGGTTTCTTTTTTGTTTCATTGTTTTAGGAGGCAAAGACATTGTCCATCTAGTTTTCCTACTTCTTTGTAGATTCCCTCGCGTCCATTGCGGCAGTTTAAGCACCCTCCTCCAAGAATATTTGTGACTTTTTATACTGATGCCAATACTAATCACAATAGTTGCGGGCTTCATGGATCGACGTGTTACATTTCAGGAAGTGTATGTGAAGTTAGCGTCGTATGGATCAGAGGGGTTTGCAGCCTGATTTCTGAGCTACATCGACCTACGGAAATCTACGTCGTTGTCACAAGAGTTACCCCCTACTGGCAGTTAAGGAGAATGCCAGTTTAAGGCTCCCGCAGTCCAGCCTTGATCTGTATTTTGTCTTGATTGAAGCCACAACAGAAAAGCCTACCTCACCTAAGTAGGATGTGGCAAAAGGAACATGTATCAGCAGGGCTCTCTTACCTAGAAGTGCCTCTGCAGTTAAATTCATCTTTCATATAAAAAGCTGAATTTATCTGCATAAGTAAATATGTTATTGTTTAGATTGATCAGCAGATCAAAAAAAACCCAGAGGAGTGACACAGAAAATATGCAATGACTGTTTGCAGTAATATTGTATACGCAAAAATAATATTGATGACGAAACATTCATTTTTTAAAAGCCATTTAATATACATAACGCATAAACAAAACAAAAAAACCCATCACAACTACTTCTCAACTCGCACATTTAAGGTTGGTAGTAATTCTTATAGACCCAAAAAAAAGAAAACAACAGACAAATTAACACCAGAGAGATGCCACAATGGCAGTTTTATCAATCCTTAATCCAAAGGCATGCCATAAATAAAACTCTTTTGCAAGGAACAAGCTAAGGAGCATTTGTCACAGCAAAATACAAGTTCTCGCTCACATAGTTTCGCCCATTAACAACGCTACAGAACAATTGTGTGTCGAAACACAAGTACACTGGATGCTGAAAAACGACTTAACATTCCCATTTCTTTTAGTCCACTTTTAAATGAACACTATTTGTAAAATAAAATATGGTGAAGTCTTTGACTGTAAGGTGTGGAGGAACAGCAGCTTAACCCGTTTCCAGTTTCAAGATGCATAGAGGATGTGATATGAGAACACTGAACAGAAAATGATTGTTTAAAAGAAATTCATGGATTCTTTGTTGACAGAAAGTTTCACATTTTCATATTTTTTTCCCTTTATGGCTACACGAATAGTAATGTAAGGTCCAATCTAACAAAAGTGGTTAAAAAAAAAAACTAGTTAAAACCTCCTAGAAGTTTATTCTATGCAGAAAAAGCACAAACATAGTTTTCCCTCCCAGTACGAACCTAAAAAGGCTTTCTCGTTGTCTTGGTGAATGACAAATGTATTTCAGTGGGTAGTGAAGTTAACTGCTCTATTATATAAGACCAATGAATGCCTACAGTTTCTTATCATTTCTCCAATATAAATGTGAGAATGTCAAATTAAAACAGCAATCATTGAGAGTAAATAAAAAACAGGAGTCTCCCTTGGGTCAGCTGGGGAAAGTATCGTGTATATTTCTGTACTTTCAGGATTTGTCTGCTCTATGAATCATCCTTAAGTTTATTTTATTGACTGAAATGTATAAATTAACCCTTGCCCCTAATATTACATAAAGTAAAATATTACTTATCCAAACCATCAAGAAAAAATGTAACTAATAGATGCAGTTTGTACTAATAATGTAATGACACTAAAATAAAGTACCAAACTGCAGTGACTCAATCACACCATCACAAAAAACTGAAAAAAAAGAAAGAAACCAAAACAAAACAAAACAAAAAAAAACAAAACAAAAAAAACAACAACACACCTTTAAGTCAAAATGCAGGGCACAAGAGCAGACCCAGGGAGGAGCTACTAAAACCTCAAATGCTTGGCGGAGAAGGAAGAGGAGAAGCAGCAACAGCAGACGACAAATTACATCACTTATTCTTTATTTGCCTTATTATCATTATTATCAGCTGTCCCCAGAGCTTTCCTTAACAAGGCAACAACAGTTTAACTGCACTTGTGTGAGTGATTCATTCTGACTTAACAGGTGTCTTGTGGAAAATGAGTTTCTCTAACCCTAATTGCACTGAACTCTTTATGATATTATCAGATGTGCATTTTTAATGCAACAGACTGAGTAAGTCAGTCATCAAAAAGACAAAACTTTGAGATAGTCTCGACTTGTAAAAGACAGAGGACATTAACATTTCTACATTTAATTCAAATTTAAATGATCTCAATTAAAACATTTTATCATTTCTCCTTTTTGGGGAACGGTTACATAGGTGTCAACATTTCAACTATCCAGCTGTGACACTCAGTCACCTTTTACACATCTACACGGTCAGACACCAATAGAAGAATTTGAAAGAATGTGCAAAGACTTTTTGCATGGACAAAAGAAGCAGCAGAAGTGAGAGGATCCAATATGAGCTTTGATCTAAATCAATAGTAGCTTCCAAACAGTGAGGTGAACAGTTTTAGTCAAATGTTCAGGAAACTCCAACATGTAGGGTCGCATGTTGAAAATGCATTTTTTCCTCATTTATTATATATTACCTTACTATACACATGTACAGTAGTTTAACATGTTCAACAGGCAGCCTGTGAGCTCACTGCAGAGGAAATCCTCTAACTTAAATCCTGCTGGTCTGTGATGTTTGCAAATTTACTGGTGGGACTTCTGTCAGTGTGGTCACTCAATACAAGCGTCAGCAGTAATGATGTAGTAGCAGTGAGGCAACGCTCAGTGGTAGCACCTATGATGATCATCATAGCTGAATGAAGAGTAGGCAGCGCAACTAACTTTGAACACCATGTCATCATTGTCATCATCATCATCATCATCATTTAATGGCCACAGTCTCATGGTGTGAAAAGAAATATCCCCTTCCTCTCCTGCCCTTGTTTCTCCCTGGTAGACTTGCAGTGGTGTCATCCACTCTGCAGCCCTCTGTTGAGCAGTGATGAGCCAGGTGATGTGGGCTTACTCATCGTCCCATGTTTGCTGTAGCAGGAAGTTAGCGGCTAGATTCTCATTCTTCTCACAAGCAAAGTACGCCTGGATGACTAAACCTTCAGGGAATCCCAGTGCTTTTAACTGGAAAACAATGTCATTTACATTTTCAATGAACAAACATTTATATAATGCTCCTTTCACCTTAAGGACAATTCAACAAGACTATTAAATGTAAAAACACACCTACTATAAAACATTCATGCTCGTGTTCCTACATTTATGCATTCATTTGTTGTTTTTCTTCATGTAAGTAATTTTTCAAACAAGTATACATAACTGCTTGAATATCTAACGAGCTGCCACAGAATTATCAAGAATATTGCCCTTCAAATTTGTATTTTTTCCACTGTGCATATTTAAGAATTTGTTTCATTAATACAAACAGAAAAACATCAAGGATCCAGCAACATAATTTTCCATGACTGATGTTTCAACAAAACTCATAGAACTTCAGTAGCAGGTTGTGTTCAGACTGATTTCCTTTCATACGTTTAAAAGAAAGACATATTTGTTCCTAGGCTTGTGTAATTCTGCACAAATTGTGGAAATTTGGTGGAACTCGACTGTGTCAATGTGACTGGCAAACTCACCCTCTCAATCGCCTCTTTCTCCTGTGGGGTGACCTGGATGTAGTTAGTGTGTGGTGACCCATGGGCATCAGCATCTTCTCCTCCTGTATCTCCAGCTTGTGGCTCATTGAGCATCTGTACAAAACGCTCCTGGTGCTCTGTGATTTGCTGCAAGTGACACAGTTGAACTGTATATCAACCACCCAGTTTATGCAAACTACAGTGGACATGGTAAACAAGTTAGTATAATCACTTGGGGGGATTTTACGTCGCATAAACATATCAGAGAAATGTTTCCTGAAAATACATTTACAGATTTATTTCTTTATTGTTCTTACTATTAGGAACAGTTCTTTGAGATAGCTTAAACAGTCAAACAGAAATTATATTAACAGACCCTGACAGAACGCCACTAGAGAATGGTGAGTTTTGTGGTGTGGTACCTGCAGCAGCTGTGGGTTGTCTCTCCCGAGCTGTTGCAGCAGGGCTGGCAGGAGGGCTGGGTTCTGCTGGATGATCTGTCTCATCTGCTGGAACTGAGGCTGGTTCCTCAGGAACTCCAGAGGGTTCCCTATGGAGCCAGACCCTCCTCCAGCAGTGACAGGCTGGCTGCCGGACACAGGCCCTGCTCAGGAGGGGACAAAATGTTAACGGTTGCTATTCAAGAAGAGATTACATTTTATGGGATACAATGTAAAGACCGTAAAACCAAACAGTGAAGTCTGTTCTGAGAGTGGCTTCATAGTTCTGTCTTGGTGCACGGTTTTGCTAAACCAGAAAGACTATCATGAGAAAATTTTGTTACTGCTCAGTGACAAAAATACTTATGAGGGCCTGAAACGAGACCCAGGAAGTGGTTAGGAAGAGGTTGATAAGATTGTCTGAAGCAGTTAGAACAAGACAACCATAGCTGTGTAGCTAGCCACAACGTAGCACATCATTATATACCAGCTAGCCCAAATTCAGTAACCCTACAAACATCACGACTGTTTAGTTTTCTGTCTTCCTTTATGTCAAAAGTAATAGCAGAGCTGTAAGTTTTAATTTTTCAGAAATCCCTCAATCAGAACATGATATATCATCTTTAGATAGCAAGGAGTTAGCTGGCTAGTTTCTAACTTCATAAATTCTGTTTTCGTGGATGCCTGGATGTCAAACTTAATTGTTTCACCTGGTAGAGCAGCCACACTGATCATTTTATTAAAGATTGAATTTAAACAGTTTGTAATTCTCAGTGATGCCGCAGTGTTCGTTTGACTTTGGGACCTGAAGCGGAGTTTGGACCCAGGAAAGGCTAATGACGTCAGACTTAAAGACCGGATACTCGGGGGATGCTTCACCAAGTTTGTATGGTTTACATAAGATACATAAAAAGGGTGTACCTTTAAGATCAACTGTCTGTATGATCAACTCAATCACCTATAACAACTCAAAGTTTCTGGTTTCAATCCTTAACCCGTTGATAGGCAGCTCTGAACACCACATCGAGAACACCTTGTTTGGTTGAGAAGGTGACAGACGTCATTATGGAGGCAGATAAAATAATAGTGTTGTACGATCTTACATCTCTCTTCACTTGTGTTCCAGTCACTGAAGCAGTGGCGGTAGTTTGCAAGAGATAACAGAATGACCCCAACCTCAGCAACAGGACTACTCTCAGCACCAATCAAGTCTGTTTGGTCTTGGATCTGTGTCTTAATTCAACCTATTTCACATACAAGGGTCAGGACTACAGGCAGAAACATGCATGTGCCTTGGGTTCCCCAGTTTCACCCATTGTCCCCAACTTGTACATGGAAGAAGGGGAAAAGAGGGCGCTGTTATCCTACCCTGGAACACCTCCACGTCATTGATGACACCTGAGTGAAAATCAAATCTCAGGACGTACCACAATTCAATGATCACGTGCGAACACATCAGATTCACCACAGAGGATATGACAGGCTAGCTGTGAGATTTCCATCTGTAATGGGGGACATTTAAACGTCGATGTGTACCGTAAACCAACGCATACAGATCAGTATTTAAGGTTTGACTCTCATTATCCACTGGAGGCAAAACTTGGTGTTTTTCTACATGATAAAGAAAAAGCTGCTGTGAAAAGAAAGAAATCCGTCAGCACGACTCTTTTGACTTAAATTGTAAGAAATAAATGTGTAAACTTACAGAAAAAGTTCTGGTAGCTCATTGGCCAGACTGTCCAGTGTTTTGGTGTGGGGTTTAACTGTAGTCATAAAAAACAGAAATTTCTGTAGTAGAAAGTGAAAAACAAAGTTTTCTGTCATATAATTGTTTATTTCTTAATTACTGTGTGTAGTATGAATGGTCATAAGGGAGATTTTTATCAATAGGAAAAACTGTAAAACTTATGGAAATACAGTTAAAGGTCCAATTTCATTAAACTGTTAAAAGTCCAGTTAAAAATCAAACAAGAATTATAATAAATGGCTTCAAGTGTATATTCAGACCTGTGAGACTTCTTTAGACACTCAAAACACTGAGATATGGCTCTGTGGTACATGCAGACATTTCTGCATCTCTGCCATTCAAAGACGCTTTGTATAAAGGACAAATTTGGACAGGTGAAATCCCTTCTGGAGAAAAGTTTTATGGTCAGATGAGAAAAAAAAAAAATATTTGGACACAGTGACAAGAGGAGTTGGACGAGTAAAAGTGAGACTTTCACACCTAAGAACACTGTACCGACTGTCAAGCATGGTGGTGGTCTTACCATACTGTGGGAATGGTACTGGTACACAGCACAAAGTGGAAATAGTAAAAAACTGAAATAATCTAAAAAAGAAATACTTCCAAATTCTTCCTCTGGTGATATTAAAGTTCCACTAGTAATAAAACGTTAATGGTGCGCAGAATTTGTGTGGACGTTGTATAGCTTTAGACCACAGTTATTCCAGTTGTCATCTTGGCATAATTTCCGTGTCCCCAGGAAGTTCATGCGGAGGAAACAAGCTGTCTTGTTTAAAACAGAAAGTTAATATGAAGTAAAAAAAATAAATAAACTGGGCTCTTACTACTGGGGGGTGCTGGAGGCTGCTGTGGCGGTTCTTCTGTAGAAGGTGTAGAGGGGTTGGCTGGAGTACTATGTCTACTTGGCTGTGGATTGTGCAGATCACTAGCCCTTGCTGGAATACCCTGAAACACATGAACAGTTACTGTATAGTTTACAATACAGCAGCAGCATGATTATGAAGCTGGTTAAACTCTCACCATGAGCAAGTACTCCACTGCTCTGTCTGGGTTGTTGTAACTGGCTCTTAGTGCAGCAACAACTTGCTCCCGCTCATATCCTATCGACATAATCTCTGACACCAGGTTTTCATATTCTGGTCCAGTCACTGTGGTAACAAAAAGAGGTTTTTAGGGGCAGGAAAGTTTACCTGAATCTAGATGAAGTGCGCAGGTTGCCTTTGTGTTATTTGGCAGAGTAGATATATCAATATAACTAAATACAGAATAGTGATACTTAAAAGTCTAGATCTGTAAATTAAGAATTTTCTACCCAAACAGTCCTGGGTGACTTCCTTCTTGAGTTATCACATTTGCAAGATTTTCAGAAAACCTAACCTCTGGCCTTGAAATTCAAACTTGTCCAAGATTATTAGTACTTGAACCTATAGTATAAATTTACATATTTTAATTTGCCCATTTCTCCAGTTATCATCTTCACAAACTTGTGTGTCCACACTGCCTTTTTGCGCCTCCTCTTGTCTCTGCAACCTCAAAGAGATGCAACCTCAAATATACAAATTTGGGATGTAATTTAAAATGTAAAATAAAGTGTAAAGCAACGATCTACTAATCTCAAAAACCCATATTAGGGCTGTACAAGTCATTAAATTTTAATCTCGACTTCAATATTTTGGTTTCTCACAGTAGAACAAACGTGATCAAGTAATACTAAAAATAAATGCTCCAATGCCCCAGTGTTGTTTAGTTCACTGCAGAACACATTTCACTTACTCTAACCAATGAAAACACAGTAATTATTGTATGATGGCCAAGAAAAACAGTGCAGTGGTTGTTAACATGACTCATCCAACAGCATCTATTAAAGTGAACCTGTACAACACGTCACAATATCCACAAATATGCACTGAAATCACCAAGGCAGTCACAAAAAGTCATCTTCATTAAACATGGTGGGCAACAAAAGCTGTAGGAAAATAGCTTTCATTCAATATGTTGACCATTTACCCTCTCTTGCAGCCATCTTTTCCAAAGTGGAAATTACGAACCATTTTCATTCAGTGGTTTGGTTGTACAGATTACTGCATATCATCTGAAAACTCAGAAATAATACTGATCTCACTTTGACCAGAATGGAGGCGTTTGAGAAGGCTGCTTCTACTTATACATTGAAAAAGAACTGGAGTTTTGCCTCCTTTTTATGCAAAGTACACAGAACCATCAGCGCTGATTTTTTTTTCTAATTGAATTATGTCATTCCAATATAATCTTAGCTGTGGTACCAGGGAAGGCTTACTACCGTCACCACTAATATTTGCCCTATTTCAGTATGCTGACAACATTCTTCTAGCTTCAGTAATCCCCACACAGCAGCATCTGGGATCTCGTTTATTACTGATTCCAGCGTAGCTCAGGAGATGCAGCATGTCACCCACTATGTATGGAAGGTTGGTGGTTTGATCTCTAGCTGCTCCGGTCTGCGTGCCAAATGTCCTTTGGGAAAATACAAACCCTAAGCTGGTCTCTGATGCATCAGAGTATGAATGTGTGTGAATGTTAGATAGAAAGCACTTACACAGGAAAACGTGCTTGTGTGAATGGGTGAACCGGTTCATTTACCATTGACTCATTCTCTGAAATTTCTGGTTGCATGATTGTGTCAGAGGTCATGCCACTACCAGCACAGAGCAAATGTATGTTATCAAGTGTGACATCAGTTAACCAGGTTTATTAAAAAAAAAAAAAAAAAAAAAAAAAATATCCAAACCAAAATTCCCACCGTTATTCAGGCTATTCAATCAGCCATTCAAAACTAATATGCATACATCTCTGTTGGGTAAGATCAGTCAGGACGGGATGGCTGTTTCTCCCAGAATGCATCTTATTATATCTATATGTTAATCAGTAAAATAGTAGTTTAGAACTATGTGTCGACAAAAAACAAAAAACAAGATTTTACTAAATAATTTTAAAATAGCTCATGTATGATTACCATTTATGGACCTTATCAAAGATATTGGCCTATCTGAAGAGGATGCTGATAACCCAACATAAAAAAAAAAAAATAAAAAAAAATGTCCACAAACACACAAATGGATGAATGCGAAAGAAATTCCAAGCTTGGGAGTGATGTACTATCGTTTTGCTTTTTGTGATTAGTGACTGCAGTGGGCAAGATACATTTCCAGTCAAGTATGGGAAAAATAAAAATGCTGTTAACTACTGGCCAAAATGGAACTCCGCTTATTTAGTCTGTATCTGTTTAAATGCTGAATTTATTCAATAGAAAAAAAATAGTTAAGGCCACCATTTTTCTCTGTATCACCCGTACTGTTCTAGTTTCCTTACTATCTCCACATATGCTGTAATATAGAAAATGTTTACTGTATCAGTCACACTAATGATTAAAACAAAAAGCACCATATAATTAGTACATTAGTATTTTACTATTTATGACAAAGAAAAGAATAATCACTGATAATTACCCAGTATTGATGCTGCTTCTTCAAGAAGACCCAGTTCATCAACGAGGCTGAGAGAGACGAACAAACAAATAAAAACATGACATAAATGTTCATTCTAAAGAACCAGGATTTAGGCTAAGAACTAGATAAAAATAGAAATCAAGATAAGTGTTCCTTGCTCTATATTGAGGCACTATGCTATAACTGAAATGCTTATATTCACTATTGAGGTTCTCTTCCTGACTGTTTTTGTGAACTGCCACGATATAAATAAAACTGAATTGAGTGCCAGTAATATACTAAAACTAAAAAAAAGTAAACATACATCATGTTCAGTTCCTCATTACAGCCACAGCACTAACATGGCCAAAATGAATGAAACACTGATTAAACAATGAAAATGAATCCATATTCACCGTGTTCATCAAGGTTGTGTTGTTTTATGATCAACCTACAGCAGCACACTCACGCTTGAAGAAAAAAAAAAAACTGTCACTGCAACTACTACTCAGCTTCACTATACAAAGAAGAGTACTGGGCCACCTACGCATTACATCTAAAGTTGTAATTATCCATGCTCTCACACAAAGGCACAAAATGACCTTGATTCTTTGAAGGTGACAAGACATGCAGAAAGTAATTAGAGCTTCTTCAATATATAACCATCAATTAAACTGCCACAGTTTACATAAAACTATTATCCAACCTTGAAGCAGAGGACTGGACTGGTGCTGTGTCAGATGGTTCATTCTCTGGGTCTTCCCTCAGCTCTTCTTCTGTCTGGGCAGCAGGGGTGGGGCTATCTGAAGGGACTAATGCGGGGGCTTCCTCTACAGCTTCAGGAGCTGTGGAAGAGGCAACAGGGGCTGTGGAACCAGAGGCCGGAGCTGATTCTGAGTGTGAGTCCAAGGTGGGTTTTGCTGTTGCGCCAACAGAAGCCACAGTGGTGTTTTCTTGAACAGAGGGCGGGGCTTCCGAGGGAGGCACTGACTGTGAGGCAGGTACAGCAGCGGACGTTGTGTGTGTTGGTGTGGAGGGCACCTGTTTTGGGCCAGAGGCTGGTGCTGGGGCTGCAGCTGGGGGTGGCACTGGAGTTGCAGCTGGCGTGGGAACTGAGTGAGTGGCTGCTTCAGCAGGAGAGGTTGGTTTGGGCTAAAATGACATTTGAGAGCTGATTATTAGTGGTGTTGCTAAGATAGCCAAACAAACACACAGAAGCACTTCATTGTTTTTTTGTTTTTCAGGCAAACAGCCAGTGTACAACACTGATGGCATACAAAAACAAAACAAAAACAACACACCCCAAAAAAACCAAAAACACAAGACATGGTGAAAAACGTAACTAAAACAGAACCAGTTAGGATGCAGCCCTGTTAAACTACCCCAAGAAACATTTCCATGTGAGCCCACAGTGGACAAGTGTGGATTAGCCCATGCCCATCATGGTTTTCTCTAGGCAATGCAGAGTGGGCTTTCCCATAGAAAACCCATATACTTCAAAGGGCAGAACTTCCCTTTATTTATAATAAGTAAATGTGACTACTATGGAGAAGATTAATCCATAGAACATTATTACACTCTCAGAAATATGACTTTGAGAGAAAGCGACTGACTGAATTCTAATATATTTCTAAGTTTGCTCACTTACAAAGAAATTAATTTTTGTGCCAATTTATTTTAATTGTGAGAGACAGGATATTAAATATACATTAAAAAACATATTACATCAAAGTTATAAATTGTTGTGCATGTCATTGAGTGAAATAAATATTTGATCTCCTACAACCGAGCCAGAATTCTGGCTCCCACGGATTGGTCACAACCAATCAGTCAATTCGATCAATTACAGATACTCCTGCACTCAACTCATTAAGTATATAAAGCACACCTGTCCACAGAATAACGTCTTTCCATTACAACCATCCATCCACACCATGGATAAGACCAATGACCTCTTAAAGGATGTCACAGAGAAGTCTGTAGGCTTGGGAGAAAGTGCTGTGGTCAGGTGGAACCAGAATCTATCTCTTTAGTGTCAACTTGACCCACTGTGGAGAAAGAGACGCGAGTGCATGACCCAAAGAAAATCACCCCACAGCCAAGCACGAAGGTATGTATTGTAAACTCTTGGATGAGAACCTCCCTCTAACAGAACACTGATGATGGGTCTTGAATTAGCATTATAGCATGGCAATGACCCAAACCATACCACCAAGGCAACAAATGAGTGCCTAAAAAGAAGCACATTAAGATGAGGGATTGGCTAGTCAGTCTCCAGACCTCAGTCCTAGAAAATCCATGGAGGGAGCTGAAAGCTGTGTGGTGAGACAAGCAGCAGGCAAGGAATCTAAATGATTTAGAGCGTTTCTGTGAAGAGGAGTGGGACAAAATTCCTCATAACAACTGTCACCACTGTGCTCGCCAAGTTGGTCATGTTTTCCTTGGGGATCAAATACTTACTTCACTCAATGACATGCAAAGGAACTAAGAACTTTTTTTGTAATGCTTCGCAGGTAAGAGAACAGCTTGTGAGCAAAAAGTATGTAAAATAGAAAGTGGGGCATAAAACTAGTTTTCAGAGATATTCAAGGATATGAAAAATATGTTATTAGAAATTTTTGCAGATATTAAAACTTCACTAGAAAAACCAAAGGTGTGAAAAATGTATACCAATTAAATAGATTCAGGAAAAATGAACTTTTAGGGTTCTAACAGAGGCTTAGTGCCAAACTACAGGGATATGATAACAGTATTGCTAATACGTGGCAGGCAAAGAGTTAAGCACACTGGTTTAAAAGTCTTTACGTGAACTTTGTTGTGCACAACTTTAACTGGACAAGGACTGCAATAAATAACTGTGATAGTGTTAAGAATTGATGCTTAGTGTATAATAGTGTATTGATATCGTTTTTATGGAGGAAGTGCACAGAACCAATACAGTCACCCTGACAGCCATCATAAGCTATAGTAAAACTGAGTAAATAAAAAACAAGCAAGCTCACAGCAACAAAGTTGTGTGTATAACATGACTGTCTAAAGAAGAAACCAATGCGCAGAGACACTGACCTTGGTAACCATGACCACCACAAAGTTCTTCTCATCGATTTTGTACTCTTTCAGTGGGATATCATCGTTTAAGATTTTGCCTGTGACATTCACACAGAAACAGCAAGTGACAAAAGATATGACAGAATTATTGAACACTGACTATGAAACAGATTTATAGGCTGTAACCTTTACATATAGGGTGTATAGAAAATATAAACGTAGCCAATGTGAAATCAACCACTGTCATGTGTCGGCTGTGTGCAGGCAGGAAAAGGACCCAAAGTGCAGACTCCGGAGACAAACGTGAACTCAAACAGAACAAAACTAAGACTCCAAATAACTTACACAGGCATACAGAACACACAGCATATATGATGGTAGATCACAACACGGACACAGAGAAACACAGGGCTTAAATACACAGAGGGAGCAATCAGGGAATGGGAAACAGGAGGGAAACACAGCTGGGGCAAATCAGGCCTAACGAAACAGGGGAAGCAAAACCAGATACATTAACATAAGACATGGACCTTCAAAGTAAAACAGGAAACATAACACAGAGACGCAGACTTGACACAGGGATACAGCAACTATGGAACAGAACAGAAACCAGAAGGCACAACTCTGACAAAGAAGCCAAAAGACTAGAAATGATAAATAAAAGCAAAAATCAAAGTACAATAATAATAATAATAATAATAATAATAATAATAATGGAAACTCAAAACTCTGGGTCAACGACCCAGGCACCCCAACAACCACTGGTTTAGGAAGTCCCATCAAAAAGCCTTGAGCTGAGCATTTTCACTGTTGCTATTTCAGGGACATCACACACTCATAGTGTGACCCATCAATCTCTAAGGCAAGCAACTGCAAGTGGCATTATCCTTCTTATAGATATCAGTGGAACCATAATTTACGAAACGTTTTGCAAAACAAAAAGTTTTATGCACTTCTACAATGGCTTCCCTTGTTAAAACTGCAAGATACACTTAAGTTTCTTTTAAAATTTTATTAACGTGGTTATGAATATGTCATTGGGCACTTTTGCATTTCAAAACTCTGTTTCCTGCTTTCTTTGCATTTTGCTTATTTGGCTCTGGTTTCTGCTTATTACGTAAAAACTACCACAGTTGTTTCTAGGTAATAATAACACACCTTTAAGCTACCAAAGGTAATTGAGTGGTAATAACACATTATTACTGCTTGTTTCTGACTTGTTACCCTGCTATTACCACTTTCTTACAGAGCTGTGTTTCCACATTATTGCCCCCAGTTTTGGGCCTTTATTATCCAATTACATAAATTTCAGTGTAATATTACTCAACTGTAACCACTGTTGCTACCACAATATTACTTTAGTATTAAGTGGTTATTACTTTGTAATTGAGTGGTACTAACTTAGAACATACCACATTATTATGTTCTGTTCCTCCGTGTTATCCTACTATACTATTACAAGGCTGTAATAGAAACCACTACCAATATGTTTTTCTGGAATGTCATATCTTGGGTCAAGCTTTTTAACAAGCTGCTTAAAGCCCTTATCATGTAACTGCATCAGTAATAAGCTAATAATTGTTTTCACACCTGAAATAACCTGTGACCAAAAGTTTAAGTACCCTGGGAGTCACAATAAAAATTCTACTTTTACATTCAGAGTCTTTTGGCCCATATCAGCCCCTAATAAGCTCAGACAAATATATGATACTGAACTCACTTTAAGAATAATCAGCATGTGCAGTTTGCTATGTGAGCTGTTATCATGAAACTGATTGGAAATAACTAAACTAATCAAAATTTGTGGCTTTCATTTATTATCATCATAGGTTTTCTCTAACTGATAACGCTGGCAAATGTGTAGTTTGAAGAAACTTTTAATAACTCCTTTAACATGTTAGGAAGTAAACCTCTGATGATGGAGATGTCTGGTTTCATGAAACAGGCAAGATCGATGACTGTAAAAAAGATGGACAACGTGGCACCCCCACCCCAAATGTCAACTATTTGTGACAGCCTTTTGGCTGTCTTACAGTGTCAGCATGCGAATAATTAGTACTAAGAACAGAAATAAAAATAATCTGATTTTTTGTGGTTCATTCATTCATCTAATTAGTTTTGGATTAATGTTTGGGTGACGCTAATAGAAGTCTATCAATGTCAGTGTGTTTAATTAAAATCCAATAGGGCATGAGATGTTTATGTTAAAACTGCTGCAGTCTTGTCAAATGATAGGACAGGAATGTGCTTATGAATACTAGGGTGACTGTGACTTTGCTCATCTTTATTAAGAAATAATATTTTTTCCACTGTGCTTGCTTGTGCCAGTTTCTCTTTTTTGGTAATTACTTTTCTTCATTTGGAGAAAACCATTTCAAATGATGCTGAGGAATTGTGCTGTATCATAAAAAACAACAGTGTAGGTTTGGATATATGCACCTCTACATACCCAGGTGTTGCTGTAACCCATTTACTTGGCACACAACAAATACTTTACCTTGGAATGAAAATAAAATAGAAAAAAAACCAACTTGTGAATATTATAGAAGTAACACATTTAATCATTTACAGGAATATAATGTGTAATACTTTACTGCGAGAGATCAGCTCAAAGAATTAATTACTTCTTTATCTTCTTTCTGTGGCAGCAATGGAAGGCTTATCAGGCTATAGATGACAAACCAGGCTGCAGAAGCAGCAACGCCTCTGTATGAGCGGACTGTAACACCATGACATCAACAACACTGGACATAAAACCTGCTTTCATTCTGTCCTGTACTGTCATCAATAGAAAAGTTAGGAAAATATAACATTTGAAGATAATGTCAGAAAATAACATGAAAGTGTCCTATTATTACTACTGTTTATATGGCCATTATTAGGGGTGATCTGATGAAAAAAGGGTCTAAACTTGCCTATGCTAACAACACCGTTGTTATAATGACAAAAACACATCGCAACATCTTATTGTTCTAGGTAGCTATCTAGGTGTTCTTATGCTATCTAGTTAGCAATGCTACACACCTGTTACTACTGCACACTCCACGGAGGCCCAGAGTTACTGTTCATACCATAATTATCTGGAAGTTAACTGTTGCCCTGAGATTTTACATAAGACCAAAGATAATATAAAAATGAAGTTTTAAACAGTTTTAGATCAGTTACACTCACAGAGCACTCTCATACCTGGTAACATGGAAACTTTAAATAAAACGTTAGATTTAAAGCACAGCAGCAGAAAGCGGTGTCATTTTTCTATTTATTTATTAGAATCATCAACAGATACATTCACCCTGGGGGAAAACCAGTGACCAGCAGGACCACAGCTGTCCTTTGCCAGATGTTCTGTTTAACTACTGAGAAAGACGTCATTTCAGAAACATCAGGAAGACTGAAGCTCATCGCAGGGATCAAGCAGGACTCACACTGTTTACCAGCAGCCCCCTCAGAGGGAAATCTTCAGACCTCCACCTTAAGCCCTTCCCAGAAAATGTACAAACCCAGCACTTCATGAACGGTGTGTTAGCAACATTTGCTTTGTGTGCTGTTAGAAGTACTGCACATCATCCTCATATAAAGAGGCTCTGGACTCACATGATCAGGTTATATTCAGACCTGTAGAAAGTTATATATTTAAAATATATAATCCTCTCTGATTATTCTGGTATGAATGACTCAATTACAAATAACACACACAGTGTCAAAGGACTGCAGATTAATCTTTCAGTTCAATATAGAAGTGACGACCTTTGACCTTCATCAGGTTGTATTTAATGCTGTCAGAGGAAATCTCACGTCCTCGTCATGCAGCTGACTACAGTCAGTCTTTTAAACAGAAGCTGTGCAGGTTTGAGATCAGCAGCTTTCTGAAACACCAAACTGAGGTACTGTTTGTGCTGATACATAGCATGGATGATTAATCCCTTTGACTTTTTGTCTTAAACTTTATCAATAAAACAGCTGCAGATTTCACTGAAAGCACACAATATGGTGCTTTAGCCTTTGTACTTTTTTCAACAGTTAATGTTGGAGTTACTGCAAAGCGTGAATCATAGGATGATTTGTCTGCTGTCATTGGGTGGTGCTGAGGTCAAATCTGAGGGCAGCTCCTGTAATCACAAAGAGAACAGAATCATCACAAACTGTAAAATGTTCATCCCTCAAATCTGAAATAAATCTGATCCTTTCCTGTCCTCACACACTTGAGGATCTGCAGTTCTACTCTTAAATTTTTTCAGTTCTACAGTTCTGCTGACATTAGCTTTTTATTTACAAAAAAGTTTACAGTTTAATCTTTACCTTTGAGTTGTTGTTGGTTTTTAAATTGTGATTTGCAAAGATGAGCTGATGGAGCAGCTTTCCAGTCCTGCTGCATCGTGGTCAGCTGCAGGAAAACAGACAAACATATGGACGTATCATCACCAGTGTTTGAGCTGCTGCCTAAGTATTGGACCTATATTAATACTTCATAGTATTTCTCTGAAGGATGTAAGCTGTAACTGTGAGAACATTTTCAGTCCTCTGTAATTCACCTACAGTTAAAATTGTGTTAATAACGAGTTATTGAACTGCAAGGTTTTTGGAAATTTGGTGTTACTGTCCTTACAGATGTGACTAGAGAGAGAAAACATGCTGCTGTTTGCACATATTTAATAATCAGCTCTACACAGAGCTGAAGGACAGTCCAGCCTGTTGCTTTTCCAATCTTAACACACGTTAGTTAGTGACTGAACAGGCCGGTGACTTTTCCCTGTTTCTCATGTAACTGGTTTCAGCGCCTCACCTTCAGCTGCAGTTCTGAACATCCTTTAGTTCAGTAAAGTCAGAGCAGCTGAGCAAATGTCTGAGCTACAGCACTGAATTTAATGAACATTCAAGCTCAAAGTGATTTCTTTATTCATGTGCACAGATTAACTGATGAACACAACTTTCCCCGACAGCCGACTGCTCATCGTAGCTAGCTAGCCAAGGACATAGTTGCTAAATAGCGGACAAACACACATTTAACTTACCGAAAAAGTGCGCCAGGGCCTCGGGTCCTTCTGTCGGTTAATCCAGTTTACTGCAGAACACCTCGCGCTGTCAGTTTAAACAGTCCATTGTGGTTTTGGAAAGTAGACGCTTGACCTCCTCTCAGGGTCCTGATCCTCCATTCCCAAACAGGGATGTGCAAGTTTCTCCGTGACTGCAGCTGCCAGTCAAAGCTGTTATGATGACCCCAATTCAACAGCATTATGGTAGTAGTCAAAATCAAACTTATGAGACTTATTCTCACCTTTAATTCCAGTTGTGACATTTTAATTTTTCTAATATACTTTTAATCTGGGGCAGCATCTTGTGTGGTGGTTAGCACTGTCGCCTCACACCAAGAAGTTCGTGGGTTCAAATCTACCATGTGTCCAAGGCCTTTCTGTGTGGAGTTCTCCCCCGTGTTTTCTCCCTGGGTCCTCCTCTCACAGTCCAAAGACATGCACTAAGTGGGGTTAGGTTAGCTGGTCATTTTAAATAGGTGCAAATGTCAGTGCAAGTGGTTGTCTGTCTCTCTGTGTTGGCCCTGCAGCAGACTGTCCAGAGTGGACCCTGCCTCTTGCCCTATGGTAGCTGGGATAAGCTCCAGCACCCCCGCGACCCTGAATAGATAAGCAGAAGAGGACGGATGGATGGATGAATACGTTTAATCTGTTCAGAACATGTGTTATTCCATATAGCAATGAGAAGTTTTTTCTGCAGAGAAAGTACTTTTAGATTTAATACTTTAAGTTAAATTTTCCAATAATAAACAGTTTAGTGTGTTAAAGCAGTTTTACTTTTTTTCCAATGTATTTTTTGTGGCTTTTACCCTTTATTGTGTTCGGACAGTGGAGAGAAGACAGGAAAGCTGAGGTTAGAGAACAAACAGAAGCAATAGCAGATTGGAGCCTGGACCTCTGCTTTAGTCTTACAGCATATGGAAAACCTGCTCAGCCCAGTGAGTTATATTAAAATCCTTCAGTCAGGAAGTTGAACATAGTGATATTCGAGTAGTTTACAAGAGAAGACAACAATTTTTGTAATTTTAATATATACTGCAACAAACATAAGGCTTTCTTCTGAAATGTATAAAGATGGCAGTCTTCATTTCAATTATATCTCCACTGCTTGCTGTGGCGGTCTCTGTACTAAAACTTAGGCACATAACTTACTTAGGTATTATCACTTATCCCTCAGACAATATTTTAAGATCAGATGATAGCAGGAGAGGTCGTGAAGTGGAGAACTGTTTAAATGCCATATTTTTTGCAGCTTATCCACCTCTGCCACAGCTGTTCTATTCAATTTAATTACTATAATTATAGTGTGTTTGCAGTCTGCATTTCCCAAATTAAGTATACTGGGTAAATTATTATTACTAATTTTTTTTTTTTTTGAGGTAATGACATGAGAAACGACGTCTGATTAAAACACAGCTATTATTTTCTCTTAACCCTCAAGCTTACCTGCATAGATGAGTTTCTGTCCCACTGAAGGAAATGCATCTTTACCTCTGTGCTCTTCTATTTTCTCCTTCAGGGCTTTCACCTGTCAAACATATCAAGAAATATTAGGTGGAATGAACTCTTCTTAGGTTGGGTTGCAAATTCTTTTTAACAGCTGCACCTCTTTGCATGTTAAACTATGATCCCCTGGGTCCTCCTGTACCAGCCTGCTCTCTCTCTCTCTGTCTGTATGTGTGTTTTGTCTTCAAATGGCTTGTTCCAGAAAGCACCTCCTTCCCCGTGCCCCTCCACCCTCCTGATGAGGCACACCTGGCAGCTGTTGGCTAATTAACCCTCTGGGGTCCAGGGTTTAATTGGCCGTTTTTCGCTACTTTTGACTTTGCCTTTGTATTTCACCTTTAAAACTTGCCTTGTTTGATATCATTCTTTTCAGCACAACCTCACATGTCTGAATTTAGAGTTATTCTTTTATATTAAGATACCGTGTTAACACAATTGATCTAAAATGACACGAAAATCATAAAATCCAAGTTAGAAAAAGTTATATTTTTTACTGTAAAAACCACAAACATGTTTAATATTTAAATGCAAATATAAATTGTAAATTTTAAAAGCTAATACCTTGGGGCTTTTCTTTGTACAACCATTTAAAACTACTACTAAAATGAAAATTACAAAACAATTAGGTGTCACAATAAGATGCCACACTTTGTGCCACTCCAAAGATAGTTTCTGTTCACCAATAGACAGCGGAGCACATCACAGGGATAACCTGTCCCCTGACTCCCATAGGGACCCACGTTCCCCAAAATCCACCATGGGCAGGGGGCCTGGGCCCATTCAGACTGGAGCCCACAGCAGCAGCACCACCAAGCCCCATAGAGGACAGGGCAGCCTACCTGACACCACTGCAGAGGAAAAACTACACCCACCCCAACATTCATTCAACTCTCAGACTACATAAGACAACAGATACCCAGGGATACGCAGGTTTTAGTTCATCCTCCACCTGTGCTAGATCCCCCCCTCCCTGCAGAGTGGACTCCTCAAAAGCAGAGACCACCAGCAAAAGACAACCTCTCTGGCTGTCTTTTGCTCCCTAGCAGCTGAAGGGCCCCCCAGTTCCACTGATGCACCAGAGGCCCCCCGCACCAGGGCTGGGCCACCGTGCATGCAATCACCACCACCCTGGCAACACACCAACCAGGACCCAACCCCCCCAGGCCCAGCCAAAACCCCAGCCCAGTGGCGGAGGACCCCCAAAACCCTCCAGTTCATGAGGACAGTCATCTTGGCGATGCATAAGGCGGTGAGAGCCATGTGAACTGTATTCATCTCTGTAGTGCCATCATGTAAGTCGCCCAATAAGCAAACTGAAGGGGAGGCTGGAATGCTACATTTCAGACACTCTGACAAGTCTTCACATATCCAGCGCCAAAACCTCTGAACAGGTGGACAGAACCAAATAGCATGGATGTAATTGTCAGGTGTATGGCCTTGACAGTGTGAGCACTTGTTAGATGACATAAAACCCATCATGAACATCCGTTAACCTGTATAGTGCACTCTGTGTAGTATTTTGCATTGTATTAATTGTAGACTGGGATTTCTAATCAATTTAAAGGTTTTTAAACATATCTGAGACCAGAAGTTTTGATCTAAGCAGACTGATAGATATATTTTAATCGGCTTATCGAATAATCTAGAACTCTTGAGATAGTTTTTTAATATAATTACCTCAGAAAGAGAGTGGTTTGTGAGTGTTGGAGAAAAAGTAACACATCATCTGCATAAAGACTGATTTTATGTTCTACGTTCTTGCATTTTATGCTCTCGATCACTATAGCCTGATTTTAGTAGGAGACTGATGTTGGGAGAATTCATTATGGTGGTAGTCTGCCATTTTCCTTGATTTCCTGCAAAATTCTGTGGAATACTGGTGCCAAATCCATCTGGACCTGGAGCCTTACTATTGGGCATACTTTTCAGGGCTTTACTGGAGTTCACCTGATGTCAGCGGTGAAGCTGATAACTTCAGAAAGATTACGATATCAAGAAATGGATCGATTTCAATTTTTGATGGGTCCATCTGTGGTGAATATGAAGTTTTGTAAAATTTCCTGAAAGTGTTGTTTATTCTTTCAGGGTCATATAGTGTGTTCCCAGATAAGTCTTAAACAGCACCTATAGTCATTTTTATTTATTTATTTTTAACTGGCTGGCAGGAAATCGACCTGAATTGTTACCATGTTCAGAATTTTGCAAGCAAAGTCTTTGCACTAAGTAGTTAGTTTTTTAAAAAAAATGTCATTTAATTCTAGTTTTGTTTTAAATATTTTGTTCAGTATTTCCTGTTCCTGAGAGGACACAGTCTTCTTCTACGATTTGATTATTTCTTCTAATTCCTGAATATGTTTGTTTTCTCTTTTTTTTATGTGATGAGAATTAAATTATTTTACCTCTCATCACAGCTTTTCCTGCTTCCCAGAAAACAGATGCTGATGTGCCAGGCAGGTCATTACAGTCTAAATATAAAGCCCATTGTTTTTTAAATATTTAATAAAATCTTCATCTTTAAGCAATGATGTATTTAATCTCCAGATTTACTTGGTGGAATAATCTTCTTACTTATTATAATTAAAGATACAGGATCATCTCAGTATCTCAGTGCATCTCAGTGTTTGAAATTTCACTTTACAGTGAGCTGCTGATTAGGAAATAATGCAGACAAGAGTAGGAGTGAGGGATATGTGAGAAGAAAGTATCATTCTTACGGTTAGGGTGGAGGGAATGCCATGCATCGCAAAGTCTGAAATTGATCATGTACTGTTTAACTATATTTGTGGACAGCCAATTGCGCTGAGTTCCTGCTGAATTCAGCTGTCCATTTCTTCATTTAGTCCAAAGCTGAGGTCACCCCCAAGAACAAGTAAGCAATCTAGGGAGAGTGCAGTAAAAAAACGTGGAAGAATGAGGGGCCGTACACACTTACAATACAGAACTTTTTGTTAAGTATGGATAATTTAATAATTAGAATTCTTCCCTCTGGATCTATAACTGTGAGTACTGTGAAATTAATATTTGTATGTATTAAAATTGCTACATTCCTCTGCCTAGAGCTACAGCAGGCTGAGAACACATTAGGAAACAAAGGTGTTTTAAGTTCATGCGGTAGGTCGGTGAGTCTCTTCTAATAAAACAACATATGCCTGTAGTTTGTTTTAAAATGGTTAAATATCTTTAGCCTCTTTTCTCTGGAGCCAGCTCAATGCACAATCCATGTGACAAACCTTATGGCAATCAAGCGCACCTGTATAACAAAAGGTCCACTTGGGAAAATAAATGTGTTGGGCGAAATTTCCATTTTAAAAAGATAATAGTAATGAATTGAGCAATTTTAAATTTTTAAAATGACCTGACAGTTACATAAAAAGCTATAAGCTCATTATATAGCTCATGGTATACTTTTACATCAGTTCATATTTGCATAACCAACTGATAAAAAAGACATGTAGAAAAGAAATAAACACCAAACACTGTGTACTGCCAATGATTGTTACAGTCCCTGCCATTAACATGACATAATACTTGAAACGTTATTAAAAACGTTATTAGTTTAATAAACATAATTTAATTTGATGAATTATTATTTGATGAGGAAACCTTTTTTTTTATTATTTACTTTTTTTTTTTTTAAATCTAACAGACATTTAACGACCAGCCATCCCAGTGTTACATTTGTGGACAGGCTTAAAATACTGCACCGTCATTCATGGTGATGTACTGAAACAAGTCCGAGTGAAACAGTGTCAAGTGAAATAACAAAACAAACATATTTCCGGTCTGTTATTTCAACGTACACACACGCTGCTTACTCACTGCATAACATCACAACCAAAGCCACTGAATACGCAAACACCATCCATGAGTAAACTGCAGATCTTCCATTCATGCAGCTTCTTCCGCATGGTCGTGGTGGGGATGGAGCCTACTTTTCGATAGTGTTTTATTCTTTTATTTTGAAGGAAATGTGCTCTATTCCTGTCTTTCCTGCGCTATAGTACCTTATGTGAACTCTGCGATACTGCAGAACTGATAACTTGTCTGGAAGCATTTTTGTCACATCGACGTAATGTTATTTATTTTGGGGGGTTTTTGTAATAAAAAAAATAACTGATTTATCTCAATTTAAACACCCTTTACTATGGCCACTTCCCCACACCGGGTAAAATTCCCGCATGCCTCAGCCAGCCCCCCGAGCCCGACCATGTTTACTTCGGCCCCGTTAACTTCTACTCACCGTCAGTTCTGGGTCTATTTCGATTCTGAACGTCTGCTGTTGGAGTGTCTTCAGTGTTATAGTTAGCATCTTTCCTGATCGTGTCACAGGCCGGTGGTTCTCGGACAACAGTGGACTCGGTAGAATTTCTCAACAATAGCAGCTCTTTTTTGTCAGTATTTTTCCGGCTCTGTATATATGTGTGACTCAGCTGTCTTAGTGCCGCTGAGCATGCTGGCCACCCACGCCATCTACTGCTGGAGTCACAGTATGACATGCTGCTGACTTCACATCCTGTCGGAAATACCCCAACTCTAAGCACAAAAACATTTACAATGATTATAATGCAATTAAATTCAGTTTAAGTCACAACACAGCTACCTCAAGGAGATTAGAATTTCTAATTATAGCCTCCAAATTTAACTCACAAATAGTCCTTTTAGTAAAGCATGTCAGGGATTAGAGCTATCAATGCAACTATTTTGTTTTTGTCTATTCAGAGCTCCGCCTGTCAAACTCAGTCAGCTGATCAGGCTGAATGAAGCATTTAAAATGTTCAAATGTAATCAGTGACATCAACTGAAGCAAGCTGCAGCCCAGTGCTTCACAATAAATGAGCTATACAAAAATGCAAAACAAAAAATAATAATTTTTTTAAAAAAAGGATGCATGGTGAAAGGCAAATTAGACTTTTTTTGGTCAATGATTTATAAAAGTACTGGGGAGTGGGTGACTTGATTTGTTTTCCAGCTTCTGAAATGGGCATGCCACATAACTAACACACAAATACTTAAATACTTGCACTTCTCATGCCTCTTGCTGTCTACACAGATTAAAATCACTCAGTGTGAAAGAAACCGCCAAAGTCAGGCAGGCAACAGAGATCAACTACTGAAAGTAATGAAAAACAGCAAAGTTGAGAAGCTTCAATTTATTAACTCAAAACTGTGTTCACAAAGTGAAGATATTCAATCAAAACATTGGGAATGCACACACGCGCACACATATCACACAGAGGACTTATGAACAAACTCAAAAACTTGGTGAACTGTCATGTCCACGAACAAATGTAATATTTGAATAATTTACGAAAGGATCACCTCAGAAAACAAACCGTACATCATGGTATGATAGAGATCAAAGTGCACAACCAGACATCACAGACGCTCAAGTTATGGGATTTCCAAAGGGGAAAAGAAAAAAAAAAGAAAGAAAGAAATCACATTAAATCAGAAAATCCACATATATACCAAACACACAAACACAAGCATAAACAAACCCTTCTCCAATTTGATGGTTTGGAGAAAAAAAAAATGCATGGAAATCAATAAAAACCTCCCATCCCTCAAACATCCCACCTGAATAAAAGGCTGCTATATGAAAAGCTACAGTCCAGATGGCATCAGCCAATTTTCTGTGGGTCTGTCATTTGAACCTGAGGAACACACACACACACACAAACACACACACACAGACCTCACTCCTTTACAACTCGTCCTTTGGTTTGGCATTATTGTCCTCTTCTATCCCAGCATCATCATCTGGCTCCTCGTCATCCTCTCCCTCCTCCTCCTCACCATCCTCTTTATCATCCTCATCATCACCTTCAGTGTCCTCCTTGTTCTTCTCCTTCTCCTCTTCCTCCCTCAGTTTCCTTTCCATATCTTCCTGATCATTCTTCATTTTCTTCTCTGGTCCCTAGGCAGGTGAAGAACAATGTTAATGTTTAACATAATGGAAAGTGATTCCACAACAGGGGAGTACTGAACTGTCACCTGCAGTGTGAACCAATGCTGAACCTAAAAGCTACATTCTTTGTCTTCATCAAAATCCTTTTGTTTTATCACCTGCTAAACTTTTAGTTCGGGTCCTTTTTATGTTAAGTACACCAAGTTTGATGCCCAAACTGAAAGCAGGACTTTCAACCTCTGCTGCCAATATGGAATTTCAAAAGTTGCTCACTTTGCAATAAGCTGCTCAAGAGTTGAAGTGGCACTATAGTTAATGTTGCTTAAGCTACAAGAAGTACCATCTTCCCTGTTTAAATACCTAGACAACTGCTCACATGTGATAGTTTTATTGCTTTCTAGTGTTTACATGCCCTAAACCACTTATCCGGATCAGCTGTGAGCTGTGGAAACGTTACAGACTACATGAAAGCTGTTGAGAAGTTATCTTCTTTCTTTGGAAAATGTCTGATCAACTCAGTAAAGCTACATATGCATTGTCTATTTATTGTGTTGCCCTTAATTGTGACTAGAACTGATTTCGGGCTGTTTTCTGACACAGGTTTTTAAATTGTGACTCCCCATTAGACTATTTACATCTAAACAGTCCTACCATGGTTTTTCCCCAGGTTTCCTTTCCAAATTCCTCTGCTTCTTTCACATCGTCGGTAATCAGAAAGTTGTCAAAAATGGTTCCAGATTTGACCTTTCAATGAAAAAACAAACAAACAAAAAAAACCAAGGCAATATTATATAGTTGTGACATACAGATAAATTACAAATTTATTTGTCTCTAAATAAATAAACCGCAATGTAGTTTCATTTTTACATGAAGGAAAGTGTTTTGTAACATTTTATTTATAACAGACCCTAATGGGGAGTAGTGTAGTATAATTACCTGCCACAGATCCAGGCCCAGGACTCCAATGTTGTCAAATTTATACATAGTAGCATCATGAGTGTACTCTGGGTTGTCTATCTCAGGGTGGACCCATGTTCCCTTGTAGTCAGGGTTGTCAATTTGCTTGGGTTTCCATTCCCCCTACAAAGGTATTAGAGAATAAGTTACATGTTTTTCCCTTTATACTAGTAAAAAGACCTCCAATGGAAATTCTTCACTTTTTCTATAAACCTCGAGTAATGCAGCCCATACTTTATACTCTGGATTGGCGATCATGGGGGGCTCCCACTCTCCATCCATGTCCTCGTCCCAGTCATCAGGCTTCTTAGCATCAGGGTCAGGGATCGTCTCTGGCTTGTCCCAGTCCTGGAAGACAGCAGCACTGAAGTTACCAATCAGAGATGCCAATCAAAACAGAAATGTGACTTGTACAAGAGTACAAATAGCTCCATACTGGCTGTTCCAAGAAAAACAAGGAATGGCAACATTAATGTAAAGCTGGATCAACATTATCACACCACAATTGGCACTATTCAGTGTATTCTGGCTGCAGTGGATGGCCTAATGAAATTATGCATTACAACAAAATTTAACAATAAGAAAATGCTCATTGTCATTAACACCATGTTCAAGATTTTATTGTAAATTGGGGAATTTAATCTCAGAACTTCTGTATAGCTTTATTGCAAGTAATCTAAAATCAATTTAAGTCATGTTACTTCAGGCTTTGTGTCACTGGGATCGTCAATCTTAGCCCTGTCATCCCAGTCGCTTGGCTTCTTAGCTTCGGGGTCCTTGATCTTCTTTAAGGGCAGCATGTCCCAGTCGTCCTCAAAGGAGCCAGACTCTACCTTCTCATTGTCGATCTTCACCTCATATGTCTGGTCTGGATTCACGATCAGTGTGTACAAGTGGGTCAGCTCATCATCCTGAAGGATGACATGGAGAGAATTTAAGGTAAATCTCTAACAGATTCATGGTTTACAAAATTTAAAAAGGGAAATTATTTAACAGTCTTGGTGCATAGCTACCTTGCATTTGATGTCTTTCTTGATAAGATGGTTCTCGCCCTTGTAGTTAATTATCACATGAACCTTTTTTGTGCTGTATCCACAAATGTCAGGCCCTGTGTACACAGGCCACATTATGATATGATTATATACCATGATTGCAAAAGGACTTCATTTCAAACAGCTCAAAGTCAGATGGAAAAACATCATGTTCTGGTTTCAGGCTTCAGTGTCTCTCCAAGACTCACCAAACATGATGTAATACTGGGAGTCTCCATGCATGTCACTCTGGTCAAGAACATCGGGGAAGAGCTTGACATAACCACCTCCACAGTCTATCTTCTGCTCATGCTTGACGGTGAACTGGATGACCAGGGGCTTTCCCTCGTTGCTAAATGGCTCAAAGCGGGCTGACAGGGCATAAAAGTGGGCATCCTGGCTGGTCTGGATACCTAGAATGAGCACAAAAGTGATTATTATTATTATTACTACCAATATAGACTGAATATAAATGCACAACTCTTTCTAATTTCAGTAAAGGCATGTAAAGAAGTATATTCTTAAAATATCCATATGTTAAGAACACTGAGCAGCCTGAAATGCCTTAAGAAAAATAAAAGTAATATGTGTGTTTCTATAATTGTATGCACTAATGCTGGTGTTCTGAAACTACATCTTGAATAGTAGGAACTGCACTAGAATGAAAACCATTGAATAATTAGGGATTTTTCACATGTTGAAGACCCATCCAGGCAAACAAACAGACCCCTGGCAAGCCGATTCTCACCCACGGGCCACATTTTTGACACCCTAAATTTCTTAATTCTATTCTTCTTTTGCACTAACAGAATTTTGTGGTTCAATGTTTCACTTCAACAACGTCAAAGATTCTAAAATCTGAAATAAAACCGTCTTTATTTTGTAACGGAAGAGGATTAGGGTCACTGAAAAAAAGAGTGGACACGTCTTTTTCTTCTTCTTTTCCAGAATTCTGAGAAAAAAGTCAGAATTCTGAGAAAATTCTGACTTTAATCTTAGAATTCTGAGAAAACAGTCAGAAAAAGTCAGAATTCCAACTTTTTTTCTCAGAATTCTGAGAAATATAATTATGATGAAAAAGTCAGAATTTCTCAGAATTCTAACTTTAATCTCAGAATTCAGACTTTAACCTCAGAATTCTGACTTTTTTCACAGAATTCTGAGAAAATTCTGACTTTAAATTCTGAGAAAATTCTGACTTTAATCTCAGAATTCTGAGAAAAATAATTCTGATGAAAAAGTCAGAATTTCTCAGAGTTCTAAGTTTAATCTCAGAATTCAGACTTTTTTCTCAGAAGAAAAAAAAAAGACGTGCCCACTTTTTTCCCCCCAGTGGCACTAATCCTCTTCCGTAAAATCATGGTTTCCAATAGTACCCAAAAAGTTGATTTTTGGGTACTATTGACAGGGAAAATTCTCTGGACAAAAAAAGGGTACTTTTGCATTGGGTCAGAGCACTGTGTTTACATCCGTGCACTCTATGACTATCAGTCATATTTATAATTCTTCCATCTGTAATTAAAGTCCAATATTAACTATTTTATCAGTGTAATAGAAATTCGGAATGGGAAAACTAATCTAAGGTTTACATTACCAAATGGGATGATTACCAATAGTACAAAATGTTTTTCTTTTAATTCGAAACACACATTTTAAATTTCCATCCATCCATCTTCATCCGCTTTATCCGAGGCCGGGTCGCGGGGGCAGCAGCCTAAGCAGAGAAGTCCAGACCTCCCTCTCCCCAGCCACCTCCTCCAGCTTATCCGGGGGAATACCAAGGCGTTCCCAGGCCAGCCGAGAGATATAATCTCTCCAGCCACCCTTCGGAGGAAGCTCATTTCTGCCGCTTGTATCCGCGATCTCGCTCTTTCGGTCACTACCCACAGCTCGTGGCCATAGGTGAATATCCAAATTTAAAATAGGTTTAAAATTGGAGTATCAAAGGCCATGAGAGCACTGGAGGCTCTTTGCAGGATATTCCACTCCTGAGTATAATCTGTCTGACCCTGTGCTCACATTTACATTGGCAAACCTGTGTTAGCTGCATTTGCATGATAAGACACCAACTCTTGGTCTATGCAAATAACACAATTTTAACAAATTAACTCACATCAGTTGTGTTTCCGACACTACATAGAATTCTTACCTTTATCAGCTTCAGCATCCCCATAAAATTTTCCAGCGCTCAGTTTCCACTGTCCATAATTTGATTTATGTTTTGACTCGACCCAACGGCTCTTCCATCCATCTGAAACACATTAATGAAACCCCACTGGTTACTCACTGTAATTCCTCTGATTCTGGTTACATTAACACCAAGCCACGGTGCACATTTATTACACTACTTGTACCACAAACCTACTGAGGACTCCAAATGCAATTACTCAACATCATGATAAAAGTGAAAAACTTTGAGATTATATAAATGAACTCCTATATGCAGTGACAGGGTTTAGAGTTGTTCTGTTTAAAAAAAATTTATTGAGGGGCTCCAAATATTTTATCCAAATGCTTTTACCCATAAGGTTCCAGCACGATTCATCATGGTTAGACTAACAAAGGAAAATAGAAAATAGTAGTAGAAAATAGTTGCGCCCTTAACCCAGTACTGGACGACATTTAGACACATTTAACTTAAAAATAACATTGAAACGTATGCTTTACTAATATATTACGCTATTATTTTCAGCCAGCCACTCATCTATACCAATGGGTTAAATGTATAGAGTAAGTTACCTTATCTTTCCAGGAACATATATTAAGTTGTCTTTAATTAAATTACCAAATAAGAGATTTAATGTGAACTGCCGTGAAGACGTTGACTTTTTTAATGCAATCATTCGTATAAGACAAGCAGATATGAAATTGACTGTGCTCTACCTCCATCCAGAAACTGTTCCTTGAAGTAAACCCTAGCGTCGACAGTTAGAGCTAACGATGCCAAAACTACAGTAATTACCACTGGAAACTTCATGATGCTAGCTGCAGTCTGGTACCAGGTGGTGAAACGATGAGATTGAAAGTCCGATGAAGGAAACGTAAGCTGAGAAATCTAACAGCGTTGAATCCCACACAGATGGCCCTGGTTCATTGGACGAGCGTTTCACCAATGGAAATAGACCACGGTTTATTTTTCGGGAATGCTCGTGTTCGATCGGAAGGAGATCGGAGGAGGCGTCTGCTTTCCTGCGGTTTTCAGCCACGGACGATGAAAACGAAAATGTGGGTTTCCGACGGAAGTAGGAAGGCTTAAAACGTCGGTTACGTTATGACAATATATTTGACTTTTGAATAATTAACAATTGTTTTAAAAGAAGATACGAGAGAGTTCAAAGCAGGCGTTAAAGGCCTCAGTCTGTGCGCCCTGTTCAGTGATTAGCAGGCACGAGACCGGTTCCACCTGTCACTAAGCACAGGGTGATGCAGGTGTCGTTCAGGTTAACTGAATTTGTTTACATATAACACTCTCCCTCTGGCTTTCTGTAATATAAATAACAAGCCGACACTTTCCTTACGACACCACCGATCAGCTCAACTTTAGTTTACCTGCATACATCCTGTTTACCTGTCAGCTGTTAAACACCTGCTGATACTTTAGGAAATGCCCAGGTTTACTGGTGATAGTCACAGTTTAACGTGGGCAGCTGCCTCCTAAATATAACTTAACGTCGTCGCAATATTCTGCACAAAATGTTAGTGCTGCAGGGTAGTGTAGCCTCCCGTTAAACCCATAACTACAATACTGTGTAGTCTTGAGCCACCCGTCATCTCTTTTGTCCCATATTTGCTAGGAAAATCGGGAATAGTTGCAGCGATTTAGTCATAGTTCTCAGTCACGTGATCGACTTGCTACCCTGGGGGGTATCATGGTACCCAACAGTGGGCAGTCACTGTTGCTTCAGAAAAAAGTGTTGTTTTTTCCACCTGTCTCGAGCCACGACCACTTGGATCATCTATCATAAAGGAAAAACTAAGATATGACGAGAAACTACTTGTGATCAATATTTTGCCCTCGCAGCTTTATTTAAATTCCGGTGGAGTTTATGTAAATTCTTCTTTTGGCTCTGCTTGTCTCAGTCTTGTTAGGGTTAGAGTTAGATATCTACGTCTGTCTTTTAGAGAACCGCTCACCTTACACTGCTGCCAGGATGGAAGCTTTCAAAATACAGACCAATGACTGTAGAAAACTTTTCTTTCTTGTAATTTCTTGAAATAGTCTTCAGGAATAGTCTTGAAGCTTCTTGAAGGACATTCCAAAGATCTTCTTTAGATGTTGGCTGTCTTTTGTCCTGTTCTCTGTCAAGATAACCCAAAACTGCTTAAGTAATTATAAGGTCTGGGCTGTGGTAAAGCAAATTAATGTTGCATTTACCCAGGTGTAACCCTAACTCTAAACCTAACCCATTGTCAGTGTCTTTCAGATCACTGTCATGGTGAAAAATTCAACCAATTTGATGCTTTCTAGATGCTGGACCAAATGAAGGTACCTTTCTGTGATCATTTCCATAAATTTTGAAAGAAATAAAATAAAACATAAAAGAATGAATAATAAATAATAAATAATGGAAAGACTGAAAACAGACAAGCTAAATAATAATGCAGTGGTTACCTTTATAGTTTTAGTCTGACTCTACAAAAACCAGAAAGACCCATTGTCAGTGTATCACATAATAGACGCAGAATAATACCTGGTCAGAGTTATCAGAAGAGATGAGTAAGGAAAAGTGTGAATGTTTTTGCCACAGGGAGCACATGCTTTTTTGTAGTTGAGTGTGGAGCTAATAAAGTTCAATTCAATTCATTTATAAGTTAAAATTTTCATTTTAAATGTCCTTTATACTTTAAAGCATTTTGCAGCAGTCTTTACTGATTCAAAATTGTACCACTGAAGGCAATGAAGGCTTTTCCAAAAGTTTTTAGGACAGCCCAATAATAACCAATTACAATAGTCCAGCCTAGAAGTAGTAAATGCATGAACTGGCTTTTCAGCATCACTCTGAGACAGGATGTTTCTGATTTTAGAGCTCTTGTGCAAATGCAAGAAATCAGTCCTTCATATTTACCTAATATGCACATTAAAGGACATATCATGGTGAGAAATGAATACAAGATTCCTCACAGTGTTACTGGAGGCCAAAGTAATGCCATCCAGAATACGTATGATCAGACACCATGTTTCTAAGATTTTTTAAACCGAGTGCAAGAACCTCAGTTCTAGAAGGGGGAAATTACAGGTGATCCAGGTCTTTATGTCTTTAAGACATTTCTGCAGTTTAACTAATTGGCGTGTGTCATCTGGCTTCATGGATAGATTAAGCTGGGTGTCAACTACATAGCAATGAAAATGTATTGTATGCCTTCAAATGATACTACCTAAGGGAAGCATAATGTAAACGGAATTAGTCCTAGCATGGAATCGTGTGGAACTGATAATTATCCTTTGTGTATGAAGACAACTTCCCATGTACATGGATATATTGGAGTCTATTAGATAGCTATGACCGAAGCTACTGCACCTTTAATTCCTATGACATGCTCTAATCCCTGTAATAAAATATTGTGTTCACCAGTATGCAGTATTGCACTGAGGTCTAAGTGTGGCGGGTTGTGGTTTGTGGCTTAGGTGTAGGGGATGGGTAGAGCAGGGTGTGGTGTCAGGGAAGGCTGACCCACACAGCTGACCCTCATAATCCAATCATGCTTTCCCTTTGTGAGTAGACGCACGTTGGCATGGACCTGGAGAGGGGTGCTGAGCTGTAAGCAGGATGCAGGGGTGGGGCCAGCTGACAAAGCCAGATGCTGTGGCCTGTGTAAATTGAAAACTCCTGAGGACATTTTTTGTCAAATATTTTTGTAAAAGTAAATAAACTGTCATCATTACAGCTCTCTGCCTGAGTGGGTCCTTCATGCTACAGTGTTGTCTGAAACTCAGTCTGTGTGATTACAGACTGGTGAAGGGCATTACCAGTGGAGGTGCTAGCCCAGATGATGGTGGATCATCCCTGTGATCCGCTGCAGCAGTGGCTGGCAGATCCATCTAATCCTACTCTATCTGCTCTTTCTCCACAGGTCCCAGCGGATAGAGATGGTATACCCCACCCACCGGGAGCTGCACAAGCATTGGGACAGGAGTGCTGGAGGTGTGGGCGACCACTGGGAGGCAGTCCCAGTGCGCCTGCGGATGAAGATGGGACAGGTGCTCCATGTTCCCGGCCCTACAACACTCTCCCTTGGTCTGAGGGGGATGTACCTGCATACCAGTAAGGTTCCAAGGGCGTATACACCAGGCTATGGTGGACCCAGGCCACACAGAGACCCTGGTCCATCAAACCCTGGTTTGGCTCGGGTGTAGTTGGAGGCAGAGTGGGTGGAGGTTAGCTGTGTGTATGGGGGTTGTGCATGAAAGGAAAAATCATCCTAACTATAAATTGTTAGGCAGCAAAGGAATGCCATCCTTGAAATGAAACTGCCTCGAAAACTCTGTCGGAACCGGTTTCTCCACACAACAGTGATATGATGTACATTTTGGCGTCCATAGATGCAAAAACTATCCAGCTTTGAAACATGCCTGGCTGGAACTCCTTCATAAAGACTTTTAGGCGCCGCGTGAGTCTGTGGAGTTCAGCCAGCAGCAGGTGGAAACATCCATTACAGAAAACGCGGCCCTCAGCGAGTTGGTGAAATCCCTCGCTGAATGAATGATCTGGCTCTCGGAAGAAAACTTTTTAAAAAATCAAAGAAACTGTAATTGTGCTCCAGGCATGAGGGACAACTTTGTGTTTTCAGGCTTCTCAGAGACATTTCATCCAGATTCACCTGAAACTCCCAGATAATGTGGTTAAAACAATCAGCTTTCATCATGCCCATTCTTTGGAGGGTAAACGAGCTGATGGACGCAGACACAGACCAATCATGACCAATTCAGAACATATTAAAGAAGAAGAGCTGGTGAAGAGCTGAGGCCAAAAGCTGAGAGGAGTGGACTTCAGTGTGAACAGCCAGTTTCTCAAAGAAATCCTGGAGCAACCAAGGTCCTGTTCCCAATCCAAAAGGTCATCCCCCCTACCCCCCACTTTCCGCTGTTTTCTGGGATTCACATTTTATCAGAATGTGTGGCATTGGGTCTTCAGCACTGTTGGGGTGGCTGCAGACACCCCAGATCTATTGGGTCTGGGGCCGTCTGCCTCTAGCTCCTTGGCGGCCTTGTTCCAGTCTCTCATCCTCAAGTACGTTTCATGACGAACGCTCATACAAAGACACACACATTCTCACTCTTTCCCACATATGCACACACACAAATCACAGCAAAATTGTATGTTTGTTTGTGTACCTAACTCTGTTTTGTTCACTTGTTGTGTGTTTCTCTCTGTGTGTTCTGTTGCAGATGCAACAGTTACATCCTAGACTTTTGCCACTCTCGTCTTTCTGACCCTTTTATATTCCTCTGCCACTTTCTCCTGTCTTTCTACAACCTGGCTCTCACCCCTTTTCCTATACAACATAATATCCACTCTAATAATAACATGAAATAAAATAAACCAAATGACCAAATGTTGATGTGTTAACAGGAGCATAGAAACTCTTAACAATGGAAAAATCTAGGAAGCAGGTCTAGGCAGCAAATGCTCTGAATGTCCACTTAGGGTTAAAAACAGCACGCGCGGATAGATGTCCACTGTCTTTGTGAGGACACCAAATACATTTCTTATCCTGCTAGCACAACTGCAACAATAAAAACTGGTCACAAAACCATAAAAAACAATCTCAATTGTCAGCCAGCCTTAAACCCAATTCTAACCCTAGTCCTAAGGCGTCCACCAGAGGTTCTCTAGTAAGTACAGGATTTAGTTCAGCACTTTAACGGCACAAATAGTACCTAATAATAACCTACTGTCAGTATATGTCTAGACAGGCATATTTGAGATGATCGTGGACTTTCGGAGACACAGAGTAGACCCACCTCCCCTCCACATAAAGGGAGTTCAGGATTTCACATTCCAACCTTTTCTGGAATACAAACACCTCCACTATTATGAGAAAGGCATCTGCACTACCTGACAATGCTCAGAAGAAATAACAAATATGAGAAGCACATCTGTATAAACCTTGTACATTTTTATAGTTTGTGTTTTTAAAAATGTTTTTATTGCTACCTGCTGCTACCAGGGAGGTGCTGGGACATCTAATGTTTAATGACGATGAAGGACGTGTCTGTGTTTCTGTTGCAGCTTCATGAAGTATGCATACTCACCCAGAATGCACTGATTTACATTCAGGGAGTGAATACAAATGTTCCGCCTTGAAAGCTGTGGAAAGCATTATGGTGCTAAAAAGAAGCCCACAGCAGATGCTATCAGAAATTTTATATATATTTTTCCTCTTGTGCTTTTGTTGATAGGTGTGTCATTAGGGACGGTTTCCAGAGGTCCCTCGGTAAAACTTGAGATCTTGCCGTTCAAATATTCTGGTTGTGATTTTACATGAGCTTCGTATTGTGGGATAACCGTGTAGTAAACTGCTGTCATGTTACAACAGCTGACATAAGATCATCCAGGCTGCAGTATAGTGCTTATTGACATAAATTCGGTGGACTTCCCAACTGCATAAAACGTTTCTTCAGTCATTGGGACATTATCGTTGGCGAGAAGCTTTTATGCTGAAAGTAATGGTCGGATGTGTTGTACCTTAATTTTGGTAGCTTGATAGAAGTCTGGAACGGATGACCGACTCGGTGACGGTAACCGCAATTTAGGCAACATGGGAGATGTTGTGGGATTTATCTTGAACGGATTTTAAAAACCGTCGGGAAAATGGCCGAGAGGTAAGTCCAGCAACACTCGCACTGTTTTGCTTGTTGAGGGGGAAAACGAGCACGAACCAAGGGAGGCAGCCAGCCCAGAGATGAGACTAGCAGCCGCGGTTCGCTTGGTGGCTGTGCTCACTAGCTAGTTCGCCACGTATTCGCTCCCACGATTCAAGGATTTCCACGCAGAACATATGTGCGAATGTAGTGTCTTTCCCTGTCATCTGTCTCGGTTGTTAGTTATTCGCTGGGGTGGTTGCATCTGGATATTTGTCAGCGTGGAAGGAGCGATGCGTGGAGGCTAGATGATGATGCTGTTGCACCTGTCGGTCTAAATTCCCATCTCTTTGCTGGAATGCTGCTAACCTGCTTTTATAAGTAGATGCTGACAGGAAATGCACCTTATCACTTCGAGAGGAAGCTCGAATAGAGAAATCCTCCTTTGCAGCATCTCTCGTCCTTGTGATGGATCGAGGCGACTCCCATGGCGCGGCACTAGAATTAGAGGTGCATGGCCAGATCACAGTCAGAACTACGTCTATGTCTCCTTATTTATTACACTATAATTATGAAGACGGTGAACAACAAACAAAATAGTTTCTCAGCTCAGTTAATGAGTGGTTAACTCTCGAGCGTAGAGAAAACGCAACAGCAAATTCCGCCAAATCCCAACACATCAATGTTTTTTTTATAACACAGGCGTGAACAGCTTTTTCTGATTTAGTAGTTCTGCGTGGGAGGTTCGGTGTTCATATAATGAATTAACCACATTGATGGAGTAAAATCGCACCCCTCTGTTCGCCATGATCTTCCATGATCAGTGCAGGGAGGTGGGAAATTAACGATAGAAATCCAGCTGGATCAGGACTTGTTTGGTGTATGTGCAAATCCTCCTGTTTCCTCCATGCTCCTATTTAATAGTAATTTTTTTAATGAGGCCGAACAGGTTCTTATGCTGTTCATGTAAATCTGTCTTTCCTGATATAAACAAAACAGGCTGAATTTGAATAGAGTGTAGAGTCGAGGTGAATCCAGCCTCCCAGGCCGGTGTTCTTCAGCTGCCAACGTCAAAAATATGGACGTGTTTTTATCACGCTGATTGCCTTGAAAGTGAGGGTGTGGAACACATCTCGGCAGTTTGTCCCCAGAACTTACCAAGCTCACGTGGGTGTGTTAATAAATGAAAGGTGGGAATATCTGTTCCAGGGGTCATTTAGGCTCATACAAATCATTACTGCAGGTCAGTCCATGGAGATTATTGATTTGTTCGAAAAGGGTAATTTTAAACAAATCTGAATCCACGAGTACAACAATAACTGAAAGGTTTGAGATAAGTAGTTTTGGACTCAAATGCAGTTGTTCTTGTTGTTTGAATCAAAAGCATCAGAATTGTAGCCCGCTTTACACCACCTTCTTCTCGCCACCCTGATTGTGCGAGTTTTTATGTTTCATATATTGCTTTCACAGAGAACCAAATCAAAAGAAAACTCACACTCACATATCTGCTTTATTTGCCGTATTAGCCAGTGATGATTGGATGGTGTAATTAAAGGTTGAGGATAAGAAGTAAAAGTAATGCAAACTAAGAATTGCCACCGCAGTCTTGTAGAAGTTAAACTGGTACCTGTGGCTCAGGTGGTAGCGCGGGTTGTCCACCAGTTGGAAGGTGGATAAATTGATCCCATGCTCCTTGAGTTCTTAAGTAGAGATTTGAGAGCCAGTGTTCCCAGCAGCTCACTTCCTTGGAATTGTTAGTCTGCTTACCTATTGATCATGCTTATTGGTTCCACTTGCACTACAATCAGCTGTTTGTGTGCAGTAGAGCAGTCTACAGCAGGGATATGGACTTAACTTTTATTTCTATTGCATAGAATGATGAGAGCCCAGTTGTAAAGTGCAAACTGGATCCAAGACAGAAACAGCTGCGTTATGGTGCTAACACAACTTTGCCTCTCTGCAAGCGCCTGCACAGACAGCATGCTAATGCTAAGCTAGCAAGAACCCAGAGTTATGTTAAAGCTGAGTAACTGCTGACCGACCACAGCAGCCAGACCCTGAACTTTAACTGGTAACAAAAGCAGTGATGAACAGTCAGGCTGCAGCCTCCGTTTCTACCATTTCATGTTTCTAAAGTAGAATCACTGTGGGCATCGCTTTGAAGTCTCTTTGGGCTGGTTTTTATCTTTGCTTTGTCTTGTCGGCTTTGTGTTTATGCCTAAAGATCATATGTGTGTCCTCATTAAGATGGGGATTTGTGTTGGTGTGTGGAACTGTAACCTAAAGGTTTAAATTGTTAACTAGTAATTGTGAGACAATCTGTTTCATGTCACTTGTTATGGAGAAACTCAATGTAATGTAATGAGTTGAATAATGAATTACTTTCTCCTGGGAGTAATTAAGTAATGTACTGCGTTACTTTTAAGAAAAGTGTTTTGTGTAATCCATTACTTTTTTGAGTAATGACTCCAACACTGATGACCATTGATGTCTTTAAGAACACAATGAGAATCGATAAGGAATTGAATCAATAAGTGATATTGGAATCGGAACTGCTAACTTGTTACAAATTCCCATCGCTTGTCTTCCTTGTTTAAGATAGTGTAATCATCCATATGCTTAGGCATGAATGTGTGTTTCGCTGGGTGAATGAAACGTGTAATAGTGTTGTATAAGTAGTGATCAGATGAATATGTTGTGTCTTGTTCACAACAGACTCACAGTCCTTCTGTCACCGCACCCAAAGTCTGGTTAATAATGCCTAAACATAACCATGAAAAGTTAATGCTGCTGAAGACACCAAAAGCAGATAAAAAAGTCTGATTTGGCATATTTTGCAGAAAAAAGCAAGCAGATATGTTACTGGTGAGGGATTGAGTGGCCACTGTCAACATTTTAGCGAATTACAAGATACTGAAGGCAGTACAGTGGTGCGGTGGTTAGCACCACTGTACTTAGTTGCCTCACAGCAAGAATGTCCTGTCCAACTCCAAGGCCTTTCTGTGTGGATTTTGCATGTTCACCCTGTATTTCTCACTGGTGATTCTAAATTACCCGTTGGTGTGAATGTGAGTCGAATGGTTTCTGTCTCTCTGTTTTATCCCTGCCACAGACTGGCGACCTGTCCAGGGTGTGCCCTGCCTCTCACCCTATGCTCTATGGTAGCTGGAATAGCTCTAGTGCCATGCAACCGTAATAAGGAGAAGCAGAAGAAAATGGATAGATGGACAAGATAATGTAACTGAATGAGCTGGACTAATTGCCTCTCTGAGTAATTATTTAAAGTGTAATAACTAAATAAATTATAACTACAGTAGCCTCACACTTTGTAAACCGTTTTGTATGACAATTTTCTAAGGTCTGGACCTTGGAAATGGATACTGTTTATCACCAGCAGTGTGTGATGACTTTTACACGAAGGCAAGCAACGAGAAGTCATTTTTATCGTCAATATGCCAAAAGTGCAACAAAATTATATGCAGTGTCATTCAGTGCAAAGAAAGCAATCTAACTATTCACAAAAATACAAAAATACAAAAGTTTCTAGTAAATAAACACAGTAGAAACAGTATAAAAATATAAATAAATACATATATACATGCATGTGTGTGCTTGAGTCATTATTGATTACACAGGTTGGGTATTGCACAGGTTAGTGAAGATATATAACAATGTTCATTAATTGTTTATTATTTATTATTGCAACAGCCTTGCCATATGTGTGTTGTGAATATTTGATTTAATTATTCTTTAGATGTTGTTAAGTTCACTTGGTTATGCAGGAAATATTGAAGCATGCTATACTTGTCGTTTCATTGCAGTGAATATCTGGATTGTGTGTTTTAACTGCTCATGGTCATTTTTTTCTTCTATTGTGAAAATCGTTTACAGGAAGTGTTTATTTTGAAGTGCAGGAAATGATCCAAGTCATAAGAATGCTTCCTGCTCATTTGTAATTTGTAAACAGCAGCATTTTCAGCAAGTAAATGTTCAGTTTTAATGACATCTGTCTTGGTTATTGTTCGAAGCTTCCATTACACAACTATGTGCTGTTTTTCAGTCTGTTTGTTTTGGCTTTTATTGTGTGTGACGCCTTCCTGACAGTAACAGCTGAGCAGTACACATGGCGGACCACACTGGCATGTGTGCCAGGACACTGAACAGTAATCACTCTATAGAAGGACACCAGGAGCTCCTTGGCTGGGGCAATGTTTTTCAGGACCCTCAGGAAGGGGAGCCGCTGCTGTGGGTTCTTGGTCATCGCAGTGGTGTTGGTTTTCCGGGTTAGGTCATCACCCAGATGCAGGTCCAGAAACTTCTAGTCAGAGCCTCTCCACACAGTACCCATTAATGTATATGACGATTAGATGTGCTTCTCCTGAAGTTCACTATTATTTCTTTCGTTTTTGTGGTGTTGAGGAAAAGGTTGTTAGTGCTGCACCATGATGCCAGTTTCTCTACCTTGTCCCTGTATGCAGACTCATCTTCCCCCATGATGAGTCCAACCGCTGTCATGTCATCTGTGAAATTCACTGTTGAGTTGCTTGAGTGAGTGGGGTGCAGTCGGGTGTGTAGAGAGTGTACAGCAGGAGAGTCAGCACACATCCCTGTGGCAAGCCAATGTTGAGGCTGAATGTTGGGTTAAGTTTGGGCCCTTCTTTAACTCTCTGTGGGCGGGCTCTTAGGAAGTCCTTAATCCAGAGTCAGATGGAGTATGGGAGGTTGATTAGTTTTGTTCCCAGTCTGCTAGGGGTGATTGTGTTAAATGCTGAGCTGAAGTCAGTGAAAAGAAACCTAGCATAACTTTCCTTGTGCTCTAGATGAGTCAAGGTTGTGCGGATAGCGGTGGCTACGGCATCCTCTATTATCCCTCACCTCGAATGACGTGACTTTTGACCAGGTTCTCAAAACACTCAATAACGAATGGAGTGAGAACCACTGTGTGGAAGTCAATTAGTCTGCTGGTGGTGTATCTTTTTGGGACAGGCATGAATGGTTGAGGCCTTCAGGCAGGGTGGGACAGTGGTCTGTGCTAAGGACAGGCTGTGAGCTGGCCTGTACAGACCTTCAGCACCTGATGCAATCAGGTCCTGCTGCATTTCTGGGGTCCTGTTAACTGTCCTTAACATGTGTCTCATGTCATGATTCTCCAACACAAAGATGTGGCTGGTGTTGGCCTGTGTATATGGTGTGACTGCGTCTGGTGTTTTTTTTTTTCAAAGCGGCCAAAGAAGCAGTTCAACGTCTCCGCTAGCACAACATCACCATCCACAGCAGTCTGGGGTTGTAGTTAGTGATGTTTTGGGCCTCCCGCCACAGTTGCCTCAAGTTGTTGTTCTGGAGATAGTCCTCAGGTGTTAGAATCCAGCTCGGCCTCTCTGATGCCCCTTTTCAGGTTTGGCGTGGCTGCATTGTACAGTTCCAAGTCATCCGACCTGAAAGCAGTGTTTCTGTTACTCAGCAGGGTCCTAACCTCACTTGTCATCCAGGGCTTGTGGCTGGCATACACCCGGATGCATTTGTCAGCGGTGACAGTGGCAGTGGTTAGGAGAGTATGGATATATTGTACTCCTCCAGGTCCTGAGATTCACAAATACTCCAGTCTGTATTCTCAACACAGTCTTGTAGCTGCAAGGAAGAACCCAGCCCATGTTTTAACTGTTTTTGAAGTAGGGGGCGTTTCATCAGGTATTGCTGGGTGCAGCAGTCCCCAATGAACTATTGTCTTCCAACTGTAGCCTCAGCTCATCCATTTTTGTTCACAATAGGCCTGGCTTTTGTAAGGAAAAGGCTGAGGAGGCTTTTGAAGGGTTTTCCTTATTCCTCCCTTCACACTGGCTCTACAGCTTTGTTTCTGTTTGTTATCCTTATGGTGTGGGAGTGAAGAACCTCTGTTATAAGAATCCCATCACTCTGTAGACCCAGTAACAAGAGGTCGTGTCTGCTGAACATGAGGTTTGTCCAACATACCATTGATGAAATAGTATAACAGATATACAAAAAGATCACTGAATGGAAGACCTCTGAGCGGTACGCCGTCATGTTCTCTTTTCATTGTCTACATCACATTATCACATACGTTGCCCAAAGTGGTTGGCAACAGGAAACTCATCTGTTACTATGCTAAATCAATGAAGCTTGTTTACTTGCTAATCCTAGGTGTGTTTCTATACGAAGCGTGGATAGTAACTGATTTCAGAGCAGTGAAAGCAGACCAGCAGCAGCTTGCCTCGCACTCTGGTTTTATCCACAGTGCTGCTGGCCTCTCAGCTTTCCGAGCTCCAGTCAGTACTGGAGATGGACACGCCCGCATTACAGAGAGAGCTCGTCTTCAATGAAATAATTGCAGCAGTCAACCACAAGATAGCAGTAATTTAAAGGCTGTATATACATATTGACAGGTGAGGAGCTTTATGGCAGTGCTGTATGAGATAAAAAGAGACAGATTGCTTTACTCTTGTATGTTTTAAATGATTTCTGCTTTTAGATTTCACAAGTCAAGCACTGCTTTCATCAGGGTGGAACATCACTGGTTAACACATAGTTGTTAATCAGCCCTGTTTCATGCTAATTCTGTTGCCTAATAATGAAATAGAAACTCATGTCCAGGAAAACAGATTTATAGGAAATTTAGCTGTAGTAAAATGGAGTCTACTTTAACTGGACACTTTTAGCTACTCCTTGCATATACCAGGCTCAATCCCCTTTTGTCTTAAGAACTGCCCTAATTTTTGTGACATAGATTCATCAAGGTGCTGGAGACATTCCTCACACATCTTGATTGTATTTACATGATAACCTCAAACAAATGTTGCAGATTTGTACCTCATGCACATCCATGATGTACATGACTCATTCCACCACATCCCAGAGGTACTCTGTTGGATTACGATGTGAGGACTCTGGAGGCCATTTGAGCACAGTGAAATCACTGTCATGTTCAAGAAACCAGTTTGAGATTATTCGATCTATGTGACCTGCTGGAAGCTAACAGAAAATAGGTTGTCTCAGGAATCTCAACTACATTTACATGCCTAAATGCACTGAGTTGCTGTCATGTGATTGGCTGATTAGGGAAGACCTGTTGAAGACAACAAAGTGTTATAACTCCACTGGCTACTAACTGGGGATGCAGCCCTGACAGAGAAAAAAAGGAAGCTGAAAAGTAAATGGATGGCAGCCATGTTAATTGGCATAACATGCCAATTACATGTTACAAGCATCTGTATGAAGAATAAACTGGAAAATAATAACCATTTTTTTCTGTACTCTGGCATAGAAGAAAACAAGGCTGCTGCTGCTGCTGCTAGTAGCAGCAGTTGTGTGTTGTGTGTGAACACAACGCTATATGTTTTCCTTTAAGAAAAGAAGTAATATGTAAAATATAAGTAAATGTTTAATTAAAGAGAGTTTCATATTGCTAGTTTCATAATGCTCTTAAAATATCCACACAGTATTTATATTTCTGTCCATTAAATTTTCTGAAAGATTTCTGAATGTGTTTTAGAATAGAAGACTGGTCTATTTTTTTCTCTATTTTATGGAACTGGTAAATTATTTTAAAGGCAACCCTTTACTGATTATATCAGAAATATGCTAGCGGCTGCACTACAGCAGCTTTGAGAAGACAAAGGGAATCCTTTGTGCTTTACTTTGCTCACAGTGGCATTTACTCTTTTGCAAAAAGGTTTTAGAGATATATTCCATTCATCCATTCTCTTCTGCTTATCACAGTTGTGGGGGCTAGAGCCTATCCCAGCTAACAAAGGTTGAGAGGCCAGGTAGACGCTGGATAGATTGCCAGCAGATGATGCAGAGCTAAATGCAGAGGGACAGACAACCATTCACACTCACATTCACACTTATAGGCAATTTAGTATCATAAATTAACCCTCAAAAAAACGCATGTCTGTGGATGGTGGGAGGAAGCCGGAGTACCCAGAGAGAACCCACACAAACACAGGAAGAATATGGCCAGGTGGTGGAGGTGAACTTGGGACCTTCTTCCTGTGAGGCAACAGTGCTAACCACCGTATTGCTATATTCTACCACCTGCCACTGGATCAGAGACTTTCTCTCAGACCGTGTACAGCAGGGGTGTCCAACTCCAGGCCTCAAGGGCCATTGTCCTGCAAGTTTTAGATATCACCCTGGGTCAGCAAGTCATTAGTTCATTACCAGGCCTCTGGAGAACTTCAAGACATGTTGAGGAGGTAATTTATCCATTTAAATCAGCTGTGTTGGATCAAGGACACATCTAAAACCTGCAGGACACCGACCCTTGAGGCCTGGAGTTGGACACCTCTGGTGTACAGAGAGCCTTAACACTGGCTCTCCACAAGGCTGTGTACCGAGTCCCCTACTATACACTCTGTACACACATGACTCTGTCAGTACCCACACAGACAATGCAGTCATTAAGTTCACAGATGATACCACCGTGGTGGGGCTCATCTCTGAGGGAAACGAGACAGCATATAGAGCATATAGACAGGCTGTCGGATTGATGTGCAGACAACAACTTGGACCTCAATACCACCAAGACAAAAGAGCTGGTAGTCTACTTCAGAAGGAGGAAGTCTGAGCTGCAACCTGTCAGCATCAACGGGGAGTGCGTGAAAAGGGTGTCCAGCTTCAAGTTCCTGGGTGTGCACATAGAAACAGACCTCCAGTGGAGCTCAAACACCTCGGCGGTTGTAAAGAAGGCCCAACAGCACCTCCATTTTCTGAGGATCCTCAGAAAAATGGACCTGAAGAAGGAGCTGCTGATTGTCTTCTACTGTTGCTCCACTGAAAGTGTGCTGACTGCATTTGTGTGTGGTTCTCCAGCTGCACCATGGCACACAAAAAGACATTTCAGAGTGTCATTAATATGGCCCAAAAAAATCATTGGACATCCTCTTCCCTCCCTGAAGGACCTGCACAGCACGCGCTGTCTCAGGAGGGCACGCACCATCCTATGGGACTGCACACACCCAGGACACCGGGTGTTTAAGCTGCTGCCGTCTGGCAGGAGGTTCAGGCTGTTCAGGACAGCTTTTACAACAGAGCAATAGCCCTAAGCAATGGTAACAGCTGACCTGATTGGCTGCCTCTCTGGACTTTTTTGGGGGGACAACAACAACAACAACAACAACGTGCAATAAAACATACACTCATTCCTTTTATTCATACACTCATTCTTTTTGTTTCTTCTTTTTATTTATTACTTTAAGTTACTGTGTTCTGTTGTTTAGTTTGTGTTGTGTTGTGTTGTGCTGTGCGTCGTGCAGATGCGGGATAGTTTCCAATTTCGTTGTACTGTTGTTCTAGGTATGACTGTGCAACGACTACAAAGAGTCATCTGTCATCTGTTATGTATGTACATCTACTATCTACTAAAAGTATTTTCCCTCTTCCTGATCTCTTAGTTTTTGCATAGTTTTTGCATATTTGCCAGCCGTGGCAGCAAGATCTGCAAGTTCTCGAAAACTGGCAGTGAGCCCTGAAAATGAGCCGTCTTTGCCTAATCATTTATTTTTAGCCACACTGGAGAGTATTAAATGGTAAATGGCCTGTATTTGTATAGCGCCTTACTAGTCCCTAAGGACCCCAAAGCGCTTTACACATCCAGTCATCCACCCATTCACGCACACATTCACACACTGGTGATGGCAAGCTACGTTGTAGCCACAGCCACCCTGGGGCGCACTGACAGAGGCGAGGCTGCCGGACACTGGACACTGACCACCACCAGTAGGCAACGGGTGAAGTGTCTTGCCCAAGGACACAACGACCGAGACTGTCCAAGCCGGGGCTCGAACCGGCAACCTTCCGATTGCAAGGCACGATTAAGGTTTGTTTCAAAGGATATCAAATGAATTAAACCTTATTTATTTATTTATTTTTTGAGCTAGGGTCTGGCAGTAATCAGGCCTGAGTGCGGCTGAAAGATTTAACGCAGCTTTCCGAAACGTGGTTAGTCCCAGTTCATGATTTAACAAGGAGAGCAAATCATTTTTCACATAAAGCCAGGCAGATTTGGCAAACCTTTTTCCTTTAAAAAATAAAATAATTAAATAATCATATAAAAACTGCATTTTGTATTTACCGTGGTTATCTTTATCTAATATCAAAATCGATTTTAACTGAACATTTAGGTGTGACAAATATGTAGACAAATTAATAGTCAGAAAAGGGGCAAATGCTTTTTCACAGCCCTATATACAATCTATTCACGATCATTTTTACCCCTCAGCCATAAAAGGCTGATGGAGTATTATTGTCACCCCATTGAGTGGGTGTGTGGGTGTCATGGACGCCAAAGTTTTTTGAATGCAATAATTTGAGAACCAGGCGACATTCAAATGAATATCATAGGTGCATCTACTGAAAATCTCGGATGAGTTCAAATATGTTTTTTGAAAATCTTGCGATTGCGACAACTTGAAGGAAGTCACCTAGGGTTTTCAAATTGTTACCATAGGTGTGTCTACTAGGAGGCTCAGGGTTAGCAGTGGTAGTTGCCAGTATTATTTTTATTATCTTTGGATATGGAAACAAATCACAATATAAATCAAATCAGTAGTAGTACAATCCAGAACAGCTGCAGAAGGAGTGTGATTACAGATATTTGTCTGTGTGTGTCTGTCTGTGTGTGTCTGCATGCACACACACAGACACACACACACACACACACACACACACACACACACACACACACACACACACACCATCAGGAAACATCAAATCGCCAACCAGCAGATGAACTGGGGCGAGATGGGAGCATAAAAATGAATGTGTCATCAGCACCACCACAACGCAAGGGGGCAGTGAAATTTTCTTTAACAACAGTACTACAGGATCAAACAGAAAACTGTCACTTAAAGCAGGAAATCCAACTACTCTGATAACAGTAGATGGTACCAGAATCTGTCAGACAATCAATGTCTTTGCCACTAATATTCAAAGTATAGTTGGGGATAGCTTTATAAGCTTTATGTGAATATTTTACATAAGAAGTCAAATTCTTCTGCTCTAAATGCTTAATCGCTATCTGTATTGGTGTAGGTGTATCAAGGTTAGTAGCAAGTACTTCTTTATTGCAGGAGCGTGTGTGTGTTACATGCAGCTGTGGCTTCCTCCTCTGGAACACCTCGCCGTCCGCTCTGTGTGTGTGTCAGTCAGTCAGCCAGAGTGTCAGTTGGTCCAGTAACACTTCTAGCCCCTCTTCATGGGGCAGTCACAGGCAGTAAGAACAGGTGTCAGAGTAGTTGCCATGTCATCTGCCTCTGCTACGCCCTCTGTTTCAGCCATGGAATCCTCTTCCACCATCCTGTGAACCGGGGATAGGGGTGGGCATCTGAAGGAGAGTGATTGTATCATGGAGAAGGTCTTGTTGTTGTTTCTCTATCTTAGAGAGTTTCTTTAAGGTCCGGTGTTATAGCACATTATGTGGCAATGCAATGTTCCTTGAACCCGACTTCATTATTGAGTTCAATTCCATTTTATTTATATACTGCCAAATCACAACAGCAGCTCCCTCAAGCTGCTTTAAACTGTCATGTAAAGGCCGTACAATTATAGAGAAAAAATAGGGGAAAAAACTAATAATCAGATGACTGCCTATGAGCAAATACTTTGGTGACAATGGGAAAAACTCCCTTTTAACAGGAAGAAAGCTCTAACAGAACAGACTTAGGAAGAGAAGGCCCTCCCATTCCACTTTTAAATACTCTAGGAACAACAAATACACCAGCAGTCTGAAAGTGAAGTGCTCTATTGGGGTGATACGATACTGTAAGGTCTTTAAAATAAGATGAGGCTTGATTATTCAAGACCTTGTATGTGGTGAGAAGGATTTTAAATTTGATTCTGGATTTAACAGGGAGCCAGTGTGGGTGAAATATGCTCTCAGTACTCTTGCTGCAACATTTTGGTTTAACTGAAGTTTTTAGGGAGTTTTGACAATAATAAATTACAGTGTTCTAGCCTAGAAGTAATAATAGCATAAACTAGTTTTTCAGCTTGCTGTCACACAGGAATTGGAAAAAAGCAGTATTATATATTTGTTTACAAGGCACATTAGACTTACGTTACTCAAAAATGACTCCAACATTCCTCACTGTGTTACTGGAGGCTACGCTAATGCCACCCAGAGTAAGATTAGACTCCATATTTCTAAGACTTTTAGGGCTGAGTACAATAACCTCAGTTTTATCTCAATTTAGAAGCAGAAAATTAGAGGTCAAGCAGGTCTTTACGTTTCACTAATTGAAAGACCATGCACCAGGTGTGGTAGGCCTTTGGCTTACTCAGTGCACAGGATTGATTCAGCATGGTCCTTTAAGCAGCAAATTGACTATCAATAATTGATATTTTTAGGTTTAATCAGTTGTGAATGCTTTTACACTTGCTGTAGTAGCAAGAAGGTAGAACTGGTCACCTTCTAATCTGAAGATTGGTGATTCGATCCCTGGCTGCTCCAGTCTGTATGCCGAATATCCTTGGCCAAGATACTAACTCCAAGTTACTCTCCAATGTGTCCAGCAGAGTGTGAATGTCTGATAGAAAGCACTTAAGCACAAGAAGTGTTGAATGAAAGGGTGCAAATAGGTTAATGAGGAATGTTGTATAAAGCGCTTTCAGTGCTTGTAGAGTAGAAAAGCACTATATAAGAATGAGTTCATGTACCAGTTATGGGAAAGCTGAGCAAAATGATCTTCTCCAGGCTTCTGACACTAGAGCTGATTAACTGATAACTTGGTGACTGGATGTTTTCTATAAAATAAACTTAAACTGAGTTTAAAAAACAAACAAACAAAAAACAAAACAAACAAACAAACACACCCAAAACTGGTGTTGGAAGGGATCTCAAGTCTGCATTGTACTTTGTTAACAATTGGTGTGGTAAGCCAACACCTGTTTAATGATGGTCATTTACAGTGGGCATAAATGGCCAATTTTACTCTTTCAAACCATCTGTCCAGTCCTACTATTATGGAGGGTCTTTACTAACCTAAATATTGGACCTTGTGGCAAAAGTTCCAGATCCTGTTTCAGTCCTGCCTATTCGGTAATTTCTCGTGGGAGTTTACTATGTTTCTAATCACAACTACTCGCTACAGGTCTGGAATGTTGCCCTAAATTTTAGGAGCATGTATTCACAACGTGATTTTGATGGTTTAGCTGATAGGCTAATTTCACATGCCCAACCATGCATCACATGAGTCTTTATAAACTTCAAACTTTATCGGTCTTATAATGGATTGCATTTATATAGCGCTTTTCTAGACACCCAAAGCGCTTTACAATTCCACTATTCATTCACTCTCACATTCACACAGTGGTGGAGGCAAACCACAGTTGTAGCCACAGCTGCCCTGGGGCAGACTGACAGAAGCGAAGCTGCCATATTGCGCCATCGGCCCCTCTGGCCGACACCAGTAGGCGGTAGGGTGAAGTGTCTTGCCCAAGGACACAACGACCAGGACAGATGGAGATTGAACCGGCAACCTTCCGGTTACAAGATGAGCTTCCCAACCCCCTGAACTGTGTCAGGTGTGTGTCTGTGCTTGTATTAGACTGAGGATTGTGACACTGAGTGAGGACTCAGCTGAGACAAGACAGAGATACATTTTTAAATGTATCCCTGTAGCCACTGCTTTCATACAGTGGGAGCAAATGAAAAATTACATTTCTACCTACTTATTGGCAGTTTGTGTAGAGAGTAATGCTGACCCTCTTAAATGGTGGAAGGAACACAAAGTTGCCTATTCAGCAGTTAGATATCTGGCCAAGAAATACCTTTGTGTGCCAGCCACCAGCTCCCCATCTGAAAGCATTTGTAGTTGCAGTTGGAACATTGTAACCTGCCACAGGACGTCCTTAAAGCCTGATACGGTTGCCAGATTAGCTTTCCTGGTATATATTCTTTAAGATGTACAGTTTTGGCCTGACCTGTTTGTGCTAGTGCTGTGTGATACCACCGAGTTTGGTATCAGTCTGATACCAAGTAAATTAAGGGAAGTATTACTGATACCGATACTGATACTTTCAACCTATTAAGTGAGCTCATGTAGGGGAGAGCAGTGTGTCATGATTTATGAGCTGAATCATTGTACATTTGCTATATTCTGAAAGCATTCTAATGAACACCAAACAGTCAAAAGTTTGGACACACCTTCTCATTTAATGTTTTTCCTTTATTTTTACCACTATATAAATACTGAAGACATCAAATATATGAAGCAAGATATATGGAATTATGTAGAAAAGAAAAAAAGTTGATAAATAACTCTAAATATGTCTTATATTTTAGATTTCTCAAGAAGCCACTATTTGTTGACAGCGCTGCAAACCCTTGGCCTTCTCTCAATAAGCTTCATGATGTAGTCACCTGAAATGGTTTTCACTTCCCAGGTGTGCCTTGTCAGGGTATTTTTTATTAGTCCTTTATTTATCCAGGTAAAAATCTCATTGAGATTAAAAATCTAATTTCCAAGAGAGACCTGGCATCATGGCAACAAAAGTCACATACCACATAGGTATATAACATTTAAAACAAATACAATATCCCATACCAACATGTGTAAAATAAACAATAACAGATCAAATTAAGAGTACATTAAAAACAATCACACTGAGTAAAAGAGCTGTTCTCTCGTTCCTTTAAGACAGACTTAAACTCTCCCAAGGTAACCAATTCTGATAATTTCACTTCCTTCTGCAGATTATTCCAGGAAGCAGGGGCAGCGTATTTAAAAGCCTTTTTCCCCAATTCTGTTCTGATTTTTGGGACAATCAATTGTATGATATTGTGCGAACGAAGGCTGCATTGGTTGTGGTTTTTACACATATAAACACATAAATAAGATGGAACCAGCCCAAGGAGAGATTTATAGATAAAGAGCAACCAATGGGAGAGTCTGTGAATATGCAAAGATGGACATTTAGCAGCAGCATACAAAGAACAATGATGTACACGATTTCCATAGCCAGTAATAAAACGTAAAGCACAATGGTACACAGTATCCAACCTCTTTAGGTAGTGGGCAGGTGCATTCATAAAAAGCAGGTCACCATAATCCAATAAAGGTAAAAAAGTTGCATGAATCAAGTGTTTTCTCACTTGGAGGGAGAAACAGGATTGGTTTCTAAAAAAGTAACCTAGTTTTAGTTTTAACTTCGACACAAGCCTTTGAATGTGAGTCTTAAATGACAAATTCTGATCTATAATGATCCCTAGATACTGGTTCCTTGAATTGTTTTAATCTTAGGAGACGTAGCTAACAACTCTTTGCCATTTGAGAATAACATGAACTTGGATTTCTCTGGATTTAACACCAACTTAAGTTGAGTTAAATGGGACTGAACGACATCAAAGGCAGACTGCAGAAATTGCAGGGTTTGTGCTACTGAAGGGGATGAACAATAAACAATTGTATCATCTGCATAAAGATGAAATGCTGCATTTGACAAATTATCACAAAGGTTGTTTATGTAAAGAGAAAATAGCAATGGCCCTAATATGGAGCCCTGCGGAACTCCTTTGGATACTGGACCCAGCAGCATGGACACACTGTTTTCTTGCTGACAAGTAATTTGAAAACCAACTTACAGCATTTACAGATAGACCAATATTGTTTAGTCTATTTAATAAAATAGCATGGTCAACTGTAACAAAAGCCTTTGACAAGTCAAGAAAAAGAGCAGCACAGTATTTTTTGCAGTCCATTGAATCAACGATGTCATTAACCACTTTAATAGCAGCAGTTATTGTGCTGTGTTGTTTTCTGAATCCTGACTGATGTTGGGAAAGAACTGAATTTTTGTCCAAAAAGTCTTTCAGTTGTTCACTAATGAACTTTTCTAGAACTTTTGCTAGAACACACAATTTAGATATGGGCCTGTAGTTATTAACATCTGAAGGATCACCTCCTTTCAGCAAAGGGAGAACATAGGCAGATTTCCATATTACAGGGATCTCACTGTTCGAGAGGCTAAGATTAAAAATGTAAGTTATTGCTTCTGCTATAAAATCTGCAGCCAACTTAAGAAAATAGGGATCAAGTTGATCTGGTCCTGCAGATTTATTTAGATCCAACAGATTTAAAGCCCTGTGGACCTCAAAAACATTTAGCGGAGAAAAACTGAAGGGTTGGACCACAGATTCAGTTTGAGTGGTTGCAGAGAGAGCCTCCTGTTGATTAAGCTGTTTTAAATCTGGATATAAAGATTCAAATAGAGATCCTGAAGAAACAAAATGCTCATTAAAGCAGTTTAGAATGTCACATTTCTCTGTTAAAGTGCAGGAGTCTTTTACAACAAGAGTTGGCATCTCATTTGTAGTTATGTCCCCATAAGAAGATTTTATTATTTTCCAGAATTTTTTAGGATCATTCAAATGTTTAGTAGTTTTTGAAAGATAGAATTTTGATTTGGCCTCAGCTCTACCTCAGCTCTTTGAGGGTTTTAAAATACCCCTCAAAGAAGTATCTGTCACATTGTGTCTTAGCAGGAACAGGCTCCAATACTTCGACTATTCAATAGCTCAGCAATTTTCAGCAAGAAAGTTCTGTCTCATTAACATCATAATCCTCAGACTCAGCGAGCACTACAAACCTGTTACTCTGCCCCTCTGTTATCTTGGCATCAGTTAACTATATTCACAGCAGCACAGAGTACAGAAAACACTAAAAAAAAGTTTCTTGATCCTCTGCTAAACAATCTCTGAACCTTGGTCAGACTTAAGACTGTCAGTAGTCTCAGTGGGACATGGGTCATTTCAACTGGTCATAATTCACCTATGACCTAATAAATATGGTTTTTACCAAAATAAAACCCATTTTGTTTTTAAAAAAAATATATTTATTTTGATAACTTTAAATAAAACCTACAAATCCCTCATGTGCTGTTAAGGATGGGCTTGTAGTAAAAGCTCCAGTAGGTGTGAACATTTTGGTTCTGCTTATGTAAGGAGCAGGAAATGAAATATCATAGCCTTTATGTCTACTTCTTTATCTCTTTATCCCACACCACCTCGACTCCTCATCTGTCCTCGTCCAAGACCCTCTTCCTATTTAATCCTCATGAAAGTGTTGCCAGTCTGCTCAGTGGTCTCCCAGCAACGGAGAGCAGTGATTTTATAAAGACAAATGGTTGGGGAGAAGAAATGCAATCTGTGCAAGTTGACCTTTTTAAGAGGAGGGAGGAGGAGCTTTTAGCAATGCCAGGGTTATAGCCTCTATTCCGTGTTTTAAAGGTTGAGTTGTTGCAATAGAGATCTCAGAAAATCAAAGTTATTCAAACTAATTAACTATATTTTTAATGCTTTTCCTGTGTCCACTGATAAAGAATTTTATCTAGCTAGAATGAAAGCCTTTTACATTTAATTAATCCACAATTTGCTGTTTATTTAACCTGTAATGCACAATGCATCAGAGGGGTTTAATAAAGAGCTTGGGTTGGATGTTATCATTTCTCCGGGAAACTTCTATAGAGATTGAATTTACTTTCATGCACCAGCCACAGTCTGAGTGTTCATTTGGAGGTTTGATGCTCACATGGGTCATTAAGGCTGAAGCTGTATGGACACACTACTAACTCAGTCAAACCAGTGCCTCTCTGTAAGTGGGACCTGAAGCTAACAGGTCCCACTCAAATTCTGAAATTCACACATCCACAAAACAAAACTGTAACACCATCTCAGCGTTCACATCACTCAGATTAGGTTATTGTACTTGGCCCTATAAATCCTCGAATCCACTTACTCTGGATAGCATTACCTTGGCCTCCAGTAACACTGAGAAATCTTGAAGTGTTTTTTTGACTTTATTGTGCTTATTAAACAAACTACTACTTTCTTGCATTTGTGCAATATCTCTAAAATTATAAACATCGTGTCAACCCTGATGTTAAAAAAACTTGTTTATGATTTTATTACTTTTTGGGTGGACTATTGTATTTAATTATTGTCGGAGTGTCTCAAAAACTCTCTAAAAAGACTTCATGCCCCTCTTCTGTGGAACCAGCTCCCAGCTTAATTTCGGGAATTTTGTCTCCATTAGTACAGGGTTTTTACCTTATATAAATATAAAGCGCTTTGCAGTGACTGCTGTTGTGATTTCGTACTTTATAAATAAAACTGAATTGAACTCTTAAAGAAAGCCATGCCGAGACTTGAGCAGCTATAGTTATGCGAGGTACTATGTGTGCTCCTTGTGTATGAGAGAGAAAAGAGAGAAAGAAATGGTACACCAGTTGTCAGAGTGAATCCTTGTCAGATGAAGTGGAACAGGCCAGTTAAATAAAGATCCAGAGCAGAGATAGTAGGATTAATTGGCCATAATTGGTTAATGTGGTGGTGCTCTAGAATCCATTATTGTAAATGTAAAGTTCAACAACAACGCTGAACGAGATCCAGAGTGTAATTGAAGTGGTGGGTGGGCTCTTTTATAATTTTAGTGAAGCCAATTGAGTCTAATAATAGATTAAATGCTCTGTTGATTCTGCCACTTTCAGCATCTATATCAGGGGTCCCCAATCCTAGTCCACGAGGGCCGGTGTCCCTGCAGGTTTTACATCTCACCCTGGGTCAACACACCTGAATCACATGATTAGCTCATTACCAGGCCTCTGGAGAACCTTAAGACATGTTGAGAAGGTAATTTATCCATTTAAATCAGCTGTGATGGATCAAGGACACATCTAAAACCTGCAGGGACACCGGCCCTCGTGGACTAGGATTGGGGACCCCTGATCTATATGGATGTTAAAATCACACACAATAATTATTTGATATGAAGTGAGTACTAAATCAGAAAAAAAGTCAGTGGGTTTTTGAGTTTTCCAATTAGGTTGGACAAGGCTAAGAGTTATACTTTCAAACTCCATCTGGGCCTATGGTTATTAACCATAGATTTACAATAATGGATTACACAGCAGTTGGGAATAGATTTCACCACAGTAGATGTCTTTCTAAGTGTTATAACTAAATTTAAAGATATAATTAATCGGCTTTTGTCATCTTCAGTGCCATGTACAAACAGTGTGGAGCAGTTACCTGAACTCTGCTCCATCCAAGGTCGATTATCTTGTTGATAATTTTACATCTTCACGGTCTCTGACCCTGGATACTGTAGTTCCTCTGAAAAAGAAAGCCTTAAATCAGAAATACTTGAGTCCTTGGTATAACTCTCAAATGTGCACCTTAAAGTAGATAATTCGCAAGCTACAGAGGAAATGGCATCCACTAATTTAGAAGATCATCATTTAGCCTTGAAAAATAGTTTGTTCTATAAAAAACCCTCTTTAAAGCTAGAACTTCTTTTGACTCATCATTGATTGAAGAAAATAAGAACAACCCTAGATTTCCCTTCAGCAATTTAGTCAGGCTGACAAAAAAGTCAGAGCTCTGTTGTGCCAAGCAGTCCTACAACCTTTACTAGTAATGACTACATGAACTTCTTCACAAATAAAATTTTACAATTAGTTGAAAATATTACTCTTTACCATCTCACAGGCATAACATTAGCTACAGTTACTTTCAGTACCACTGATATTTTTTAGGCTCCTTTTCTCCTACTGATCTTTCTGGGTTAACTTCAGTAATTACTTCCTCCAAACCATCAACGTGTCTTTCAGCCCTCTTTCTCTTTCCTACAAGACTCCTCAGAAATCCTATCCCTTGTGGTGTCCTCGGGTCAAAAATGGTCCCTAGGTGAATGGCAAACAAGTATATGGGAATCCCGAGGACACCACACGGGTTTTAATTAATTCTTGAAACTTAAATATGATCAACCTACCTCTGATAATCGGCTATCTACCACAGGCCTTCAAGCCGACAGTAGTTTAACCGTTACTTAAAAAGCCATCACTTGCCCCAGGTGTCTTAGCTAATTACAGACCAATCTGCAACCTTCCTTTAATCTTGAAAATTCTAGAAAGAGTAGTCGTTGAACAGCTAACTGATCATCTGCAGAGGAATGTGTCAAGGTGAGCTGTGTGGCAGGCAGGGGTTGGACCCAAACGCTGGACTCACAGATGGTAAACTTAACTTAAAGTGTCCCAAAAAGTTGATTCTGTTCATCTGGACGTAGCTTTTTTAGCGGGAGAAACTTTTCGTCACTCATCAAAGTGACTTCTTCAGTCTCAGCTGACTGCTGGTTTTCCCAACCTTATAAGCAGTACATTTGCACAATAACTGAAACCAGCCTACTGAATGAACAGTGGGCTGTGAGGTCAGTTCCTTGATCATTTAACTTAAAGTGTCAGCTTTACTGCTGGAAAAAACAAACTGAAACTAAGTACATACGTACTAAAAGAAGCAAACAAAAGATAAACTGGAACTAAGGATCTTGAACTTGGAGCACATGACATGACAATACATTACAAATGTAAGTGTGAGTAGTGAAAATGTCCATACTGAGCACCATACTGGGCAGTGGGCATCTTGAATGATCTGCAGCTTTGCAGACACATATGCACTGCACTTTCTATTCTCACACCAGTTTGCACTTGCCTCATTTTCCTGCTTCTAATACATTAGCTTTGAAGACAAAATTGTTGCAGGTTCTTTTATATACTTATATAATATAAAATGCAGGCATAGTCAGAAGATGTTTTGAACATGTAATTTGTTATGCTGGCCTCCCAAAGTGCACAAAAGGACTATTTATAAAAAAAAACAAATACAAGAAAACATGGTAGATGTATGGTAGATGGTAAAGCAGTCCCTGTCTACTTAGAGACAGAGACTCGTTTTGCATGCTCACACTGGATGGCTTTTGCTTTTGTACAGAGCGCAATTTTACCTTGCTTTGGTGGCCATGCTTGCCTTGTTGTCTTCTGCAGTTACTTGTGGAGGCAGGAAAATAGCTGCTGCTGGGTGTTGGTGGGCACCTGGATTCGAATGAAACACCAAGGAGATGAGCACACAAGTCCTCCTGGTGACTCTGCTGCTTGTTGTGCTGTTTGGCGCAAAACATTTTGTGAATCGTGCAGCTGTTGTAGCTGCTGGAGCCCTGTAATGTGCCACCTCCTGGTTTTCCAGTGGACTTGGTGGGTCCCAAGCATATGAATTGATGAGTCCATTCCTCCCATCTAGCAGTTGTAGTCAGCCACTGCTGTGCGTCTAGAGACAGGGATCCTCCAACACTCAACATCTTCTCCCTTCTGCCATCACAACACTTTGTTAGCTGTGAAGACAGCGTGGAAGTTGCTGTAGATCAAAAGTTCTCTGGTGCTTTTCCATCCACAGGTCTAAAAGTCAAAACCAGAGCCAGAATTAATATGTACTCTGAATTGTGAGCTAGTGCAATTGAATTAGTGATGTTGTGGCATGTGAGTACTTCAAAATATCCAGCTTGGAAACATCTTTGGGCTTTAAAGAGATATGCAACTGAATGTCGCCTTCATAGCAGCGAGAATTGTCACTGAGATTTCCTTAAAAGTGGTTAAAATGTGCTGAAGAGGGAGAAATCATAACAGAAACAATAAAGGCCCAAAACAGAACCTTATAGTAGGAGAAGTGGAAGAGGACCAGAACTTAAAAACAGCCACACACAAGAAACATTGAGACAGATATCAGTAGGATCATCCAAAACTAGACATTACTATCTCAGCCTATTGATCAAAATGTTCAACAGTATCAAAGGCAGAGGTCAAGGCAGAACAAAACTTTGCCTGCATCAGTATGCAAGCTGTCACTGGAGACTCTAAGAAGGGCTGTCTCTTTGGAACAGTTATAAGATGTAAACTGCTAAGTTTCAAATCTTAGCAATAAACTGTAATTTTCAAATTGGTCTTTAAATTCTTTAAAGAAGAGAAGGGTCAAGATTTTTTCAAAAAAGAGGGTGGATGACAACATTTTTTATTTAGTTTTTTTAAACCTGTCCTGTCCGGCAAGCAGATTCAGTTCAGTTTAATTCAGTTTTATTTATTTAGCACCAAATTACTATAACAGTTGTCTAAAAGTGTTTTATGTTGTAAAATAAAGAGCCTACAATGATACAGAGAAAAAAGAGAAAACCAATTAGATGAGCCCCTGTAAGAAGTGCTTTGGCGACAGAGGGGAGTGGGAAAAATCTCTTTTAACAGGAAGAAACCTCCAGCAAAACCAGGCTCAGGCAATCTGCCACCACCGTTTGGCAGTAAAGGGAGGAAGATAGGACAAAAGACATGCTGTGGACAGGAGCCAGATATTAATATGAACTAATGATTAAATGCAGTTCAATAAAATGGGAATCCTCCAGAAGCCTAGATCTATTGCAGCATAGCTAAGGCAGGATTCCAGGTCACCTGACCCAGCCCTAACTATATGCTTTATCAAAATGGAAAGTTTGAATTCTAATCCTAAAAGTAGAAAGCGTGTCTGCTGCCCAAATCCAAACTGGTTGCACAAGGCTGAAGCCTCTTAACCCCCATTCCACTTGTAAATACCCTTGGAAACACAAGTAAGCTCCCAGTCTGAGAGTGACGTGCTCTAATGGGGTGGTGCAGTACTTTGTTTTTAAATTCAATTTTGGATTTAACCAGGGAGCCATTAAAGGGAAATATGTTCTCACTTTCTAGTCCCTGTCAGCATTCTGCTGCATTATTTCGGATCAGCTTTTTAGGGAGTTCAGGGAAACATCCTGATAATAATGAATTGCAGTAGACCAGCCTAGAGGTAATAAATGCATGAACTAGTTTTTGTGTCTTTAAGACATTTCTGCAGGTTAACTAATTGGTGTGCGTTATCTGGCTTCATAGATAAATTTGGGTATCATCTGCATAGCAGTAAAGATGTTTGCTATGCTGTCTAAAGACACTGTCTAGGGGAAGCATGTATAATGTAAATAGAAATGGTCCTACCATGGAACCCTGTGGAACTCCGTTATTAACCTCAGTTGACTACAAATTTAATTCTCGGTCACATTAATCTGGGGAGAATATCTGCCTCCATAAAAAAGCAGATGGGTGAATCTGTTTCAGGGGGAGCTTGGCTTTAGTCTTATCTACCTATGTGCCTTACAGGGGGCCGGGGTTGGTCTTTGGATCTTTGGCGACTTTTCAGGGAGCTGGAGAGCTGGGACTGCTGTTTCTGGGTATCTGTGTGTCTGTCTTGATTGGTGGTGGTGGGGAGCATGAGTGATTGCTGCCTTGCTGTCCTGGAATGTTGGGTCTGGGATTCTTGTAGTCAGGGGTGCTTGCACTGGGCTGGGTGGCTTGCCTCTTTTGCGTGGCTCGGGTATGGATCTGTGGCCCTGGCACTCAAACATGTAAGGTGGGTTGTCCTTAGTCTCCTTCAGAATGTCTGGTTTACGCCTCTGGGGTCCTTGGTTGTCTGCAGGTCCTTTCTGGGGGTCTTTGGCTATTTGCCTCTCAAGTTTATCTGCACCTTAGAGATTGAGGGTTTTAGGAGGGAGGTGTGGATGGGCTCTGTTGACCAGCTAGTTAGGCTGGCAGATGGAGTATGTAGCCACTGTAATTCTAAAGCTGTCATTTTGCAATCTGCCCCTACAGGTTGGAGTGGGTGGAAATCATTGAGCCACGCACACGGGAGCATATGTATGCCAATCTGCTAACGGGTGAGTGCGTGTGGGACCCACCACAGGGTGTTTGCATCAAGCGTACTGGTGAGAACCAGTGGTGGGAGCTGTTTGACCCCAATACTTCACGCTTCTACTACTATAATGCCTCTACCCAACGCACAGTGTGGCATCGGCCTCAGGGATGTGACATCATACCCTTGGCCAAGCTGCAGACTCTGAAGCAGCACACAGATGCCACCATCACTCGTCCTCCAGGTGGCGGGCGGCGAGCGTCTGCTGACAACAGCCCAGGACGGAACAGCGAGGTCAGCCGAGAAGGAAGCACCTCGTCCTCCCTTGACCAGGAGCTGTCCGACAAACAAGGCAACAGAGAGGAAGCAGACAGGTAAGACTGTTCACCTGACAGGGACTAAGAAATAGAAACATGCAGGAGGCATTAATTCTGTATTTAGTAGGCCATTTAGCCACACTTAAAGGTGAGTTAGGTACAGGTATACAGCACACTAGAACAATGCTTAGGGTAATGTTCAGCCATCAGAATGGCACTGTGCAACCTCCATGATGCTCAATGTGTGAACCTCCCCCCCCCCCCAGTCAACCCAAAAACCTCCACTCAGTTATGTGGATATGAGACAGGAACTAATGTATTTCTCACTTTCAACACAGAGATTTTTAATGTCCAAAATACAACAATAATTCCTTTATGTTAACTTATGGATTAATATCAGCTAAAGAGCTAAAACAGCATGACAGTAAGTCATAAAATAGTGGTACTTTACCTTTTTAATTCAGATCTATAATTCTGTTATGCCATATCATTTTTATCTGCACGTTGAAGCTTTATCATGGAAAGAAGAAGCCATATGTGAATATGATGTAGAAACACCGAACTTCTCTGGGCAAAAACCCATGTCAAAATGACTGGAGCAAAATGGAAAACTGTTCTGTGGCCAGAGAAATAAAAATATGAAATCATTTTTTAAAAGCATGTGTTCAACATCCTCTAAGCTTTAGAGGAGACAGACCATCCAGCTTGTTATCATTTCTCAGTTCCAAAGCCTGTGACAGTGCCTGTATAACTGGTAGGTTGTACGTATTAAAGGTTTTAGATCAAAATATGCTCCCATCCAGACACTGTCTGGATGGTTAAGCATTTCCGCATACCGAAAAGATGCTGCTGATGCATGCTCTGATCTAGTCTGTTCCCTGAACTCAAACTCTAATTTTAAAATTAGTTTCAAACCTTGCTGAAGTTTAAAATCCAGTTGCTGTTTGTCTTTTGGTCTTTCTGCCTTTACGTTTGTTTCTGTAACTGAAAGGAATGCTCTGTTGTGACTGAGTGACTGGCTGGCTCACAGAAATATAACTTCCTTTGAGAAACCCTTCGGTTGTCCAAATGTCCAATCACATTTGCCGCATTTGGTCAAATCTGAGCAGAGTTTAGTCCTGCACAGTTCAGATTATATTCTACTACTGTTGTCAGCAGTGACATCATCATTAAATGGTAGTGATCCCGTTCTGTTGCAGGCATACTACTTCATATCATGAGTTTTTGCTCTCTTTCTGCATACTTCTCTCTTCCCATCATTTAGGAATAAGTTAATCTTGGTTTTATTTTTACCTTATAATAAAAATCATTTTCAGATAAATGTGATTATGAGGTATTTTTCTAATAATCACAAGATTAATTGCAACAGAGTAACTGGAACAGGAACTGATAAGCTTCAAAACGAACCTGAATATCCTCTAACTGCATCTATTTTTTTCTTTTTCAAAATGTCTCCCCTCTCTTTTTTTCTGTTCTCTCTATCAGGACCTCTCCCTTCAGGTGGAATACTGGTACAAAAGAGCGAATGCTGATCAAGGTGACAGACAGAGAGCCCAGCTTCTTGGCTCATCAGGGAAATGGTTACTCTCCCTGTGACCCCTCCAGCCCTAGCACTCCTTCTGGAGGGGGCACCACCTCACGAGCCCGCTGTTCCTCTGGAGGAAACCCTTCTTCAGAACCTGACAGCTCCCCAGTTCTTTATGCCGACCGCCGTCAGTCTCCTTTTCTTAAGCGGGCAGAGCTGGGTGGCTCAAACATCCATCGACTCACTTCAGCTGACTCCCAGCCTCCTTCACCCCGCTACACCTATGAGCCCCCACTATATGAGGAGCCGCCATCAGACTTTCAGCCCCCACCCATCTATGAAGAGCCTCCCACTGACATGCACCTCTCTGATTCTTCTTCCTTCTACAGCACTGGCAAGTCACCTGCTCGAAAATCTTCAGTCCCCCTTTACCACTCCCCCAAGCAGGGCCAGTCACCCTATGGCCAGCTGGTTCTGACCAGGCAGAAGTGTCCCGAAAAGACTCAGAGTTTGGAGTACAGTCCTGTGGGCAAGGAATATGTTAAGCAGCTGGTGTACGTGGAGCAGTCATCTTCCAGTCCTCGATTCAAGACAGCAGATCGTCTTCTGCGTTACGGCACAACCGGTGGCTATGGAAGTTCATATGGGGGGTCCTACACTCTGCAACACAGCCAATCTCTGATCAGAGACCCCCGCCTCCTACTGGACTACAGTGGAGAGGGTGGAGAGGGAAGCCAGAGGTTAGTTTATGAGGACTCCATATCCTGGACGTCCAGCCAGACACACTCCCTGTCTTCTTCTTCTACAGCCAGGCCTGGGGCTTTCTCTCCCTCTGGCAACCGCAAACGCAAAAGCCGCAAGCCATCCCTCCCACAGGAACTGACTCGCTATGGGGAGGTGGAGCTTACAGGGACAGCATCTGAGGCCATGCTGGCTCAGGCCAGACTTGCATGGGAGGCTCAGCAGGTGATGAAACAGAGGTGCAGTTGGGATTCTGGGCAAGGAGGTGGTGCTTCCCAAGCTGGCAGCTCTAAAGATGGCTATGAGAGTGACGGAGCAGTGCCTCTGCCGTTACCGGGACCAGTGGTGAGGGCGTTCAGTGAGGACGAGGCACTAGCACAGAGCGATGGCCACCACTGGAAACGCAGTACCTTTGAGCGGCTGGGGTTCCCTCAGGCCCTGCTGGAGAAAAGCCTCTCTGTTCAGACCAACCTGGCCTCCCCTGAACCTTACCTTCATCCCTCACAGGTACTGCTGCATGCTAGAATTTTCTAGCCATATTTAGAAGGATAGGATAATTCCATTATTATTAATAACTGCTTTTGTAGTTGAGTTACCATTGCTAATCTATAACAGCCTTACTTAATGGGGGATTTATTGTGTATGTGTGTATGAATAAATGTGTAAGAGATGGATAACGTGGCTCCACTTCCTTTGTACAAGAGTAAAGACAAAATTTCCCACTTATGGGGGCTGCCATCTTGATTTTTGGAGTCTGTAAGTCGTTGTGTCAAACTCCCATACACATGCTGGACATGACTGTCAACACACCTCCCCTTGCACTTTTCATGTGCCCGGCAATCTGGTGGTGTATTTAGTGGAACTGACGGCTCATTAAATTAAGGTAAATACAACCACATCCAGATATTTAAAAAGGCACCCAACATAACATACTATAGGCCTATACTACATCATTTTGTAGCTGATAGTTTTGATGCATTAGCTAGCTTAGCAGTTAGCATACACACTGTCTTTTTCTCAGTATGAGTCCTTGTGTGTATTTTTGTGTAACTGTGAAATGTTGTCAGTCGCAGCTCAAGTACTGTTGAAGTTCAGCGTATGTATCAAGTCAACTATGCTCAAAAAGCACAGACATCTTCTTTGACTTTCAGGTGGACTTGGATGTGCTTGGTACAGCCAATTATTCCAGAATGTATTTTGTTTGAAACTCAAAAGCAGCAATGGCAGATGAGAGTGGCCACAAAACTTTAAGTGAGATTTAAATAACTGTTTTTGTGAGGCAAATATATATATTGCTGGGCATCGATTTTGATTTCTCTGATTTGACTCCAATTCACAAGGTCCTGATTTGACTCGATTCAGTTTCAAAATATTATAATTCTGTTCATTTATCAGTACATATCCATATTTTATATCTATGTATAAAATCAAAGCTGACACTTGCGAGACTTTATCAAAGGTGTAAGCATCACAGCAGATGCCTTTGTGTCAAAGTAACTGAGGATAAAACACAGAAAAACATGAAGGAGATTTTGCTGGTCTAGCTTTTTATAGCAGACAACCGTCTTAAAAATATTCTGCAGTAGATCAGAAATGGAAGAAAACTATGAATCAGCATATGAACATTACCTGATGCTGCTGAAGTGAAGCAGAGCAAAGTTACAGAGGTTTTATTAGAGACACAACTAAGAGTTTTGCAATTTGGAATCATTTGTAAAAGTTTACATTTCTTTGTATTGGACAGCAGAAATTAGGCTAAATTATATATTTCAAATACATATTATCCTCTCTGGTTACCCTGGTATAAACGCCACTTAATTACACCTCAGAGCTGAAATAAAGGTGATCTTTCTCTTCCCTGACAGACTACAAGTTCTGAAGTTCTGCTCTTACACTTTTTGTACACCTCTGCTGACACCTGAAATGTGAACTGTTTTAAAAAAAACTTTATATACTAACAGATTATCCATTACTGTAAAAACCACCAATAACCTTTGACTCAGTGGTGGTTTTTAAATGGAGAGCTGCAACGATGAGATATTAGTGCAGTTCTGAGGGGTATACATTGAATGAAATTCAACACAGTCTGGCTTGCTTTGCATTAGCTGACTCTATAATATGTAAAACCTTAGTTGGAAATAGTGGGTATCACAATGGTGATTATGAACTTTTTCCACTAAGCCAGGCTTTCTGCTTCAAGCTTTAAGTGTACTTGGGTAAAAATTGGTGTTTCGTAGATCTCTGTGGAAGAAGCCAAGCTGTTCCTCACTAAAACACAAAATGATCCACACTTCAGTCAAAGATGTTACCAGATGATGATTAAAAAAATGATGATGGTGCACTGCACACTACATGCTTAAAATAAAAGAATCAGTGAAAATGTGGCGCTTCCAGATGATTTTTAAACTAAAATTGAACACAAACCACTCCCGACCAGGTTAAGGGCTTAGCATAAGTTACATTGATAATTTATCCAAGTAAAAAGAGCCACACGGAAAACTGACTTTCAGCCAGGGTGTACTGGCTTCGTAGTACACCCTAGTTCAGTCGTGATGAGTCATGGTCACTGACAGGAAAACAGCAAAACATATGGAGACACGTCTTAGTCACATTTTTTTATTAATCATGTTACTTTTATTTGGTGGACATCAGCAGTGTTATCACCAAACTGAGGTATTAGCAAAAAACTGGACTGATACTACAGGCAGCTGATGATGAGCTTGAGCTTGAGAAGAGAAGCCTGTTAAAGTATAATGCCCATAATAAAAGTACAGTAAGGATAACACTAGTTCGTGACCAGGCAGGCCCAATGACTTTTCTGTTTCTCATATAAAAAAAGAGGCTTTAGTCACCTGCTGCAGGTCTTAACATTCTTCAAGAAAGGATGTGCTCTAAGCCTTTGTCACAGCAGTGATTGAATGAACATATGCAGAGGCTTAGACATGATTGCAGACGTGCTGAAAGAAGATGGAAAAAGGATGGGCTGTATGTTTCCTTACACATACTTAGGGACTGTCTCTCTGTTTATCAAGAGGCTGTACAGACTGCAAAGACTCAGTTTATCTCAAACCTAATGTCCACAAATAGACACAAGCCTCAGGTACCATCTTGTAAACCTTTCAACCTTCACTCTTGCTGCTATCCTTTTGCCACAAATAACCCCTGACACTTGTCTCCAGCAACTCTACCCTGCCCCCCTCTCTTTTCCACCTCTTTTGTGCCCTGTCAGTTGCTTTGGATGCAAATGTAAATATTACCGATTAACTGAGGAAAAATTAAAGTTATTTTGCTTGTTTAAAAATGAGGCAAAAACAAGGTGTGACAAAAAATATTCTAGTTAGTGATTCCTAGACTCCAGTTCAGAAAGGTCTACAGAGGGTTTCTCCACACGAAAACTCTCAGTAACTCACTTACAATTCGTCCAGAAATCTCGTGCAGAGGTGAGTCGAGGTCATTAAATCAAAAGCACATGAACATTTAGGTAAGAGGAGCCGACTTTATTAATTGCCATTAGCTTAGCGACCAGGTGTAGAATGAAGGTCTTCCTCAATCTTAATGAGTAAGCAGCAAATCATA